>NC_142047.1:21600736-21902923 GCF_982192425.1 Myodes glareolus | reverse complement strand
GAGCAGAGGAGCTGGGGTTCTAAATATTCTCTGATTTGGAGTGGTGTTCCACTCCAACTCTTCATCAAAGTGGTTTGCTTCAATCAGGGCTGTACTGGTGAGCTATAAATTATAAATCATATCTTCTGTTTTACATGGGGATGGAAGCTTGGAGGTGGCTCGCACTCCAACAGATGGACTCGAGGTAGTTTCATGTCCTCTGTTGCTTATGATTTGCTTCTAAGGTCACTTTCAAAGACTCCGCCATTAACTTCAGAGGCAACCGGGCAAGGAGTTTTCAGCAGCTAAGTATGGGTTTTGGCAAAGGTTCTGATGGTTAAATGAGGCAGTGGGGCATCACAGACAAGGAGACAGGCTGGGAGGGAATGAGGAGAGAGAAACGACACCCCTCACACTATTCACCTCTCACTGGCTTCTCAGTCCCTTCCTGCACAAGAAATTAAAGGGAAGGAATGCAGGTCTGAGTAGGGACAACGGGAGGACGAAGGTCTGTGTAGGGACAATGAGAGGACGAAGGTCTGAGTAGGGACAACGGGAGGACGAAGGTCTGAGTAGGGACAGGAGGACGAGGCCCGAGTGGTGATAGAGCTCTAGTATCTCAACTAACCCATCTTTCGGTTTCTCTCTGAGCTGTGGGGAAGCCGAAGATCCCAGTCCTCACATTCATGGTCCCACCTTAATCCCAGGATCATTTTATCTTTGAATGATCAAATGAGACAGCCCCCTCCCAGACTGTAGGTAGACTTGAAGGGTGTGTGTGTGGCTACCATTCAATCCCCTACATCCCTTGAGCACGCTACTGCCCTGGCTCTGGTCTCTGTTCTCTTCTACCTCTCTTTTGAGACAGGGTGTCCCTACATAGCCCAGACTGGTGTCAAACTCACAATCCCCCTGCCTTAGCTCCCAAAGTGCTGGGTTTTAGTCATGTTGCCGTCACTTCGGACTTTCTCCTGTACTCTGTTTGGACCCTCTGAATCTAGCATCTAATGTGTTAATTGTTGGTACAGTCAGGAACCCTGGGACCCAGTCTGCTCTGACACGTCAAAGCTCTAGACACCTCCTGCAGTGCATATAGATAAACTCAGTGAGGACCAAAGAAGCTTTGGAATCAGGTGGACAGAAGACGGGGGCAGGGAAGAGAACGTTCTAGAAGACTGGGAGCCAATAAGACAATGGTGGTGAGTGTATCTGCACACGTGCACAGCCAGGAGTGTGCTTGCTTATAAGCAAAGCCTGCTTGACCAAACTGGATGTCTTATCTATGTGCCTGAACAAGGCATTTTTTTCCATACCTGTGCCTTTCTACTGTTTGGTTTTTTTTTTTTAATTGCTTGGGATGCCCATCTTCCCCCTCTTAGGATATACATTAGTAATCCCTTATTCAGGGTTATATTCAAATTTTTCAATTACTTGTGGTTAAGTGAGAATCCCAGAATACAAAAGGGAAAATTCCAGTAAAAAAAAAAATATTCTAAGTTTCAAATTGCTTGTTGTTCTGTGTGGTGTGATGAAATCGTGTACCTCCCCAACCAGGACATGAATCATCCCAGAGCCTAGCACAACCATACGGCATATGGCATATGGTACTGAGCTGTTAGTCATTCCCTAGCTGTCTCCTTTGTCAGACCAACTGCTGAGCACTATGGTGCTATTGAGCTAGTGATTTAGGCATGGCCTCCCAGGGGACAAAGAAAGAGTTGAGGGTATCAGTCACCCACTGGACAAACACCCCAGTTCTTTCTTCTGCCCAGCACATGGTAGCTACTTCTCAAGTCCCTTTAAAATTTGGCTTGGGCAATGGAACGGAAGTAAAAGTGATACATTACTTCCAGGAGGAAGCTTAATGAATGAGCGCATGATTTACTACCTCCCTTCCCTCTGCTGCAGAAGAAACACAGACGCACCCATTGAACACCAGTCTCTGAAAAAAGGAATCAGGTTGCAGAGCCCCCTGTTGGCCAGTAGTGGACACACAGCAGACAAAAGAGAAATCCACACAGTTTTACATTTCAGAACATGCTTGTTACCGCAGCAAGACACCACCTCTCCTGACTTATTTGCTTTTCTAAGTTCCAGAACATATAGTGTCTGATGTTTAGTAGGTTTTCCATAGTGTTTGATGGACTAATCAGTGAACATAAACACATTTAGCTTTAAAAGGAACAGCCATCACACATATAAACAAAGTATTTGCTGGACTAAGGGGAAATTGGGTTTGGAACTAGATAGAGTGGACAGTGTTCCAAACTGGAACAGACGTGTGCCTTAATCCTACTTATCTCATTGGCAGGGCTGCAATTTAAGCTATTGCTTCTAGAATATCTATTTCATTGCTGCCTTAGTAACTGCAAAGGAAAGAAAGAAAAAAAGAAAAAGAAAGTGGGAAAAAGAATTAGTTCCTGGTGATATAAAACAAAGCGGAAGATTCAGCAGGTGGTAGAGATAACATTCTTTTACTCTCAAGGCTTGACTTAATGGGAGAGCTTGTCTGCTACTCACTACTCTTTATCTTTCCGCTCATTCCGCTATGTTATTTATTCCACAAATATTTATCGAGCAGGCGGCTGCCGAGGCCTTGGCTAGATGGATTATTCTCTCCAGAAGCTCAGCTGTGTAAGGTGTTAAGAGCCAATCAAGGGTTGCCACAGCCAACTCCAGAGATTGGCGGGAGGAGGAATCGGCCAGATTTGGGGCCAGAGGCCTGGTTTGTTTCACCACCGTCCACCTTCTCATTCCACAGTTCTCCAGCCCCGGAGCTTCCTTAGCGCGCATGCTCAACACCTTTGTCGGGCCACACAGCAGCTCTTTGAAAGAGAGAGGACAGGGACACATTGTTCCCATTTGTAAGGCAATAAGAGAATGAGATGGAGCCAGCGGAAAGTTGAGGTGAAGGCATTGTACCTGGTAACACATTCACAGTCAGAGAAGAACAGCTTTCTCGTTTCCAGGCAGAAAAACTGGTCAGAGACCGGTGACTTCCTCACTTAGCGAAGGCCATTTGATGACTTAGTAGTAACAAAGTCAATACTACAATGAAAACAGCAACGATAACAAACAAATAAGCACAAAATGGTGGCAATTGTTGGCAAAGATGGTAACATAAACACGAGCCCTGTGTGCTGCTGATAGAATGTTAAACGATATGGCCCCTGGGAGAAAAATCCGAAGGTGATCCCTCAAAAAACTAAATGTGACTTACCCCAAGATCTAGAAACTTCACTCCCACCTACCAGTGGGTCCAGAAGAATTGAAAACCGGAACCAGAGAAGATATTTGTAAACCTACCTTGCTGGCAACATTGCTTACACTGTCTAGAGGGCAGACGCAAGCCTGGTCCACGACAGACAAACTGACACACCACGTGGCATGCACACCTACCACGGAATCTCATTTCGCTTCTGAAGGAAGGAAACATCAGGACAGCCTGCAGCAGAAGGAACGTGGAGGACACTGGGAAAGGGCCAACTGGACCGCGATGAGATTCTACTTTGAAAGAAATGCCACTGAGCTCCTAGACATCAATAACATACAAGAGGCTGTTGTGGGGTGAGTTCAGCTAAGCATCCCATTAAGGTGCCCATTGTCTTCTCCTCTGGTGGGGAAGTGGGGGCATCATTGGTACTTCGATAGTCCCCACAGAACTTGGGCCTTCTGTGGAGTGCTGGGGGCAGAAATGGCGCAGGCTAGCTGGTGTGGAAAGAAAGATGACAGGGCCTGAAAACTCCAAATACAAGACCGACAAGTGCTCTGGCCTTCCACCTCTGCGGTGCTAACCCAGACAATCAAGAGCAGAGACTCTGAAGGGCTATCTGTGCACGCGTGTTTATATTCACAATTGCCCAAAGCTAGAAACAGCAGGACACCCATGGGTAAGTGGGGGAGGGGACATGCAAAATGTGGTAAAGAAAACAAACAAAATAAACAAATAAACACTGGCGTGTGCCCTGGAAGAAGCCAGCCACATATATGCAGTTGGTAGTTAAACTCAGACAGAGGTCAAACAGTGGGGGTGGAGACAAAGAGATTTACTGATTAATGGTGCATAGAGAGATCTAAGTTAGGAAGACTGATAAAAGCCTTGGGTGCCTGTGGTACGACGCCATGGATCTGCTTCGGTGTCTCCCAGCTCTACCTTTAAAAGCAGTCGCAATGGAAAAGTCTGTACAGTGTGTATTTAACCGCAGGGAGGGAAGGAAAGTGTAGACCAGAACTCTCTAGGGCTTGCAGAACTTCCAGATGTGCACCTAGCCCAGGAGCCTTTTCCAAAGCAGGTTCTGACGGACTAGCCAAACCTCTGCATGCTGACTGGTTCGGCTTCAAACACAAACCAATTAAGTTCAACAGTCGGGAACACCAAGCAGAGACCTCAGCGACCCTCCCTGCTCTGATGTGTGTAGACGAACCAGCCCTACCTTCTAGCCTGCACATCCAGGTAGATGGCTAACAGCTCCGCATGCCACAGCGCGCAATCAATAGTGCCGGTGTTTGTGCGAGACGTTCTTCAAGCTAGAAGTCTGAGGAGGCAGGTGGGGAAGCTGACAGTGGGGGAGGAGGAGAGCCAGCCTATCAGGTATCTATTACTCAGGGAGAGATGAAAGAAGACTCAGAGAGTCCTTTCAAAGCTGCAAACAGCCAGGATGGGTGGATCCCACGGCCGGCGGCCAGCTGGGCCGCAGGAACTTCTTCCAATGAGGTTGACCATCCCAGGAAAACCCCTCTGAGCCGCTAGTGTTAACTGATTGCTGATGATTGACGCACAGGCCTTTTATGTCCCCAAATGAAAGGCAGAAACGGGGCCCTGACTTTGGCGTGGATGACTACCCCAGCACCGGATCCCTAGCAAAGACGGAATTTTAAAACATTGATGTTAGCTGAGCGGGAGCGCGGCTCCACCGCGGCTCATGGAGGAATGAAACGATCTTGTCTGGTGTTCGCCTTCCTTTGTTCTTTCACTCAGACATTAAAAATACAGCAGGCTAAAAGGAGAAAATAAATTTCAAAGACCCTCCTAGCCGGCAGACGCAAAGACAGGTGAGGTGTGGAGCGAGCTTGCGAAACAGATGAAGCAAGTCTGGGATGAGCCTTGGGTTCTTTGGAGACCGGCTTAAGTGTGCTTTGGCTCCTCTTAAGTGTGCCTTGGCTCCTCGCAGCCTCCTTGGAGAATTCTCACAGGCAGGCCTCCTATACCCGCTGCCCTGTGTACTGGGCTGGGCCTTTGATACAGCATTTCAGAGAGACGCCAGGCTTCTAGACTTTTCTATAGCGCTTCAGGAAAAGAGACTCTCTCTGTGCTCTTGGCCCAGACGGGCTGATTGCTTCTGAAAGAGGTGCGGCTTGGGGTCTTAGCAACAATAAACACATTTACTGCTGCATGATATAAATAAAAAAAAAAAGTCAACACATCGTGAGTGTATGCTGTTGGGTGTGTGCTAGATGTGTCTTTCCCTACCTGACACACCCACGTAACACCTACCTGATCGATTGACCAAACATTGATTGCAGCTTGTCATATCCAAATGACCGAACTTGTTTCCTGTCGTAAGGGAGAAACCACTGCCAGGAATGCTGTCCTGGGCAGGGAGAAAGTATTCAAGTCTACCTCAGTACAGAGTCTCCCACACTTTGATGACGACTGAAGAACTCATGTGACTTATCCTCCAAATGACGTGCTGTTTGAGCGTGTTGGTGCAAGCATCCACCGAGATGTGGAATACCTTTAAGATTGAAAATGCACTACAGGCGTAAATTGAAACTTCCATGAAACTGGTGGATATCTGTACCCAGTAGCAACTGCACACAGTCCAGCACTATGTTCCAGACCCCCACTCGCCACGGCTCCATCTTTGATGCATTTCTCTCTCGGCTCTACCCTGTGGGAGGCAGACTCCTGCACATTGGACCACCACACTGCAACTGGTCCTCTTGCCCTCTGCCACAGCTAATCAGAGACCTTCCAGAATAACACCAGTAGGAAGAGAGAGGAGCCAGCAAACTTTTTTGGGGTCACCGTCCTGCACTGATGCAAAATCCCTTCTGTGATTACCACTTCCTCCAGAGTGGTCCTCCTACCAAGCTGCAGATCTCGCCAACCTCCAGAGGTGAGATTTCCTCTTTGAATACCTGTCCATCTTTTATACGCCTCTGTATGTAGTTCCTGCATTGTAACCTCCTCATTTGTACCCTCTGAACTGCCTTTTTTTTTTTTTGCTGGAGTCCTGATTAATTCTCTTGCTTGCTATGAGCCACCACTTTTCTGCACATCATGTTCATGGACTACAGTCCAGAAAGTAACTAATTCCTGTTGTCCCATTTTATAGATGAGGAAATTGAGGGCACAAAGGTCAAATCATTTGCCAAGATGAATGGCTAGGAAATGGTGACTATAACCTAAGGCCGCTGAGGTGGGTCTTCCTCAAAATAGTTTCAAACTAATGATGACTCTGGAGCCTCCTACTATACCCCAGAGTGGCCAGGCATCTCTAGAAGCTCATGTCAAACCCCAGGCTCAGGGAAGAGATGCAGAGGAGTGTGAGACTCAGGAGCCTGTTCTAGTCTAATAAACCACGGACCATTAGCATCTTTCTCTTTTTCAGTTGTTGTCCTAACGCTGTAGATACAATCCCCACACCTGCGTTATCAGCATCACCGTGAAGTCCTGGGCACCACTGAGTCCTGTGGTGGGGTGCGGCCCTTGGCTTCTACAGTGTCCAGCCTGAAGTTTGGCATTGTCTGATTCGCAGAACTCCAGGGGATTTTCTAGTCTTTCTTTCTCCAATAGGAACACACGAGAAGGTAAGATAAAATTCCAACCTCTCCCTAACCTTTCTTCCTCTCTCAGGGCCCCTCTTTCTCTTTGTGAAACAATTGTTTATGAACACTTCAGGGCCATTGTTAAATTCTAGGCCTGGCTGGCAAGGCACAGAAGCAAGTACCCCTATTGGCCCATCTTAACAACCTGTTGCTAATCCTAACAGGGCTCCCAGCTTTAGAAGGAAGAGATCTTGCTAAACACGGAGTCTATGTGGAATGAGAAGACATTCTCAGCATGATTACTTTTAAGGTTTTAAAAAATTGATTATTTTTATTTTATGTGTATGGGTGTTTGGCTTGCATGTCTGTCCGTGTACCATGTGTATACCTGGTGCCCAAAGAAGCCAGAAGAGGACTTCAAGGGCTTTGGATTCCCTGGAACTGGAGTTACAGATGGCTGTGATCTACTACATGGGTGCTGGGAATCAAATTCAGGTCCTCTAGGAGAGCAGTCAGTGTTCTTAATAGTTGACCCTTCTCTTCAGACTCCCAATATTATTCTTTAGTAGAGTTCTATTACTTATCAAACATCATAAGAAGTTGATTATGAGGTCAGTCAGTCCCTGCACCACCAGAGAAATGGAACTAGCGTGTGTGTGTGTGTGTGTGTGTGTGTGTGTGTATCTTATATGTTGGTTAGCACATATATATACACATATATATACACACATATATACATATCTATACATATATACATACATATACATACACACACACATATATATATCTATATATATAGTTTCTTGCAAAGGACCACCTATACAATATGGGAACTGGCTAGACAAGCCCCACATCTGAGGGCAGGCTGTGAAGAGAAGCAGGAAATTCCTAGGCACCAGCGGAAGCTGCTGTCTACATATGAAACTTTCTTCTTCCCCTGGAAACCTTAATTCTGTTCTTCAGACATTTCACCTGGCCAAAGCAGGCCCACCAGCTCAGTCCTGAAGTCACGGGCCAGTCTTTTAGTCATGTCTATAAAACACCTTCATTCTAACAACTAGATTAGCAGTTGATGAAATCACTGGGGACTTTTGCTAAAATGACAAGGAAGACGGGATGTTCGAGTCTCACTCACTTTGCATTTTTATTTACGAGTCAAACTGGATATTTTTGTTGTGACTAAGGGTCTGTTGTAAAACTTGTGCAGTGAACAATAGACACATTCGTGCATTTGGGTTTTTTAAATCTCTTCCTCCTCATTTTTTTGAATAGAAATGACCTTCCAGGCAGCTCTACTCACTGCAGTTAAGACAATGGCAGGAAGAGGCCAGACGCTTACTTCTGTTTATTTCTTCTGTCCAGCATGCAAATTTCTCTTTCTAAAAGGGTCTCCACCTTTCTCTTTAGGAAGGTCTCATTATTCAAAGCCTGACGGGACAAGCCCACCTTCTCTGAGCTCTGGACTTGGTAGCGGTGACCATAATTAGACCCCAGCTCTTCAGACATTAAGTTTTGAGTGGGTCAGCTGGGACAACGGAATTCATAGCCATAGCATGCTATTCCCTTTTTCTCTGGCCCCGAGCTTTCTGGTTCCTGCAGGTTCCAAGTCTGTGGCTCTGAATCCCGAGGACCTTCCAGGTAAGCAACAGCTCCTGTTTGCCCCTTGGCCCTACTTCTTGTTTCTTAATGTCTGTGATGATTGGATATGTTGACTTGGCTGGGCTCATAGATGCCCAGATAGCTGAGAAAACATGTCTCTAACTCACCCTTCCCTCTGTTGATGTGTTCTATTTCCAAGGCACCATATCTGCAATGATTACTCAGGGTAATTGCCATTCTATCACCTCAAACCGTCATTGTTTCTCCGTGTTGAGAACATTCAAAGTAGTACTTCCCCTCCACCTGTGACTGTGAGCACTATTGCACTACCAAAGGCTCATCTATCCCCAGAGGTCTTTTCTCCTGTGAAAGGCCTGCTGCTGCTAGTCTCCGGCATAAAACTTGACTAATTACCATGTGGTGCCTCCAGCATCTATAGACCACGTGGTAGTTTGAACGCAATTGGCCCTCATAATCTCACAGGGAGTGACACAATTAAGAGGTGGGGCTTTGTTGGAGTGGACATGGCCTTGCTGGAGGAGGTGTGTCACTGTGGGGGTGGGCTTTGAGGTTTCCCATGCTCAGGATACTGCACAGTGTCTCAGTGTCTCAGTTGATTCCCTGCTGCCTGCAAGACGTGGAACTCTCAGCTACTTCTTCAGTGCCACGCCTGCATGTGCACTGCCATGCTCCCCGCCATGATGATCATGGACTGAACCTCTGAAACTGTTAGCCAGCCACCCCAATGAAATGTTTTCCTTCTAAGAGTTGTGGTGGCCACAGTGTCTCTCCACAGCTATGGACCCCTACCTAAGACAAACCCCCAATCTCTAATTCTCAGCAGTTTGACCAATTCTGCATCTTTCTATTAGCTGCTACCTACTGCAAGGCTAAGAGCAGCTTGGGTCTGTGTCATAAACATAGATATTCAGAAAACCACTTGATAGAATGGCCATTTAGCAAAATAGCAATAGTAGGGTTTACCCTTGCACTTGTGACCTCCTAAGCCATTGGCTCTTGACTAGGGTCACAGTACCAGATTTGAAATTCCCTCCTGTGGAGCAGACCTCAAGTACAATCAGAATACAGACATTACCCGAGGTTTTGGCACAATCGATTTGTTCTTCGGTAAAATGTGGAGTTGTTTCTTAATTTCTCTGTATCTAGCTTTGTTTATAAACCTAGAACTCTTAAAACCACTAAGGGCTGGACTAGAAACTCAGCTTCCATGCTCCTGTAATCTTTGGCCCTCGCTGCTGAGCCAGCCCATCAAGCTGACAGTGTGTACCATGCATGATGGAAGGGTCATCTGCTCCCCCAGACCTGATAGGCATCCGGCTGTTGGACCCCGGAGAGCATCGTGTGGCAGAATGGATCCTGTCTTTCCTGCAGAGTGTATTTTAGGCAGCTTTGTGAAAATAAGGTGGCTGTAATCTCGTGGACTTATACCTGGGCCCTCATATCTATTCCATCCGCCCCTGTGTCTGTTTCTCTGCCAGCATCTTTCTGCTTCATGGTTATGGCTCAGCGGTATAATTTAAAAGCCAGTGCAGTCATACCTCCTGCAGCATTTATTTTGTTTAGATTGCATTGGTTGTCCTTGTCCTGTCTACCTCCTGATAAGTTTAGGGATAGTTTTTGCTGTCTGTCAAGAACGACTTTGGACCTAGCTTGGGCTGCCGTCCGGTCTGTAGATTGTTTCGCCAGGCTGGACGTTTTCATCCTGTTTACTCTCTCAATCCACGAGCATGGATGTTTCTCCTTCTATCGGCCTCCTTGATTCCTGTCTTCAGTGTCTTAATATTTTCAGGTCTCTCAAAATGGTAGAGGTCTTTCTTTTCTTTGGTTGGTTTATTCTCAGGCGTTTGATTTGTGTGTGTGGCGATTGTAGAGGGATCACTTCTGGTTTCTTTTTCAGTGTTTGGCATGGAATGTAGGAAGGCTACTGGGTTTTGTATGTTGGGTTTGTATCCTGCCACTTGGCTGAATACTGTCTGTCGGCTCTGAGTTTTGGGTGGGGGGTCTTTACCGTATGGAATCATAGCCTTGCTCACTAGAAAGAGACACGAGAAACCGGCAACAGTGGCCACCTAGGGAAACCACAGATCAAGGCAGCGGCTGTCCTCATTTTCACGGCAAACTCCCTTTGCGCTGCTTGCCGCACTTTCCACGTACGTGATTTATACCGTCAGAAATTAAATAAATATTTCAGATGCTGTAATTGCCAGATAGACAGCACTAAGTGGCTGAAATGGGCTGGAGGTGAAAATCAAAGGGAGCCCTGGGGACACTGGGGAACTGAAGTGCTCAGGTCCACTCAAAGTGACAGCTGTCACTCAAATCTGCTCACTTGTGGCCATGAGCCAGTGTGGCCAAGCCTGACCTCTCCAGAGATGCTGCCGTATTTCCTGTGTTAGTGTAAATGGTTCCAAGACAGAAGTGCTGATAATGAATTTTAGCTGCTATAGAAGAACAAAGCCAAACAGCCTGTGGGTGCAGACCACCTGAGGTCAGTGCTTGTTGCTGGCATCATTTTGTAACTGCAATCTAGGTAATTTAAAAGTTGTTGTTGTTGTTTTTTTTTAATGTTTGGCTAGGATACAGACAGGCATTTCATACACATTTGCATACGCATAAAGGGTCTCTTCTCAGATAAGAACAGGTAGCTCTATAAATGGCGGTCCTAACTACTTCAGCATAGTAATGACCCCACACTATCCACCGTGACAGTGGAAAGAACCCTGGTCTTTAATAAGCCTGAGATGCTTGGTTCCAGGCCAACCTCCAGCACTTTGAAAATGGCCAGGGTGGGCACAGCCCTGCTCCAGGGACACAAAGCCTTAGCTGGGTCTTGGAGAGTTTCCAGCCACAAAGGAAACATTTGCAAAAGCCAAGTCACACTCATCTCCACTAACGACGCACCAAATATGTCTCCCCTGAATGCTGGGAGTTCATACGCATGCCTGTGTTCAAACCCACGTCCCCTCAACATACAGAATGCCATGTATGCTTGAGCCCAAAAGGAGGTTGTTTTCCACCCACCGAAATGACTTGGCCCAGAAAGAGAGTGCTCCAAACAGAATACTAAAGGCAAAACCCCAAAAGTGCTCAGGTAATCAGTGACTGCCGCAGGAGGATCAGGACGGCTTTATTGTCTGGACTGTTACTGCAGCAAGTGAATAAGAGGCGTTCAGCATGGCTGGACCGATGAGCTGCTCAAGAAGAATGTTCGAACTGAAGAGGCGATAAATAATGTATTAAAACGCGATTATTTGTTGCCTCCCATCTACTGGTTAGTAGCTGTCTGTTTCCTTGTGAATGAATCTGTTTCTTAGACTATAGATTGCAATAGCAGCAACACAAAAGCCAGCCTTATTGATGACGGGGAAGCTTTGTCAGGCTGGGTAATGCCAGTCGGAGTCCTACAGGAAAGCCATTATCTAGTCACACAAGGCTTTCCCAGTCTGGGAGGACAGGCCTCAAAGAGATACTACAAAGGTGATTTGAGAACTAGAAGGCGTCAGTCTTGCAAACAAGATGATGGCTCCCCCAATTACACACAGCCCAAGCATGGAGAAGGAGCAAATCCTTCCTGGAAGCATGGGCAGTCAACCTGGTGGTGAGGTACCCTTTAATTCCAGCACTCGGGAGACGAAATATGGAGGATCAGGAGTTCAAGGGTATCTTCTGCTCCATAGCAACTTTGAGGCCAGCCTGGGGCGTACCACCCTGTCTAAGACTGTAAATAAGCGACTCAGCAAGGAGACGAAGCCCTGCCCTTCATGAGGGAGATGGCACCATGGCAGCAGGGCCCTTCCTCTGTCTCCTCCTCTATTCTGGTCCAGTCTGGTCTCAGCAGGAGCTGAACTCAGGGGAGAGTCAAACTTCACGGCTTAAGAGCGAGGCTTGGACTTTTCAGGTATGACCTCTTTCTAGCCACAGACAAGCCAGACCAATGAGTAATTCAGACTTAAGAAACAAAAAGAGGCCTGCTTCGGTTTCTGAACCCAGTACTTTCTATATCCACTCTCCATCAAAGAAAGGTCTTGTACTTCCAATTATTCAGAGGGAGAAAGTCAAAGTACTTTAAGATGTTCAAGGTCCTGATTCCCTCTTTCCCTCTCCCTGCTAGCATCCCCCCTCTAACACAGATGGCACTGTTGGCCATTCCTGGGGCTTTCTTTGAACCACCAGGCATGCCCCAGGTGAGACAATCTCCCCCCTTCCTCACTTTTGGCTTGCCCCAGGTTCTGGGGACCTTTGCTCTGGTGTTCACTTGAGAGGGTGCTCAGCCAGGTACTAGCCTTTACTATGTCCTCTACCCTTGTCCCATCCCCCAATACACAAAGGTTATATGGAGTTACAGCCTGTTTTCCCCAGTGGTTCTCGTTCCACTGTTAACCTTGACTTAGAAGAAGCAGGCTGGTTTGAGCCTTGGCTCTATCTCTGGTATCTTTGGTGGGGGACACAGCACCAGCCCCTTTTCTTCTCCTTCTGGCAGAGCTAAGAACCATTGCCTCTCTAATGACATTCCTCATTGGGAACAAAGAGATAATGCACAGAAAATAACCCTCTGAACTTGTAAACTAAGTTTAGTTTTATAAATATTTGCATGGTTTGCGTTTTCTTCTAGCGCATTTTGCCTCTTGAAGGTCCTTGTGAAAGGATGTAGTAAAACAAAAATTTCCAGTTTTTATATATGGGAAAACAGGAACCTATAAACGCTGAGCGACGAAAGAAAGGAAACAGAAATGGAACCGTGAGAGGATCCCCAGCTTTATAATGACGGCTTTTTCATTAGCTTGCAGGGTCTCTTTAACAGCCTTTCTGTTTTATTCTCAGACAAATAACCATTTTAATAACAGTTTCAACAGGCTCTTGGTGAGTACCTACTTTGTATCAAAAAGAGAAAAAGAGATTCCAAGGCCCAGTCTGGCTCCAGGAACACTTGGTTTATTAGTTCCTGCCTTAGAAATACAGCCACAATTATAGTTTGGAGGGGATAGAGGAGTATGTGACGGACAGGTCTCAGCATGTGTGTGCCTGTCCCTCCATCCCAGCTGGACTGGGCAGCATCTGGGCATCACTAAGCATAACAGTCAACTGTTCTTTGATTCAGTTCCTCATTGGTTAAACGGTATGGTGAATTAAGTGGCGATGCATACCTGTAATCTCAGCTCTGTGACAGGATGCACGACGAAGGTCTCAAGTTCAAGTCCAGCCTGGGCAACTTAGCCGTATCCAGTTTCCACATAAAATTATACAAAGAGGTGAGATTATAGCTCAGGGTTAGTATGCTTGACTAGTATGCATAGAGCTCTCAGTTCCGTCCTTGCCATAAAATAAAATAAAACTTCTCGACAAATTCCTTCTCGGGGATGCTCTGGAATCTTTATACTTTTAAAATGCTGAAAATACTCGCATACATAAACTCTCAATACATGTGACTGTATTCACCCAACAGTCATTTGGTGAGTACCTGCAGAGTTGTAGGTACTGGACATAGACAGTAGAAACCAGAACACAAGATGTGTTAGTCAGTGTTCAGTTGCTATAACAAAGACCTGATGCAATCAGCTTATAAAGAAAGCAGATCTAGCCAAGCTCACTCTCACTGTGAATGGAGGTTTCCATCCATAAAACATTAGGCCTTTTACTTTGAGTTCCTAGCAGCCCATCATGGTTGGAGCACATGGTGGAGCAAACCATACTCCTTGTGCCTAGGAACTGAAAGAACAAGAGAAAGGGACTGAGGCCCCATGGTTCCCGTTGAGGACAGTCCTCCAGTGACCTTAAACTTCTCATCCACTGCCCAGCAGCAGTAACTTGAGGACCAGGCCTTCAACCCCTTGACTTTCAGGGGAGTGTGAAGATCCAACCAAAGCATGGTGCTTATAATGGGCAGGCAATGAGCACATCTAAAAATGTTTCCATAACTAGGACAGCTTTTCTTAAAACTGCAATTGTATAAGTTGCTGCATTTTCTTTATTTTTTGTCTCGATGATGTGAACTGTATCACATCACGCCTGTCTGTTCCCTATGTGCCTTCTTACAGTTTGTGAACGGGGCAAAAGGCTGGAGACTGAAACACACAAAGACTCACAGACAGAGACACAGGCTACCCTTGAAACAGGAACCCCTTTACTGTGTACCTGAGCCGCTTATATAGAGATCCTTAACTGATAGCCATGCCCCAGCCAAACGCACCAGAACCCACTCCCCTGCCATCAGGAACTCCTGAGGGTCTCGTGCTCAGAGCAGCTGCAGGCTGTCTCAGAGCAGAGGAAAACAAGTTGTTTACCAGACATTCAGGATCTGGGGGTTCACAGCTACCAACAGTGAACGCTTACTAGGTCTTTGATTTTAGACTGTAGAGGATCTATCTTTGGAAGATTTCCATTTTGACACCCATTTCTCTATGGTGAGTCTCTATTAGCTTGAAGTACGATCTACCTGGGTTTCAGATATCAGATGCTGTAAGCCCAGAGGCTGCTTTTGTTAGGCCTTATTCACATCAATGTTTGCTGAGACCAGGTAGGAAACATGCAGAGGGGAGATAGCTACCATGTGGGCCCATTGCTCCAGTCCAAGCAACTTCTGGGGTACTGGTTAAGATGGGGAGATGTTTAATTTTGGCATAAAACACGTGGGGTTTGTTGTTGGTTTGTGGTGCCAGGGAAGGAATCCACGGCCTTGCTCATCGAGGCTGACACTCCATTGCTGAGTTACAGCGCCAGTCTTGTACTTTCACATTTGAATTTTCGACAGTGTTTCCTTAAGTTGCCTCAAACTCCCTGTCTTCCTGCTTCAGTGTCCCTACAGCTGGGATTACCGCCATGGACGGCCACACCTGACTCTGATTTTGTTAATTAGTACCTGCAAATCTGCCTTTTAAAAATAACACCATTGACCTGAGCCAAGGGTTAAACGAGGCTGTTCTGCCAGCCAAGCTCAATCTGGGAACTGGTGGTGGGCAGAAGTCCTACCATCCCAGAGTGTCCCCTTTGTTCTGCTCAGCCCTGCCTCAGGGAAATGCTGCTTTCTCACCTACCTGCTGCCTCTCCCCTCGCCAGTCTCTCTGGCAGTCTGTATCAGGTTCAGTTTCTGGGCTGGGCCACGCATCGCAGTACAGACTGGTGAGTTTGAGTGACAATCCTCTCCCTGCACCCAATGATTCAGAATCTACGTGAGGGTGGGGAAATGAACCCATTCTTTATGTCTACGACTAGGGATGCAGCAGAGGCTTAAACCAAGGATTATGAGTTTAAGCCAGTCGGGGCAATTTAGTGAGACCCTGTTTCTACGTAAATAAACCAACAAATACATAAATAAGAAACTGGGATTTAACTTGATGATGGACTGCTTGTCTAGCATTTGCAAAACTCTGGGCTCAGTCCCCAGATTTAAAAAAAAAAAAAGCCTGCTTTCTCAACTTTCATAATCACTGATGTCTTTGACTCTTGTACTTTCCATCTTTTTTGGTAATATTTGTTTTCATTGCATATTAATATGTCCCTGAGCAGAGTGCTTCCATCCCAGAGGGAGTAAGTGTGGGTAGTGGCAGGAACATACGGCTGTATTCAGAGTCTGCCAAGCATGTTACAGATGAAACGAGAATCCCACGGTCCGCTCGGCTCACCCTAGACTCCCGGCTCTTTGTTTTCCAAAGATTACAGGATCAGAATATCTGGTCACCCTGTCCCAGAATATAATCAGCCGTGTGGCGGAGTTGGGCTCAGTTCTGCACTGATGGTGTGTGAGAGGCAGAGGATTTGGGGCCAGGCTTTGAGAGCCAGCAAGCGAGAGAGCAAGCCTTTATTCCTGTGTTCTCGGAGCCAAAGCTGTTTTAGCTTTGAGTCATAACAAGCTTTTCAGCGCTTTGGACTCTGGCCTTCGCTTAAAGGATTCAGGGATGATGAGCCCGAATTTTTGGTGCCCATGTTTCTGACCTGCCCTTAAGCAAACTCACACAAATGCCACCGCCCTCCAGCGCAGCAGCTCTGATATCTGAGCATGGACCAGAATCCCAGAGGATTGAAAGGCAGGTTTGAGGCCTACCTCCAAATCTGGCCTCAGAGTGGAATGAAGAATTTGCATTCCCAGCCAGCTCCTGGTGATGTTTATGCTGCTGGGCGTGGGACTTTGGGACTTTGGTATATAAAAGTCAGAAGGTGACGCCTTTAAATTATCTATTGCTCTTAATGGTCTTTAGGGACCTAATGGACATCTAGCCAGGAGAACCTGGGTTCTAAACCAACCCTGTTTTTCCAGTTCTGTGACCATGGGTGGGATACCTTTCTTCTCTGAATTTGTTTTCCAGCTGTAAACAATGACCCCTGCCTGGCTTACTTCAAAACTGATCATGGTTTGGATGTAAAAAATATTCCCCACAGGTTCACGTGTTTGCACGTGGTTGGCTATCTGATTCTCGCCCAGTGGCACTGATTGGTGTGTGTGTGTGTGTAAGCTTTTGGTCAAGGGTCCTAGGTAGGGGATTAGTGGCATGGAGTGTGAGCCCCACTTCCAGCCTGAACTCCCTGCCATTGGCATGTGACAAGCTCCTCTCAATCCCACACTCTGGCAGACTCCCTCACTCAGTTTAAAACTTGGGCCAAAAGAAATCCTTCCCCCCTCAAACTTCTGTCAGGGTATCCAGTCACAGTGACCAAAAAGTAACACAAACTGGGACACGGGATGGGAGACTCCAGGGCCCCCTGTGCGTGCTTGGCAAGCCTATGAACAGAATTAACGTGAAAAGATGCTTTTTCGTGAAGAGTTACTTGTTTGAGAAGAAAATGTTATAACTTCCTAGAATACTTCCAACCCAAGAAGGAGATTGTTGAGAAGATCAGTCTTATCACTAAAATACCAATTGCTGGGCGTTCGTAATGGATTGCATGAACTCCAGGTCATACTGGGGTTCAGTTTCAAGGTTTTGCTTCTAACTACATGTATTTGGTTACTGTGTGGGTGTGTGGGCACCACAGCATGTATGTGAAGATCAGAGGACAACCTGTAGGAATCCCCCTCCCTCCTTCTACCATACAGGTCCTGGGGATCAAACTCAGGTTGTCAGACTTGGTACTAGGGGTCCCTTACCTACTGAGCCAGCTTTCCAGCCCCGAAGATTTTTTTTTTTTAAACAGGATGACTGATATAAAAAGTAAGTTAGTGTCCACGTAGGCCAAGATGTAGGTCGCCTCTGCTTGCTGCTAGATGATTGACTTTAGGCTCCCTTTTCTGCCCAGTTAGTGGAGATGGAGACTCCTCCCATGATTGGCTTTGCTTTTTCTCCTGACTGGGAACAGCAGTGGCTTCCCTCTCTTAGTCCAGCTGACAACCATGCTGGCAA
The DNA here is from genome assembly GCF_982192425.1 of Myodes glareolus. NCBI lineage: Eukaryota > Metazoa > Chordata > Mammalia > Rodentia > Cricetidae > Myodes > Myodes glareolus. The sequence goes on along the minus strand of NC_142047.1, from coordinate 21,885,221 downwards.
AAACGGGGCAAATATTATTTCTTCTGCTGTTCAAGTTTGTCTGCAGCAGCAAACCTACAGATGAAGGGCCGGGAACCTGACTAAGCTGAAAGGGGCTCGCGGTCTGAGGAGCTGCCGGAGGAATAACAGGAGGAGTCAGGACCGTGCCCCTACTCCCACCTCCCATCCTTGCCTCCACCTCCCCAGATCTACTCTGAGCCTTAACACCAAGCCCATGTTCTTCCAATGAAACCTAAAGCCTGAATCAGGAGCTATGTGGTGCAGGGGTAGGCCTTCGTCCAGGTTGTCCCTCAAGTGGCCGCTTGACTTCAAGTATGCTAAATGCCTAACAGGGCCAGCTATAAAAGCAATCTATAGCCAGATTGATTATATGTTTGATATCAGCTTTCAACTCTCAGTTAAGGCATAGGTAATTTAATGAGTGGAAAGTGGAAAAGAATAAGAACGGTGATCTCTCATTTTGTGTGCTTCCTGTCACCCAGAGTCACCTGCCAGTAGCTTCATGCATTCCTTTGAACAAAGGCGAATGTTTGACATTGTTTTCCAGGTGAGCACACAGCTCCAAGGGCAAGCGGACAGGGGATGAAGCGCAAAGAACTGACTAAGTGGGACTCCCTGAACACTGACGGGCCCAGCTGGAGGATTCAGATCGCCAAGGCCAACTTCTCTCACCTAAAGCGTGGAAGTGGACGTCTGAAAGTAACAAAGTAACAAAGGGCGTGATCACACTCACTTGAGTTCCAGTGGAAGAATTTTAGAGCTGGCAGCCCAATCTGGGAGAAGCCTTCAAGTCCTCCAACCTGCAGACCCACTCAGCAAGTGCGGCAAGTGACAGAGGAACCACCACCCCGACAATCAGGGGGACAGGATGCTTGCTCCTCCCTACTCACAGAGCATTAAACAACCGCTCTGAGTCCTTTGTTTGCAATCAAAGTTCAATTCTAATCAATATAATTAAAACTAGGAGTCGGATAAAGCATCTGACTGCAAGGCCAAGGAGAGAGCTTCAGGAATGGTTGGATCAAGGGCCTTAGGTCACGTCTGACTGAGGTGGGTATTTATATATACTTGCTCAGCTTCCCAATGTCTTGACATCAGTTCTGGGCAAGATAATACTAACCATATCTTTAAGTCTTCAAAATTTAAGGTACATGGGCATATTTTCCAGTGCTCCTATAGTAGGCTGGTATTGCTATAGTGAAGAGCTATGAGCTGAGGCCTGAACAACAAAAACTGATTCCATCCAAATTCTGGACACCAGAATTCCAAGATCAAGATGTCAGCAAGGCTGGCTATCCCAGAGCTGTGGGGAAGAACAAGTACCACTGTGGTTTGCTAGCAGTCTTTGGGGTCCTAATCTCTACCTTCACCTGCATATGACGTTCTCCTTATGTGTCTCTGTCTCAGTTCCCCCATTTACTGTGGACACTGTTTATATTTCGTTGGGGGTCTACCCCACTGCAGTGCGATCCCACCCTTCCCACCACGTCAGCAACTCCCCTTTTTTCCAAACAAGACCACATTGTGCAGTAGTGGGGTGCCAAGATTACACAGGAATTTGGACAGAACACATTTCAACTTCTAATAGCATCTTTCACATCAGTGTGACCAAGAACTTCACAGCGGCACTGGCTGGGCTTCTCATGAATAACGGGTATTTCAGAACCAATACCTGTGATATACTGCCCTGTCTATAGGTCTGCTGGTATAGGCAGCATGCCTGTTTAGAGCTGCGGTTCTCAATGTGTGAGTCTTGACCCCCTGGGGGGATAGCATATCAGATATTCTGCATACCAGATATTTACATTATGATTCATAACAGTAGTAAAATCACAGTTATAAAGTAGCAATGAAAATAACTATGGTGTGTGGGGGATCCCTTGACATGAGGAACTGTATTAAGGGGGAGATTTAAGTATAAATGAGGAAGTTTGGGAACCATTGGTCTAGAGGAAGCATAAACTCTGGAAATAAGAGGCCTAAACACGGCTTGACTCCCTTTGAAAGCAAGGTCCTCTTGTCGCGAACTAAGAAAGGAAGTTGAGCATCTAACTACTCTTAGTTCTTGAAGGCATCCTGGGCTCCGTCGGCTCCTGGTGGCTCTGTGCTTTGCGTTCATTCCTTTTCATATCAGGAGATGAAAACAGTAGCTCCCGGTTATCAGTCCACCTAGTATTGATTAAAATCCCTTCCCGAAGACCTTCCGCCTCACTTCCGGCATGGTGTGATTTGCTTTTCTTTTGACTCCGTGTAACATGTGATTAATGCTGATCTTGGGAGTCCCGGTGAGATGAAGCCGGGTGTCGGGTGTGATTTGTCAGCTTGGAGGTATAGATTATTTTATGCTTCTCGAACTTTGTGGCCAAGGGAACACGGCTCTTGATTGTTAGATCCATCCACACTTTCCCCTGGGCTATGAAATGCCAGAAACATTAAATACCCCACTTAATACATAACCTCATTCTGTATGCTTGACTATTTTGTTTTTAATTTTTCTTCCCTTTCCCGGCTGCTCACATGAAATGGGATCAAAGAAAAAAATTATCCTCACTGGATTTTGTTAAAATATTAATAGGTTAGGGTTGACTGGCTAAATTGAATATCTTTGCTGATCTCCCTTGCATGTTTAACTTGTGCTTAGGAAAATATGTTTCCTAGGTGATAACCTTTTATGTACCAGCCCGACTTCATTGAAATGCATAGAGATAAAAATATGTCACGCTCAGCGGCTACGCTATTCTTGTGTGCCTCTGCGATTATTCAGATGGTAATTGACCCCCACCTGTAGACAGCTCCGATTCTGTAGTCAATCATTTCATTTGATGTTAAAATATGTGAAAGTACAATTATATAATTTACATTACAAATCACGCTGAATGCCAAGGGTCTCTGAACCCCTGACAAATGCAAAGGCACCCAGGGTTGCAGGGGCGGAGGGGGGGGGGGGGAGAACGCTGGTCAATAAATGGAGTGAATTACACCGGGTGAGGGTTCAACTCTTCTTATTTGTGTCCACAACAAGAGCTTTTGTGTGTGTGTCACGGAGAGACTGCCTGTGGCCTTTTTGCACCACAAATGGCACCGTTTTGGATGCCTTTCTGCGGACAGCATCCCTTTCCCAGGGAAAGATTGCTCCTCGTGGCCTCCGATTAGGTAAAGAGGCGAGGGCTTGTGGAGGCCATAAGAGGAAAGCGGAGCTGATAAAGGGGGTGATATGGGATCTGGAAGGTCACAATAGCTACCTGACGAGGAACACAACTCCGGCATGAGTTATCACCTTGTCACTTAGCCTTGAGACTTTCTGAGCCCCGGTTCCCAGACATCAGGCCCTAAATATTACCAGTAGTCAAGGGGATTTTCCCTTGATTTTCAGTACGTGGTCAGCCCTAGGTTAAACATGTCATTTAGCATCATCTAGAGTATGGGTCTGGGCTTGAATCTCTGCTGTGGCATCTGGACTGTGGAACATTCCACCCTCACATCCATGAAAGTGGCTCTGCTCTCATTCACTCCCTTTCAGAGGAAGACAGCCTCCGGGGACAGGAGGATTACAGGGTTTGCTTGCCCAAGGCCATTTAGTGAAAAAGGTGGCCAAATGGGGGGAATTATGCTTAAATCCTTTCAGTGGCAGAGTCTTGGCTGGTGACCACTCTGCTCTTCTGGGCCAGTCATCAGAAACTTCCAGACACAGGACACAAAGAGAACGTCTGGGACACGATCTCAGCCTCTGCAGAGATTATGGGAAGGTAGGTGGGTTGAAATGGTAGTAGGGACCATTGCTGACTAGCCCAAGGAGGGAACTCACCGACCACAGGGCCCCCGATGGAGATGGAGCATACTGTGTTGAGGTAGCACACTGACTTTGGGCCAGTTCTGATGCTTGCCGGTGAGCGAACCTTTGACTTTCCTAGTCAGGGAGGAGTTAGGAATGATAACTTCCTACAGGGATACAGAGCGCTTCCTACATGGGAACCACGCAGTCTACCCTCCTGCTGGTCCAGGTGCGTGGAAGCAAAGCTCTACTCTCCCCAAAATGGCATCCAGGCCCCAAGGACCGGGTTCATTTATGTAGCGGACGCTTGATCCACCTGATCCTCAAATTGTACTGGGCGCCCTGCCCTCTGGCAAACCAACCCTCCTACCGCTGCCAGCTCTCCTCACAGCGCAGGAATTGCCTTCTGGGCAACACTGACCTGGCAGTCTCCTGGAAGAGCAGGTGATGCAGGAAGCGGACGCTTTGCTGATCTCCGTCATCTATCTTTCCTCTGCACTGGGTACCTTCCTGAGGAGCCAAGCACCAGCTTCCACCCCCACCCTACTTCCTGCCTGCCGTGACATCTAGCACAGAGTCACCTCTTCTGCTGGCCTCAGTTTCCTCATTCCTCAGCGGAGTGCCTGCCTCATAGGGTTGGTGTATGGACTAGAACAGCTCAAGTGTAAACACTTTCAGCGATGCCCGATACAGAGCAATCTCGTATGCCATGTTCAAAGGTTTCCCCTTTCCTCTGAAATGATTGTCCTTCATGAATGTGTGTGTATAAGCTAAATCATTTGTAACAAACTTTAGCTAAACATATGACCATTTAATGTTGTTCACAGATGCCCCATCAGGGTTTGGATTTGCGATTGGCAAATCCCCAAAGAGGCAGTTTAGATCTGTTGGCTTGACTTCAAGGATCCCGACAAATTGCCCCCGCTCTCCCTTGTGGATCTGTCTCCACTAGCAAGTGACTAGGTACTTTAGGCTGTGTCTATTCAGATAAAATGTGTTCATTATGAATCTGCCCACACAAGCCAGAATGCCCAGCAGCTCAGGAGGCTGAGGCAGGAGGACTGCAGGTTTAAATCAGCCTAAGATACAGAGTGAGTTCAAAGTCAGTCTAGGCAACTCAGTGAGATCCTGTCTCAATATTAAAAAGTCAAAGGAGTACTGGAAATGTAGCTCAATGGTAAATCATTCAGCTAGCATGGGTGAAGCCCTGGGTTCGATCCTCATCACAGGAGAAAGTGTTGCTTGGTGATTTTGTCCAGAGGCTGTGCAGTTTGGTGGAATACAGGTCTGGGTTCAAATCTCCACCCTATGGATTGTGTAATAATTGCTCATCTTCTGCCTCAGCTTTCCTGTGTGTGAAATGGTAATAATAACACACTTTACCTCTTTAGAGAGATTAGAATAATTAAATGAACTGATTCATGAAAGGTGCTATCCCAGAGCACGGCAGAGAGACTGCTCACTAAATGCGGGGTGATGGTTGGCCAAGGGCTAGCTCTCAGTTCTCCCTTCCCTACCAGAGACAGCTCAGCAAGGAGCCAGGGATGCTGAAGGGAGTGGCTTCTTTCCACTACATCAGAAATCCAGCAGAAGAAAATGCCCCCTTGGAATGAACCAGATGCTCTGGCCAGGAAAAAAAAAAAGTTCCCAGGCATCTTCTGGAGACTCATTTTTTAAAGTGAATTGAGACATTATCTTTAATTAAAGTGGCAATCTGCCTCCCTGCCTGTGAGCTCCTCTTTCCTCCACGCTGAAGTGCCGCCTGACTTGTCCCCTCCCTGCCTTCTCCTCCTCCACTAATTTCAAGCTCATGGAGGGCCAGTTTACTAAATTGGTTTTAATGGAAATTTAGCCAACATGAATAATAATGAAATGTAAAATTATGCCTTGGCTAATGAACAGCCAGCGGCTTTGGGGTTAATGGCTTGCTTCTGGTGTCAGCTTATTTATATTGAAATAGAATTGCAATAGGATGCCCAATCAAAACGGTTTCATCTCTTTGATCACCACCCACCTTGGGGCTCATTCCTTATCACACTTATTGTATCACAATCATTCCCACTTGGATCTACTTGTGAATTAATTAATTACCTAGTTAAACCTGAGTCGATTCTTTTCCTCCTTAAAAAAAAAAAAAATAGAAACATCTTTTCTCACCTTGTTATCTACAGGCTCTTCTAGGGAGGAAAGCACTAAGTAAGGTTGTGTGAGTGCATTTCATGCTAACACGGTGTTTTTGCTCCAGCAACATCCATAGGCATTGCTTCTGTCAGCTCGGAATCGCTGTATCAGATCGCAGAGACAGCAAACCATTGCTCCCCACGTTTCCAGAGGCTGAGAAACGCAAGATCAAGGAGCTGGCAGGTTTGGAGTCTGGTGAGGGTCTGTGTTCAAGTTTGCAAGAGGCCTGTGTTCTTGTGTTCTCAGGAAAAGGGGAGAGAAGGAACAAGCTCACACTAGCCTTGCTTTTACTGCTCTTGCAAACACCCAACACAAGGAACTTCAGGGAGGAAAAGCTCCTTTGGCTCCTACTTTCAGGACGATTTGGGTACATTGGTGAGTGAGGAGAGGCAAGGCGGCAGGCCTATCACTGTCCATAACAGACCAGGAGGCAGGCTGGACCCAAGTCCAAGTGTAACCTCTAAGGGCCCATCCTGGTGACCCACTTCTCCTAGCCAGGCCCCACCCCTTAGAGGTTCCACAAGCCAAAAGAAATGCTGTGAATTTGAAACTAAAAGTTCAGAACAGGAGTCTGTGAGGGGCATTTCATATTCAAAACCTCACAGAGATCTTGCTCTCTTACAAGGGCGTTCATTGGCCCACTCACGTGGGCCCCACTCTCACCATATAATTCCCTCCTAAGACCCTGCTTCTACATGCCAGCCACCGCAGGGATTAGGAATGCATCATTTGTTAGGGAAGAGCCATTAGTCCAGCAGACATGAAAATCCCTTCACTGCTGTCTAGATCACTTGGTTCCATACCTCCTGGCCAAAGATGCTCCTCAGCTTCGGGACAGAGGATGGAAGAGCAGGGAGGGAGGGCGTGGCTGCCTCCAGAAACTCAGCTTCCACAGGACATGGGTCCCTGTTTAAAAGGAGGGAGTTAAATTATTGAGACAATGGTTCTCAAACCCCTGACGCTTCTTCAGGAGTTACTTGTGAGGACACCAAGGTATCTGTGGCATTCTATGGGTTCCCTTTTTACGGGTAGGTTCTCTAAGTGTGATTACTCAAATCATACCATTCATTTCTAGTGTGTGTGTGTGTGTGTGTGTGTGTGTGTGTGTGTGTGTGTATGTGTGCATGCGCACACTAAGGACAGCTTTTGAGAGAGTTGGTTCTCTCACTTCACCATGCAGAACTCAAGAGATAGTAGCACTGAGTCATCTTGCCAGCCCTCCAAGGGAGACTTATTTATTTAATCATTTAATTTATTTAGAGAAATAAGAATGAAAGTGGGCGGAGGGATGTTACATTCCTTGGCTACTTGAGACTCATCCAGGCCATGGTTCCTTGGCTCTCACTCTACGAACAGAGATAGTGAAGGGGGAAAAAAGAAAAGTAAAGAAAAAAGAAGGAGGTGGGAAACTGGACTAAATAAAAATATACAACATCTTTGCAACAAAGGATCCTACCAAACAGAATGTAAAAGGGAGAAAATGTATTGGTATCATGTACAGGATAAGAAATTAATAGCCAGACTATATAAAGAGTCCCTAAAACTCAACAATGAAAGAGCAAGCAACCTGACTGAAAACAGGCAAACGATCTGAACAGACATTTCTCTTCCAAAAGATGAATGAACAGACATTTCTCTTCAAAAGATGAGCAAGTGGCCGAAGGGCATACTCCTAAATTTTGCCTTCCACTTGCTTGAGTTCTCAAGATTCCTGTATCTAGAAGAAAATTCTATACCCAATTCTACCTCAGAGGAAAGAGGGCTAGGCCGTGGCTCAGAGGTGGAGCCCCTGTCCCGTGTGTGTGGGTTTTTCTGAGTTCCCCGCAGCAGGTGAGGCAAGGCTCAGAACCAGATGTGGAAAACACTGCTTCTGCCAGCACTGCCCGGGCTGACCGCTTACAGAGGGACCCAGATCTGGCCCTGGACTTCTGTCTGACCCCCACATGCTCTTGGAACGCTCACTTTCCCTCTCTGGATTTTATTAACAAGGTCGGCTGGTGACAGCCAGTGGGACAGTAATCCCATTAACTCCAACAATCCTACCTCAATAGATTAAATGACAAACGCCACAGAAAGAATTCGGCACAGCAAGAAACACTTAGGAAATGACTGCTGTGTCCATCAGCTCAGCTGCTACATGATGAGCCACTGACACAGGCCAGGCAGGGCATCGGGGACCTGGGTTATAGGGAACATTTCCTGCCCGTGACCTTGGAAGGGTTGGGGAGAACTGGACGTGAAAGATTAGAAGTGATAAGAGTAGACAGGCTCCTGACAATAGTTACTCAGAGCTGGCTCTTCTTAGTCTTTGCTGCTGTTGTTTAGAAAGATCATCATCCTGAAAAAGAAACGCTCACTTATTTCTCCGATTTTAAGGATCTAGTTCCTACGGTCCCTAAAAAGAGCACGGACAGCCGTGGCATAGCCCCGACACACATCCTGCTGTGTGTTAGAAAGGGGCCTCTACCCAGGCCGGTCCTCTAAGGTGCAAGGAGCCAGCGCTGGCAGTTTCCAGGCCAGCAGCTGCGTTATCAGAGCACGAAGTGATCTGTGACATCTAATGTGGGCTCCTTCTCTATATGGGGACACTGAGACTCTGGAAAAACGGGAACTTTATCACTCGGGGATTTCCAGAGTAGTAGGGATTTTGTATTGTAATGTTCCAATTGTCTGCCATCCGCATTCTACCACAAACCAACGAGCACTTGCCCTTCTACGGAGGAGGGGGTCCCTGTCCCCAGCTGACTTGTCACCCAGTCTGTTTTAGTTTTAGAATACACTGACAAGAAGAAAGTGTTTATTTTGGCTCGCGAATTTAGGTTACAGTCTATCGTTGTGGGGAGTTCCAAGAGGCAGGAACTTAAAACAGCCGGTCCTATCACATCCACGGTCAAGTCCAAGGAGAGAAATGAGTGCTTACTATTCAGCTTGTATTCTCGACTCTTTTTTAAATGACTTATTTCTATTTTTAGTTAGGTATCTGTGTGCATGCCTGGATGAGTTTATGTGCAGATGAGGCCGGAGGGTATGGGACCCCCTGGAGCTAGAGTGACGTGCGCTTGTGAGTTGTGTGGTATGGGGGCTGGGAACCAAGCCTGGGTCCTCTACAAGAGCACTAGACCGTGCACCCACAACCGCTGAGCTGTTTCTCCAGTCCCCTTTTCTTTAGTCTTATAGAGTACAGGACCCAAAGCCAGGGCATGGCACTGTTCACCGTTAGGCTAGGTCTTCCCATGTCAATTAACACAGTCAAGACAATCCCCCACAGACGCGTCCACGGGTCAGCCTGATCTAGACACTCCCTCATTGAGACTCTCTGATGGGTGATCCCACCTTGTGTCAAGGTGACAGCTAGAACTAACCATCATCAGTCCTTGGTAACTCTTAGTTTTTCTCAGAGTTTCACCAAAGGCTGAAATGCCCTTTAACAGGGACATATGCAGCTCCGTGGTAGGCTAGGAAGGTTCTTCAAAGAGGGGCTGGCACATCTTCTGGCAACCCTGTGTTGGCGACGCCTGCCATCCTCCGCAATGCTTTGCCTCAAACTGCAGGTGGGCCTCGATCTGTTCACGGGACCCAGCAGCCCCTTTAGTCCATGCTTACTTGGTATCCTGGACACTTGGGCATGCCTCCGCAAAGGGCGGTCCCTTGGAAGCGCTATGTGGCAGGTTGCACCAGGAACTGAGTCACGCAGGGCAACCAGATATCTTTCCTTTCCTGCCTCCTGATAAGGAGGAGCTGGGAATCGCAAAACCAAGAACTACAACTTTAATTATGCAAAAGAAGTTTTAGGACTCGCCTACTGTTAAAACATAACTTACCCTTGCTTTAAAAGCTTCCGGCAAGGGTGGAGGGGCGGGGCAGGGTGGGGCGATGGGGGCGGGGCTAGAACAGAGTCCTGAGTCATTCTGACCTTAACAGCTGAGTATTTTTTTCTCAATTACCTTCAGGATAAGTTTGTCATTTTCCTTTGGTGACAACTTCTGCAGCATCTTACCCCAGGGACCTTGTGGAGACAATCCCACGCCAGCTCAGAAAGAAGAAACAGTGTCTCTGGGAGCAAAACTCTTCCAAAGTTAGGAGTAGAAAACACTGCCATCTAAATATGTTATTCACAACGAGTCTTCGATTTTGGATCCGTCGTTAGACAGCCTGAGAGAGTCAGAGCTCTTAGTGTACTGAGCGTGGCTAAAATTAGACTGCAGATATAAAAGCAATTAATGTCCCTCTCTTTATTTTTATTTATTGGAGTTTCACAATGCAATTACTTAAGAGGCCTTCCTCAGGAATCCCAAGAATCGTTTTCAATCAGCAGAATGAAAACGTTGCCTTTTGTGGTCTGACGAATGTGTGGAAACAGCTCCTTTGTACGTCTCTGTGTACTGCTGTTCATTAAGGGCTAATTGCCGCGGTCTCTAAATGAAATACGGCACACCGCTCCACCTCTGCGCCGGTTTGTTCAAAATCTGCAAAGCTTTATTATTAACGCTATTTAATTATGAGAATGTCAGCCATGGAGAATTCCAAACCCACACTCTCCCTTCATCATTAGTAACAGGGCAAAAATGAAACACTTTCAACAATGAAGGGTTCATATTTCAAGCTTATACAGTAGCTGCTAAAAGGCGATGCTCAGAAAATCAATTTTATTAAAGTCCTCGGAGCACTAAAGGGACCTGAATGCAACTGAGCAATTTTAAAAACATGTCCAGGAGCCGCCACTTTCTGATTCATGTTTTAGTGGGGTTATTTTTGAGTATTTTCAATATTGTCTCCTTACAGTGGGGTCAAAAGTGATTTAGGAAAGGGGCAAGCAGAGGAAAGGGAACATGTCCTTACGATCTTTCCCCGTCTCAATTTCCACCTGGTATGGGGCTCTGTGGAGCACACCATACACAAAAGAAGTCGGTGACATTATGAAGAATTCGCATAGGTGAGATCGACGGAGAAATACAGGGGCGGGGAGACCGCTTAGCCTTTATTCTGTTTTCCTTGATTTTTCCATCTTAAATTCTGCTAGGAAATCATCATCTCTTAAAAGTAATAAAGCAAATATAAATACAGAGGTAATAACAGAATTTAGAGTAAACTCATTCAAACAATATATTAAATTCTTTAAAAATAACAGCTAAGAATGGCTCCAAACCGCAGGCTTGCCCACACTAGTTCCTAAGGGCCATCTGAGAAAGTGCAGTCTTTCCAAATTCTGCTATCCCTTCCCGAGTCATGCTTGGTCACCCCCGTCACACGGCTTCCATGTAATGCCTTACTGCGGCCGGTCGTCTACACTGCTGATAGTCGGCTTTCATGTGTGTTCTCACATCCAGACACGCTGAAATGTTCAGAGAGTGGAGACCCCCAACCCATCTCCTGGATCCAGGAAATGGCTCCCGTTTTACCCTGAATGACACGATTTAACCTCCATCCCTCCTGAACTTGGTGCCTGATGGTGTCTCACCTTTCAGACTTCTGCAAACTCTGGCAGCATATGGCTTATGCCACCAATGGGTCCCAATGGTGTTTGGTCACAGCAGGTGCTTGGCCTATGTCATTATTCATGCTTGATAATCTACTGAGCACTTCTTGACGGCTGGATGGTCTAACCCAACCTCATTCTCCTCAATGATCTCTGCATTTTAGCCGTATTATGCAGGACTACTGGAAGGTCACAGGAACTTTAAATATAGGCTCCCCAGTCAGGCAGACAGGGTCTGGATCTTGTTGTCATTTGTTCTGACTTGTACCATCTTCCCAAAGCAGATGATCAATGACTTTAAGGCAGAAACAGGCCTCGGGCATTTCGTTCCCTACCTGGGTTAGATTTATCACCAAGAGACGAGGCCTTCCAGCATACATTTTGAACAGGGATTTTACTCTGTCCCTGTGTGCCCTTGGGTCTTTTTTTTTTTTTTTTTTTTTTATTCCAGGTCTTCCGTAAAAACAAGTGATGGTGACATCTCCATCTGAGGCATCTCCAGCTCTATCCTTTTGGCTCTGTCTTTGATTAAACTGAGATTTACTTGGGCGTAAGAAGGGAGGTGCACCCTAACCTGTGTTTTCTAAGTGTTAATCAATCCCCACACTCACAGTTTCATTAAATCTTTATTAATGTCTTGGCCCATTGGAAGCACCTCATTCAAGCAAATGAATATGTAAATTTGACTTTGTCTCGAACTTTCTTTCCATCTGTGGATGTCTGCCTGCATGTGTTCCAATACCATAATGGCTGTTGCTGGCTGGTAAAAATAAATCAATACCCAATGGCTGGGCATGACTAATACTCCAGATGGAGAACTTTGGGTGTGAGGTCAAAGTCAACATGGACCCATTACTATTAGGAAGGCGGAGTCTAGGCAGCCCCTGGGCACAGCAGCACAGTGGTCTAGCACCAGTCTGATTGACTAGTTTGTCAATGAGTCGTTTGACTTTTATTCCAAATGGCTGGTGAGACGTTTCGGCAGCCATCACTGGGACGTTTGTGAAAGACAAGGACAAACAAGTTGGTTAGGTGAAGGCTCCAGTTTTCTCAGAACCCAAAGCTGGAAGACTCCAGTTTTATTTTATGTTTACCCTCCAAGGCACCTATAGATTATTTAACATGTAAATCTTATGTTGAGGGCAACATTTGTGTGTGTGTGCATGCTCCCACCTACGTGTAGCACTCAGTGTTGGACACACCTATCACATAGCTGGTGCACACTGGGTGGGGCTGCTGAATCCCTGGGAATTTGGATACAGGATAAACAACATTGCATGGAAGGTTGATACTGTTTTCTTTGCTGCCTCCCCCCCCCCATTCTGTCCACCTGATCCCCCCGCTCCAGCCTCTGAGTACTGGGATTGCAAATGGGCACCACCATACCATCACCATTTATTTTCAGAGAGACTTTGCACAGGTTGCGCGCGCTCTCTCTCTCTCTCTCTCTCTCTCTCTCTCTCTCTCTCTCTCTCAATAGAACTAGTAATTCCTGTTCAGCCTTTGTGGCTATGAAGATTAGCAAGATGATGTGGGTGAAGCAGTACTTCAGAGCCTCTTGTCAGTGAAGTAAGAGTTATGAGACTATATCTGAACCACTGTTCTTCTCACAGATGGATTTTGAAAACCAGACTTTTCTTTCTTTTTTTTTCCCACTGGTGCTGGGTATTGAACCCAGGGTCTTGTGCATGTCATTGCTCATTGCTCAGCTATTGAGCCACACCTCCAGCCCAGATATTTATTTCCTTATTGATCTGGACAATAGTCAGGTTGTTCAACAACCTTTAAAATTCCAAGTGAGAGATCAAGAAGCCTCCAAATACCTACAGCAAGGAGTCAGTTCACTCTCAGAAGTTATACGGTTTGTTTTTATTTTTGTGGAAGGAAGTTTTCTGTTAAGGAAAGGCAGCGTTGAGGATGCTCCAGTTTATGGAAACACCTTCTGACAGTTTAGAAAATATTTGTCATGCCTGATAAATTCTCAAGTGTTGGTGTGTGGGAATGCAGCGTGACTGTAAGCGCCTGTTCCTGTACCCTGACGGATGTCTGCATCCCACGCAAAAATTTGAGGCTGTGAACTTTCGTGGTAAACCCCTGACAATGGCCATTTCTCATTATACTCTCTGCAGGGTCTTCATTCTCCTTTGAACTTAGTCCAATCAGATGTCTTTCCATTGAGAAAGCTCTCATCGAAGTCCAGTGTTGCCAAGTCTCAGATGTCACCTGACTCAGCCTCACAAGAGTGTTGACAACCAGTTTTTCTCAACTTCTAAGACACCAGACTCTCCAGAGTGTCATCCAGCTCCATGGAAACGGTTTCCTAGTTGGAGATCTTCCATGTCTCCCCAACCTTGACTGGAAGCATCCTGGTCCTGCATCTTTCCTCTCTGCCTACTCTTTTTCTTGTCACCCAACCGTTGACTGTCTCCCTCCCTTTGTTTCTCCAGCCTGGTGGCTTTCAGTTTCATCTTAAAATCCGTCTCCAGCTGCCACTCCCCTTTTGAACACTAGCTCATCTGCCCAGTTGTCTACTTAACATCTATACTTTGATGTCTAAAAGGCATCTCAAACTTAGTGTTTCTAAAGTGAGTTCTTGCCAACCTAGTTTGAGCCAACAGGCTCTTGTTATCGTAAGCAAACCTTAACCTTCTCAGCATCTCTGTATCTCTGGGGTTCCATCTCCATCACTCCACTCTGATGTGGGATTCCCCTCTGTATGCTGTCAATATGTTTTGTTGCAATTGGCTAATAAAGAAGCTGCTTTCAGCCAATGGCTTAACAGAATATAGCCAGGCTAGAAAAGATATATATATAGAGAGAGTAAGGCAGAGTCAGTGAGAAGCCATGGAGCCACCTGAAGGAGACAGGTGCACCAGAACCTTGCTGGTAAGCCACACCCATGTGGCAATACACAGATGAATAGAAATGGGCAAGTTTAAGATATAAGTTAGCCAAAAATATGCTTAAGCTATTTGCCAAACAATTTTACAGTTAATACAGAATTCTGTGTGATTATTTCTGGAGACTGGGCAGCTGGGAAATGAACAAGCAGCCTCCCCCAACAAATTGGTGCCAACATGGTCAACTAAATCTACTTAACAGCCTGAGAGAGCTTGAAAAAGAATTATAGATACACAGACAAAAACAGAGTTTAATGTGGCTTCTTGGTCTGTTTGCATGGCTCCTTTAAGAAGTTTCCTGACTCAGCTTTAATGGCAAGAACTGTGCAGTTTCTTTGGAGGAAGGCTTCCTGGTTCACACTAGTTATAGGAACAGCTCTGGCTCTTTTGGGGGGTTGATGCCCATGACCCACTTTGGGTCCTGATGCTAAGAAGGTAACTAAGACCATGCCTCATGTGGTGAGAGTTCTATGTTTAGGTCTATACCAGAACTGCTTCTTAAAATGCTAAATGGTGTGGCTAGGACTAAGGCTGCTTTGCTTTTTGGCTCCACCCAGTCCAACATGGCAGAGGCATGTTCCTTGCCTCTGAGTCTGCTGGGTAGAAGCCGTCCTTACCACCTCAACTCTGGGAAGCACCGTGCAGCATATAAAACCTTTTTATCTGAGTACCTAGACAACAATGAGGACCCTAAGAGACATACATTGATCTAATCTACATGGAAAGTAGAAAAAGATCTCCTGAGTAAATTGGGAGCATGAAGGCAAGGGGAGAGGAAAGGAGGGGAGCAGAGAAAAAAATGTATAGCTCAATAAAATAAAGATAAATAAATAAATTAACTAATTAAAAAAGAATCAGTCCTGGTCAGAAAAGGATTACAGATAAACAATAAAGACAAATTCAGATGAAAAAGACCTCTTAATGGGTCAAAGTGTGTTTGGAAAATGTATGTAGGCTTGGGAGAGAGAAGAAAAAGAGTATAGAGAGTTATAAAAAGAAGTAAATGGTTTTTAAAAAATAAAACAAAGTCTTTAAAGAAACAGAGTATAGACAGTCATAGAGTAAAGAAAAAATAAGCCACATAAAGATGGAATATACACAGAGAGTCTGGATTATGTATATTATTGTGTTTTCTTTGAAGTTTTTGACTGTGAATGAACACTAAGTACAGAGAGACATTTCATTGTATGGGCTGCTAAGCTAAACCAACATATATATTTTAAAGGTATCTTGACTTTAAAATTTGGGTCTAAGGATTTGTTGATTTGGAAAAGAGGTTCTTCTTTTGTTTCCTCAGAGTATGAGAACCTGTGAATTCCTTCCAGACTAATGTTGTTTGCTGGATCAAGACTCCCCTGAAAGGTTGCCATGAACACCTCCAAAAATTACTTTGCCCAACAAAAAGCAAGAAGCAGTTTAGAAAGAACTATGCCCAAATTCCAAAATATCATTTATAAATATTTGTTTACATCTAAAGGGGGATATGCTTTAGAGATTTGCATTGGTATGGATCTTGGTCTATTGATACAAATTTAAGGTCAATTTTGATATATATATATATATATATGCTCTTGATTAAGGTATTTTGTTTGTACAGCTCATTTAAAAATGTCGTATATAATTAAGAAATATAGGTTAATAGATAATCATCTCTAATAGTCAAACTTGTAGCTTTATTATTTAGGTTTTCTAGATATATAGAGATATATTTCAGTTAGATAGATATTCTTCAAATCTTTCAAAGAACTTCAGAATATGGCATTTAAAATATTTTAAGAACTTAGAGTTTTCATGACAATGAGACACATCTGCTCCTGGCAGCACCAATTACTTCAAGAGGAAGATGGGCATTGAAGAGGTTCCTTATGGATTTTGTTAGCCATTTGGACAAGAAACTGCTCTTGCCTGGTCTGCTTGATGCTGTATGGACTGGACATGCAGGACCCACAGAGAAATGACTGCTAAACTTTCCTAAAGGTGAGATGGTCCTTCAGGTTTCCTGTTTCATGAAAAAGTCTGCCAGACATTCTTGCAGGACACAGAAGAAAGTGACTGACAAACTTCCAATATTAGTGGAACTGTCTTTGAAATTCCCTGCTTTATGGAAAAGTCTGCTGGATACTATGGACCTATAGACTGAAGATGGGTGCCCCAATGTTACAGAAGAACTTTGGGTGACTGTCCAGGCGGCAAGATGTCTCTATCATTCTAGAATTTTGGAATTTGCTTACAATGTACTTCCTGTTTACTCAGGTAATGTTATATAATTCAGGAGATTTTGATGGAATTGAAGAATAGTTATAATTATAGATTTCCTTAGTTATGATAAAATATAAAGCAGATATGAATATTATAACTATAATTCTTGCTTGATAACTGTTTTGGTGTATGTAATCTTGCTATGGTAAAGTTAAAACCTTCCTTTTTAATTAGACAGAAAAGGGGAGGTGATGTGGGATTTCCCTCTGTATCCTGTTAATATGTTTTATTGCCATTGGTTAATAAAGAAGCTGCTTTATTGTGATTTAACAGAATATAGTCAGGCTGGAAAAGATACATAGAGAGAGTAGGCAGAGTCAGTGAGAAGCCATATAGCCACCTGCAGGAGACAAACGTATCTGAACCTTGTTGGTAAGCCACACCCTTGTGGCAATACACAGATCACAGATGATTAGAAATGGGTTAATTGGGCTGGAGTGATGGCTCAGTGGTTAAGAGCATTGCCTGCTCTTCCAAATGTCCTGAGTTCAATTCCCAGCAACCACATGGTGGCTCACAACCATCTATAATGGGATCTGGTGCCCTCTTCTAGCCTGTAGGCATACACACAGACAGAATATTGTATATATAATAGATAAATAAATATTTTAAAAAAGAAAATGGGTTAATTTAAGATATAAGAGTAGAAATACGCTTAAACTATTGGCCAAGCAGTATTGCAATTAATACAGATTTCTGTGTGATTGTTTCAGGAGTCTGGGCAGCCGGAAAATGAACAAGCAGCCTCCCCCAACACCACTTTTGTCCCCATCTCTTATAAGAACTAAAATAGTCCGCTAAAAATGTGACTCTGATCATGTCATTGCCCTGGAGATCAACTCTTCACAGTGGTACTTAGACCAGGGTCTCCCTGTCCTTTCAGATGTCCCTCTGCCTCCCTTCCCTCTTAAGCATCCTGTTCCAGTCAGATTTGTCTTTTTCACTGCTGCTGTCTCAGGACTTTGCCCTTGCTGTTCTCTCTGCCTGGAATGCTTTTCCATCACGTGCCCAAACAACTTATGCCTTTACCTCCTTCAGGTGTCCACAGAAATGTCTCACCCAGCATCATGCCATCCTAGACTAGCCGTCACAGAGCATCCCAGACTTCACTGTTCTCCGCTCTGTTTCGTTTTTCCTCTTTTGAGTTGACCGATCTCTGCCTTATATTCATTTATATGGGCACATGGTAGGTGCTTATGGACACTTGTTGATGGGGGATTGAAGGGATGAGGCCTGGCAAACAGACCCCTAGGGGAGTAGTGTCTGCCTAGCAGGATTCTTCCTTCTGGGCCCAGGGGCTCTGGTACTGCCGCCCAGGGCATGTTGATTCCTCCAGCCTCCACTCACCTCTGAGGTCCAGATCCTGTGGTGGGTCTGGCAGCTTTGGCCACATGGGCAGTGGCCTTGCATCCTATCTGACTCAGGAAGAGCAGGAGGGAATAAAGAGGAACATGCTGTTGGCACTCAGGTATTCGGACAAAAATCCTGAAAGGAGGCAGAACTACCTTACAGGAGAGGCCCAAAGACACGTGGGTTGCCATTCCCAGCTGCCAAGTTCACGTTGTCATCAATGCAGGGAGGATTTATCTGCCCTGATTTCCTTGGGGGAAGTAGTAATGTGTGTCAGCAATTACTCTTTCAAGAGGAGACACCATCTTTATCACAGGTTACTCAGGTACTTGCTCCCAGGGTTGTGGGAGGCTAGAGGCCCAGAACCAGGCTCCTATCTTCAGGAAACCTCCTCTATCCTGAATAAGAGTTGGGGTGGGCATTGACTCAACACGCCGACCCGCAAACTGCCCCAGGGGAACCCGTGTTGAGATATAAGAGCACCTCTGAGCTGGAGTTTGGGAAAGAACCAAGCCACATGGGGCTGGTTTTATGCTTTTAGCTGAGATAGGGATCGTGGGGGAAAATTCTCTGCATTTGTAGAATCATAAATTTTTTAAGGTCTCTTGGCTCCACTTTTAAATTTAGTGCCTGAATAAAATGTTGGCTCGAGCTCCATATTCGATTATTAAAAACCATACTCAGGCCTGGGAGACGGGCATTTACACATCTGCCCGCTCATCCGCAGGCAAGCGCATGAAACCCAGCTCTCCGCAGCTCCACCGCGCTGGAAGAAGCCTCCGGGATCTCAGGCCCGTTCTGTCCAGGAAGAAGCTAGACTTAGCTTAAATTCCCACTTGTTTCATCAAAAACATTTGTCAATGGCATGGGTTAGACCTTACCAAAATGCGTTCTTTTTTTGTCTATTTCCTTGATTTGTAGGGATCGATGGACAGATATCTACAGGGTATGCTTGTGTGTGTGTGTGTGTATGGGGGGATTGCATGTACATGTCAATGTCACTGATAAACACAAAGCCTGTAGGAAACAGATTAAACTGGTAGTAATATGATTACCCTTGAAGACGGTCCCTCATATGAATTTTTTTCTAGAAATGCAGTCATATGTTTATTACTTCTTTTTTAATTTAATAAAATGACACTTATTTTAGTGGACGTTGCATTTACTGTGTGTGTGTATGTGTGTGTGTAGTATATGAGTGTTTGTATAATACAATGGCTGCAACCTGCATGTGGGGGTCAGAGGTCAAATAGTCAAAGTTGGCACACTTTTTTTTTGTCACCTTGACACAAACTTTACTCATCTTGGAAGAAAGAGCCTCAACTGAGAAAATGCCTCCATCGGATCAGAAAGCAAATAGTAGGTAGCGTCTTTCTTTCTACTGTGTGGATTCCAGCAAGGGAATTTCGTCAGGTTTGTGGGCAGGCCCTCTCACTCAGCGAAATCTCCCCAACCCTGAAACTGGCACCCAAGCCCTCGAGATAATCCAGAAGTCAAAGAAAGCGCAAAGATGAAAATGAAAGTAAGTCTTACTTCTCCTACTGCAGAGATGCTCTGAGAAATGTGGATATTCTGTATCAGGAAATGCTCAGTGAAGACCAGGCCCGTCCACAAGGCGGCCCTGGGAATATTACCAGCACATTGCTTTCACAGGCAGGGTGATAGCTTTGGATTCATGACCAAAAATGATAATATATTTTTTTCTCTAAATAAAAGTCATCCAGAAAATACTCTGGGGAGCAAAAGTTTCCACAGCATCCACTTGGTCCACTTCGGGATCATTTCAAGAGCATCTGCATGCTTTATCTTTGGTGGATTATGGATCCCAGGAGTCGCCGGTATGATAAATATTCACCCAAATGAGGAGAGAAGGGAGAGGGGATGCTGGAATAAGATGCAAACCTCTGGTTTCTGTCTTAAAGAAAGCTTAGTAAAAAACCAGCTTTCTCCCAATGGCTCTATTAGTCCTACCCCCCCCCCCCAAAAAAAAAAGCAACCATGAAACACCTGCGATTCAGGTACTGCTGACATGGCAGAATAATAGGTTTTTAAAAGCCTAGAAACAGCTAATCTGTAGTTTGGAGACTTCCCCCATAAACTTTAACTGGACTTTGAATAGCATCAACACCACACACTTACACACACACACACACACACACACACACACACACACACACTTTACAGGCATCAAAATGGGAAAACCAGCACGACTAACTAGGTAAGTTACTTTTATATAAAAATTCTTAAATATTTTAACATCTATTAACTTTTGGTTAATGTATAAAATAAGGGGTTTCCTTATCACATTTTTCATAAATAGGTGACATTGTATTTTGTTCCTGTTCCCTCCATATGTAAGACAGAACGATGGAACAATTACTTGTACATTTTAATGTTTTTTAAAGTTTTATTTTTTTTTAATCATGTGTCTATGTGCATCTCTGGGCAGGTGTGTGTACACTAATATCAGCACCCATGGAAGCCAGAAGTGTTAGCCACCGCTAGAGATGGAATTATAGGTGGTTGTCAACCACCCAACATGGATGGTGGGGATAGAATCTGTATCCTCTACAAGAGCACAGTACACTCTTAACCGCTGAGCCATTTCTCCAGCCTTCATCATTTTCAAAATTACGTCCCAGATATAAATGTATGGCACCGTGTTGATGTTTCACTATTCCTGGAACGTGACTGAAAACTCAAAGAAATAAAGCAAGAATGTTTTTGTTCAAAACACAGAGAAGTGAAAGACTCAGTTTCCCCTTCAGTAATGCACGGGGGCTCTAGGGTGAAGATCGGGAAGAGAGAGATCTGAGCGCAGAAACACAGCTTCCATGTTGGAACCTCTCACCAACCTCCAGTGGGGCCTCCTGAGGCTTTCATGGGCACTCCATGGCGTCATGGAGGGGCCTCATCAGCTTCCGACTCTACCTGGCCCAAGGTGCTGGCCCTTCAGCAAGTAGATTGCATCCGAGGAGCCCCCAGGGCTCACACAAGTGGTAGGTCACAGGAGAAGTAGGCCCGGTTCCAGGCGGGAGCAGGGCTCACGTTCCAATGACAGTTTCATGGTTCCATTGCTTTAAGCATCCAGGTTGTGATTTAAAGTTATCTCCATGGCAACTTGACCCTCACAAACATAATCCTTGGGTGGAAAAACCTGGGCTCCAAGTGAGAACGACTTGCTTTAAACTCTCGCATCTTCACCCTGAAGATGGAGTCATCATAACTTAGGGTCACCAGGAGTAGAAGGGCTTCTGGTTAATGTTCCCTGTGACATCGTGGGGAACCGTTTTCTCCTTAACGCTTCAATGGGAGGGAGCTCCTTATCTCTACGCAACTAGATGTGGGCAGCTTTTCCTTAGACTGGGTGCAAATCTATCCTAAAGTCCCTTCCTCCAGTAGCATGTACTGTGGGGTCTTTATGGTGAAAGACCACTCCACCTTCCCACAGCCAATGACGGTGTGTGTGTTTTTAGCTGTCCTTTCCAAGTTCCTTTCCTATGGGCTTGTTGGGTTGGTCCCCCTTGTCTAGTTTGGGGATAGTGGGAGACCTACAATTTGGTTATTCAAGGACAAAGTCCAGTTTTTGGGACAAATTGTATGAATAGGGCAGGACTTCTTCCATAGTAAATAATGGGATGTCCAGTTCAAATGTGTGTTTGCAAAAAGAGGTGTTGGATTGGCTCGCAGTGGGCATCAGGCCTGGTTCCAGCTGCGTGCTCGATAGCATCCTCATTGTTCAGTCTCACTGTTTCTCTCTCTCCCATCTATGTTGCCTTCTAGGCCAGCAAGATGGCCACCAGCCTCTCCACTCGTCCAGTATGACCCCTTCACCTAGGAAAGCAGGAATTCTGTTCCTGATGGTTTGGGAGAAATTTCCGGAGACAGGCCTCACTGGCCTGGCCTGGATCTCAGGCCTATGCCTACAGGGAGAGCTGAGGACACAGGGGCAATGGTGTCTGACAATCCAGGATGAGCCAAAGATGCACCAGAAGGCCACGCTGGAGTCAACTTCTCCCAAACTGGAACTGACCAGAGGACAATGGGAGCTGTGTGAGAGAGAGAGTCGGTGGGTGACCAGAGCAAGTGAGTGTCCTCTCTGTGGCTTCAGATCAGGTCCTCAAGGAGCCAATGAACAGATTCTTGGAGAGGCTAGGAGATAGCATGATGGGGCCTGCATCCGGCTCAGGAGAATCCTTCATGAATGTAGTCAGCTGCCATGGCCAGCTTCCCTCTTGGGCTTTGGTAAAAAGATTCTTTTTAGTTTCTCTGTTTTAGCGCCACCATTCACAGTTCCTAGCTTGTTGCCACATTGTTCAGAAGGAAGTTTGATTTTTACACCTAAGTTAGGTTGCTCAAAAAACAAAAACAAACAAAACCCTAAATTAAAAGGATTTAATCAAAATTAAATCCTGGTTATCTCCTTTTTTCCTTCCTTCTTCCTCCCTCTCTCTCTTCACCTTCCTCCTCCACTTCCCTCAATCCCTCCTCCCCTCCCTCCCTCCCTCCCCCTCCCTCCCTCCCTCCCTCCCTCCCTCCTTCCTTCCCTGTTACATTCAGAGACAGTATTCCTGCCCTGGACTCCCTAGAGTCGGGGTGCTTACCACAGCTCTGAGTTAACTTGAGGCTGTCTCAGCCTCGATAGCCAGCAGGCAGTCCTGGGGTTCTGGGAAGGCTATGATATGAAGCCAGAGGGTCCTGGTACCTGAAGAAACCTGGAGCCCTGCTGGACCGGATTCTGCCATATGGAAACCAGGGGTTAGAGAAGATCAGGGCTTCAATGGCAGCATGTTTATTCTGCTTTACTCTAGAATTTTGACTAAGACATGAAAAGATACCAAAATAAAGCCTGAGAGATATAGTTCAGCAAACATAACGTCAACAGAGCTTTTGTTTCAGCTACTGCACTGTGTGCCAAGATGACTGGTTCAGGTTTTATGTTTTGTTTTGTTTTATTCTGAACACAGAACCTCAGTATGTTCAGTCTGACCTAGAGCTTGTGTTTGCCTTTCTCACCCTCCATGGTGCTAGGATGGCAGGGATGCTAACAGCAAGCTTGGCTTAAGGCATAGTGGTTTAGTTAAGACAAATACTATTCCAGCAGAGAACGAGACTGAAGATTCAATCAGGCAGTTTATCCACACCAAAGAACCGGTGAAGACTTAACCCCCATTGCATTTCCATCAAGGAAACACAATGTGAAACAGAAAGAGGTCCATCTAAAGTGAGAATATATATATATATTTCCATACTTGTAAATAAATAGCCCAGAGACTCAGACTAATGGGCAAGGGTTGTAGTTTCTTCTCTGAGAATTTAGCAAGTTGATATTTCCAGTCTTAGAGGGTTGGTTGAAAGAGCTGCGAAGGGGCTGGGGGTGGTGGCAAAAGCCTTCATTCCAGTGCTTGGAGACCAGAAGCCGATAAACCTCTGTGAGCTTCAGAGAAGCCAGGGCTGTGTGAAGAGACCCTGCCTCCAAACCAAACCAAGCAAAACACAACAAGAACAAGCAAAAAGGAGCTTTTAAGGGCCGAAGAGATGGCTCAGCTGTTAAAGGCTAGGCTCACAACCAAAAGTATAAAAAAGCTATGAAGAGTTGCATTTTGGTAGAATTTTTGAATATGAGCAATGTTTAAGATATATATCTGGAATTAACAGACAAATGACAAAATAGCAAGCATATATATATATAATAGCATGTTTATATGTGTGTATATGCATATTTGTGTGCATACATCCAGACATATTGGCTTAGCGGAAGAAAGCTGGGAAAGATAATTCCTAGACTCTTAATTATGACTACTTCTGGATTTGTACAGTAGGTAACGTTTGTATATATGTTTCTACATTTCAATTAATAAAAAAATAATGACGCTACCCAGGCATGGTGGTATGTGCCTGTATTCGCAGTACTCAGGAAGCTGAGACAGGAGGATACCAGTTTGAGGCTAGCTTATAACAGCAGCCATGATGTCTGCTCCTTGTTGAAGATCTAAGGCCCATCAGGCACTGTGATAATCTCTTCGCTTAGACTAATCCGCCACCAAGCTCCTGTGTAGGTAGACATCACAGCCCTGTTTCACCTTAGAGATGCAATGGAAGGGATGTGCCCACTCGCAGCTCCAGCCTCTGTTCTAGGCCACAAGGCCAACAGCAAGAGGCCAGGGCTCGCTGCAGCCAGGGCCTGAGCAGGAAGGACAGACACAGTTTGTATATCCTGTCCCACTCCGCCTGTCTCTCAGTTCCACACACACTGATGCAGTGCGTGTTATTGGTGTCTAAGTTTGGGCAGAGGGACCCTCAAGCCTATACACAGCTGCCTGCAGTAATGGTCAAGCTCCAGGGCTAAAACCCTCTCACCTGTGACAGAAACAAGGAGGGCACAGTGGGTGCTCAGCAAATATATAAGCGTCTAATTCTCTTCGGAGGCAACCCTGAGATCTTCCTGGAAGAGGAGGCCATGAGGTTGAGTCTGGACACTAAATACCTCGCGTGGGCCTCCCTTGCTGTGGCCTGTTTCCGCTGTTCACCATTCAGACACACTTTTTCCCAGGATGACCTCATCAGAGCAGGCGCTCGGTTTCAGCCACTATCTCTGTCCAGGCTTTCCCCAGATAGCTGCTCACCGTCCCTGCCTTCCTTTTCCTTTGTCCCTTCTCAGCTGCCCTATTTCTGGTGCTTAATTCCAGTCCTGCTACCCAGACAATGACGATGCCATCCTTCTCAAAAGATGATTGTGTCGGCTTGCTCTTTTGTCCAGAGCAAAAAAGACAGCAAGCCCATCCGATCAGCAAAAGGAGTGCTGTGTTGGTTGGGGACCCTTTCAGGAGACACTGAGGGATGTCGGCTGTCACCACACTCATGGGCTAATCCAAGTTACCGGTGCAGCTTCCAATCTGCTTGCTTCTGGAGGCTAGCCTATTAAATTATTACACTTTTTAGACTTGAGTCAGCATATGCTTGAGTAGTGTGTGTGTGTGTGTGTGTGTGTGTGTGCGCGCGCGCGCGCGCGCGCGCGCGCGCATGCGCGTGTGCGCGCGTACGCTTCACCCAGAAGAAGAAAATTTAGGCCCTCGACAGTCTTGCCAGGAACTAAGCTCTGTTCAGCCCGAGGTACAGCTCCGCAAATGGACTTCTTGTCTCCATTGGCAACAGAAACCAAAGACTCTGAAACTTTTCAAGGCCCTTCAGATTCTGCAAGATCTGGGGTGCCAAGTCAGGACGGAGCCATCAGCCCCCAAAGGAAGGAAAGGGTACCAACAGTGGAAAAGGAGTTACATACAGACCTACAGAGACTGAAAGTAGTGTGGTTTAAAATTCACGACCCCACCCAGGGCAGCAAAGACAGACACCGCAGGCTCGTAGAGGACTCCGGAGGGCCTGCCGGCCACGGGTTTGCCTGGCTCCTTTCTCTCATCTTTCGGCCTTCTAAATGCCACCTGGAACGACCCGAAGAGAAACCTTTTGTGCAGTGCAGGAGAGCTTTTATTTCCCCATCATAAATCAGGGAATTGGAACTTCAGCGGCGAGAGGAAAGACTGAAGAATTAAAAAGATGAGAACTTACAAGATTTCCCCAACAGGATGGTAATTGCGCCACTAATCCCCTTTGTTACAAAAGCTGCTGTATTTGGGTGACCTTGACTTCCATTATGTACCGCTACCTTTGGCTCGGAATCTATAACTCAGGGGACTATTAATTATCTTGCCGTAAGTGCGGGCAAGAGTGAGGGGGCTTTCTGAAAGAGTAAATGCCACATCGATATGGAGTGGAGTGCCTTGGCGGCTTGACGGCTGTTATCAGTGATTAGGGTTCAACAGCCCATAGTCAAAGCCGGGAGATTATTCCCGCCTAGGCTCCCGCACCGACTCCTGCTTTGCCCATCACCATGAGCTGATTTACTCCAGCTTGGAAAACAAAATAGTTTATATATACAATTTAAACACTCCCTCACATCCCTGGGGCCACATTCTGCATCTAAGAGTTGGTTGAGAATGAAACACTGCGTTTTTTAAATATTTTTTTTTCTTGGAGTGTTTTTCCCGGTGTATGGCTTAAACTCGCAGAATCGTATATTCTCATATTTCCTGTAGGGCCAACAGAATGGAGCGCATGGACTACCCCACACCCAGTTCAATGAACGTTCAATATGCAGTGTTGGGGGTTACACAGAGACGAGAGAAGAATCTTTTTTTTTTTTTAATGAGCTAGAGATCAGATAAAAGGCAGGTATCTCCCTTGTCATCTTTGTCTTTAAAGGCCTCACCCAAATCTGTGTTCTGGCTACCCAGCAGCATCCTTGGAGACTTTTGTCCTTCGATTTTAATCTTTAGTATAGCCGAAGAAGTATTCCAATTCCAAGAAGTTCTCAGCAGTCATGCCTAACCCCAAAGCCAAATTTCCATTTTCCCTCCTAATGCCCTAATTGAATTTAGGGGCGGTTGTGTTTTGCATAGGCACCCACCCCACATCAATGGCATACGTTCAAAAAGAGACTTATGGAGTGGATCAGATAAATATGGGCTGCAAATGTGCTGATTTACCCCAGCTTGTAAAACAAAACAATTTACGTATACAATTGAGACATTCTTTCTAGTTTTTCATAAACCACATCCCTTGGGTGTATAATTGAGATTTCCTTGCCACCCAGAGTGGGTGAGATGGTCCTCGGGGCTTTGTTCCTCTTCCGCGCAGGGAGAGGCGGCTGGAGTTGGGAGCTGCTTCCTGCTCCCCAGAAAGACCTGCAACAGCTTGGGTTGGTCAGAGCTGCCGAGGCTGCGGATGGGGTCAGGTGCTTGACCCAGTCCACGACGCTAGGGGGCAGGCTGACACCAGGATTACGGCAGGCACCACGTCTGGGAAGGCAGAAACCCCAGCAAAAGCAAGCTCCTCTGTTTCTTTAGGCTTGGAGAAGGAAAGGAGAGCCCAAAGAGGCCACGGATTATGCTCAAAAGCTCTTCTCAGCTTGAGCTATGCTTTCTTGGGAGATGCCAAAACAGCTTACTCTAGGGGGACACTTACTTCCGTGACTGAGCCCTGTGGGGGAAGATGCAGATTTTTTTTCTACAGCGGAAGCTATGGACTCGCCAAAGGTCTGGAATCCACTTCAGGCACCTGAACACTTTCTCCCAACTGACGTCAAATAGTTCAATAAGGCGATTCATCCTGACTAGCAGTGGCAGAGATAGTCCATACGGCTATCATAACACCGTTGATAAGAACAAATTTGATTTTCAAGTTGGAAAGGCAAGCTGGAGAATTATACAAACACAACGCGCGTGTGTTAGGCATTGACTACGGTTAACTATGCCCCGAAAGTGTAGAACCAAAGGCTAGTAGAAGGTTAGCATTGCCGTCGGGGGAAGGATGCAGAGAAGGCTAAAGAGGTGAGGAAAAGATGTGAGGCTTAGGTATACGGTTTTATTTATTACAAAATAAGCCAAGGCAAATATGATTGGGGAACTTGTATTTTTACAATTTTGGGTCTTTGTATCTAAAGCAATGTGTTCTCTAAGGAAAGTAATAGGAAAGTTGTGTGCACTGGGCACTTGGGATATAGCTCAAACCTTGACTCTAAAACTCAAGCCCGAATTCAGCTCAAAACTCACAGAAGTCTTTCACCTTTATAATTTCAAATTGCACCATTTGGGTGTAATTGAGTCTCTTTTCTCCCCCGCCCCTCTCCTTTTAGTCAAATTAAACTTATTGATTAGAGCCCATTAGTATGTAATGGATTGTTAATTTGACTCTTTTTACAAATCATATTTATCTGCACCAATAAAATATTTGGATTTAACACTCGTATATCACATTTATGACGACACTGATTGAAGGCCAAGCCATTGGAAGGGAAAGCAGACACCTCGTCCTTTGTGTGCACCGGGGAAGTGTAAGTTAGTGCCGTGAACTCTTGGAAAGATGGAGACTTAGGGGTGAGGAGAATTAGAGAAAAGGAAAAAAAAAGTACCCCCTCAGTTTCTCAAGTTTGAAAGGTCGTAGAGGGTTTGCATTTTCTCCAGCTGAAGTGGGGCACCCCGGGGTGCTGCTTCTGATGTTATTTAAATCGTGCTTGTAAACATACCCACTAAGAACAAAAATTAGATTTTTGATAAACATACACTGAGCAATAGCCTCATACCCCATCTCTCCTATGGGGGGGGGGGCAAGCCCCGCCTCCTCCTGCTGATGAAAGGCGCCGCCGAGCAGGTGGTTGTTTAAAGGGAAAACAAGTGTGTTTTCTGTGTGTTTCAAATAGATTTTAACCGAGTGCTGCAGGTGATGAGGCGTTTGGGAATACGGGGCACAACACTACAAGCTCCTGCGCTTTACAGAGTGTCTAATCTTTGCATAACTCCCGGAGTGGTGCGGAAAATACACTGATGTACCCAACAGCAGGAGCATCAACCGCTGGAAGTGAGTGCCAGCCCAAAGCCAGACACTGTAAGCTCTCCTGGGCTGCCAAAGGAGTCTTCTGTCTGCAACATTCATGTAATGCTCATCGATAAGAGCTGTGGTTTTCCTAAGGGAATAATATTCCTCCTTCCCTCCCTTCATTTTCTTCCCCTGCTGTCCTCCCTTTCTCCCTCCTTTACATTTAAAAAAATTTCCATCTGTAACAGTCTTAATGTTTTTGTTTGCTTGCTTGTTTTCTCTTTGCAAGCCACCTCAAACCTATAGGTTTTAAATGAATAAAAAATAAATAAATACAGGTTTTTCCTGATCGTGGCCAAATCCCATTATAAAGAAAATGAAGGTACAATCAAGATTGCTTTGTTACTCTCGGGGCCATCCTATTAATATTGTATAAAGCTAGCAAGTCATTGACTAGGTTTTGGAATTCCTTTTATTATTTCAAGGTTTGGGAGGTAATGTGAGGTTTAATGAGAGCTCACCTGTAAAAGTAAAAAAAAAAATTGTTAGGTGGCATTAAAAAAAAAAAACCTTCTTCAACAGTGAGTGGCGGTGGCAGTAAGTGGTCCATGATCCTTGCAGATGAGGAGACAAAGAGTGTGGCGGTCATCATTAAACACAGCGCTTCACAGTTACACCTTTTCTCCGGCTTCTATAGAAAGTATCCACAGCCAATTGTCAAGTCAACCCACTGTACAGGAAAGTTCGCATGTCATTTAACAGCCATGTGTCGTACACAGATGCCCTGAAGAAGAACTGTGATCCTCATTCCTCCCTTCTCTTCTAACACTGCTCATTCTTTCGACATTCTGAAGTGACCCAGTTTTCAAAGCAGCAACCTTTATTTTATTTAACTCGACTAACAAGTGAGTTTTCATCCTGAATACCTTTGTAGTTTTCCCCCTAAGAAACCCAACCCCCTCCATCAGCGATCACTATCCTAGGTAAGCATGTGGTCCATAGCCCAGGAGAGGAGGAGAGACCCTGGACTGGGCACACATGTACTGACAGGAGCAGAGCCAGCCTGCTCTAAAGGCAGATGCTCCCTCTGCCTCTCTCCCCTGACTCCTAGAGAACAGACTTCTACGCACGGATACGCCAGGGCTTCCAGCTGCACTGTAAAACCCTGCAGGGGCCGGAACCAGTCCTCCTGTTTATCTCCCTGCAGTGCCCTGGTGAAAATGTATTCCTTGGTTACACAGTAAACTTAGGGATGAGAAATAGTCTTCAAATCTCCACTAAGTGATTTCCAGCTGCAGCGAAGCTGTTGTATCATAGCTGGGAAATTAAATGTTAGATGATTCTTGTGTTTATTTTGACTATTGTAAGAACTGAGTAATAAGTTTAAAAGAACATGAAAGAATACAAAAGAATTATTTAGTAAATTGCATCATATGGCAGCTGTCCCTTGTGATATTCAAGGTATCCTGAGAAGCTAAACACCCTGAGACTGAAAAATATTTTTCAAGAGTAGGTTGACTTTGAAAGTTACCTAATGTTCTATGAGGTCTGAGGTTTGGAACTTGTTTTTCATTTCTATATTTGAACATGCTTCACCTGGTCTGACTCGAGCAAGTCACTTTGGGTGCCTAATGGCATATCATAGAGGATCCAACTTAATTCTGCCATGATGAATTAATTCTCTCAGTGACACTATTTTCATTATAGACTTAATGACATCACCTTGGCCAAGCTTCAGGAATTCCCGACTCCAAGTTATCCCGAACAGTTTAAAACTGAAAACCAAAAGGCAGTTTTGCTTTGAGTCCATGTGAGCTCTACTGATGAGGAGATGGACATAGAGAACCTCTATTCTTCTGAGCAGATGAGTTAAACAGAAAACTCCCCATACCGGTGAGGAAATTGGATTTCACGTTCTCCTAAGCTGTCCTCAAAGACCTTCCTTTCACAATCAAGAAACCAAGTTGTGGAAAGACTCGCCTGGCTTTCTTTATCCTTCGTGGATGCTGTGCTTCCTTGTTATTCATTGTAAATAGAGAAGGCTCCGTGCCACCTCGGTCATACTGCAGGGGGATGTCTGCACCGGCTCAGAAAAGGGGGAATGGGTGTAAAAATATTTATGCTGCATTTTCCAGGACTGTGTTTGATTTCCTTCTGGGTTTGTTTGTTTTGTGGAATGAGAGGGATAGTGCATCTTATTTTTACAGGCTTGTATTGTTACCCCAGGAATGTTTTGGCTGATGCAAAATTAGAAACAAACTTCATGTTTTCTTCAGTGCCCTTCAGGGCCTGAAAGGATAGGAACAAAGTATAGTGGTTTGTCATCAGAGAGCCAGGAAGCCACAAGGAAACGGAGCTTATGAACCAAATTGCTCAAAACGGGAAAGAAATGGAAAATGTGCAGCAGATGCTCCCAGGCTGGAGCCCGAGCCCAAGGAAGTCCACAGCAAAGCTGATTGGCCTCAAACAATAGCTGTTTGCACGCACACGTGTGCTTGCGCACGCGCGCGCACACCATACACACACACACACACACACACACACACACACACACACTCACTCACTCATATCCTGACCTGCTTGTCTCCGATTCTCTTCTATAGCCATTTCCCTGGGATTTGAAACTGATAACTGTGGACACAAAGGCACACTTGGTCTAATTTGCCAGGCTATTTGGAGCCATGGGTGTCACCCTGCATGTCTGGTGTGTCTGCAGATGGCTCTTGCTGGCTTCAATAAAATTGGAAAGCACAAAGTCTGTAATTTTCCCCCAGCCTATTGGAAGGGGCTGTTTGTCAGTGCCCGGGTGTTGAAATGGGAATGTTGTACTGACTTTTTGGAAGTGTTCTTCATGTTTATAGACCGGCAACACAACGTGTGGGTGAGAGAGAGAGAGAGAGAGAGAGAGAGAGCCAATCAATACTGCAGTCCAGTCCACTCTGAGTGCTTCAGCCAAGCACGTGGCTTTTTTTTCCCCTTTGCTGGCAAGCAATGTTCCTGTTTGATCATATAGGCGTTCATTAAGGCGGCCATTTCCAAATGTTATTTAAGTACCACCTTGTGATTTCTTTGTAATATCTATCATTTATCTACGTTTCCAAGATACTTGGCTTCTTTCAAAATAAAATAAGTTGCCAGGGAATCTGAGGCGGGAGGCCTACCTGCCTCGAGACAGCCTTGGGGGCAATCGGGTATTAAAAACAAAGCAAAATAATAGCAACAATAATTATAATTCTGCAGAGAGTGTATTGTAACTCTAAAGAGAATCAGACAGGAAACAAAGAACGCTCACCAGTACTGCATAGCAGCCATCAAAATTACCCTGCACGTTTAAGGTGTGAGTGTTCTGAGTAGGTGTCAGATGGGTGCTGAAGATGAGGATGGATGGGCAGTGAGGAGAGGACCCAACAACCTAAACTAACTCTGATGCCTGCGGAGGGCCCCATCTCCACCCTGGAAGCAGCCATTTGTCTCGCTGTAAGGCAGTGGTTCTCAGCCTTCCCGGTGCTGCAATACAGTTCCTCACAGTGTGAAAATTATTTTTGTGCTACTTCATAACTGTAATGTTGCTGCTGTTAGGAATGGTAATGTCAATATCTGATATGCCGGATAGCTGATATGAGATCCACAAAGGGGTTGTGACCCACAGGTTGAGAACCGCTACTTCTACGAGGTCGATATTTCTTAGGTGAAGAAAAAAAATACCTGCCTCTCAGAACGGATGGCAGACATGTTTATTCCTTTTTCTAGATACGTGCACCGTGTGTTCCAAATGGAGCTTAATACGTGATAGCCCACTTACCAGCAGCTGTTTCTGGAAATTTTGAAGCAGACCCCTGGTTTTGTGATTTTGTGGGCTTTCACAGCGGGCCGCAAGAGCAAGCAAACTCAAGTTTAGAGAAGTTAACTTGCCCCCAGTTACACGTGGGTGACCCAAATCAGGCTGCCTATAATTTGGGGCATCTTCTCACTGTATGCGTTTCACAATACGTTAAGCTCATTTGCATTTGGTATTTTGCGTCCAGACAAACACATTTGTCCTGAAAAGCGCTCGTTTTCTCTAGCGCTTGGCTATTGCTGCAGCAAGGCCGCATCATGACCCAAGCGCCACGGAATAAACCGACTAATTGCTCTTCTCTCTGCGGGCTGACTCTAGAGTGCCAGGCTCAGCCCCTGAGAGAGAGACCTTCTAAAGGTCTCCCTCCCCATGCCTGGGACTCTGGGGCCACCCAGGATTCACCCTTTCTTGGGCAAAGGCAGAGAAACCGAAAGACTGGCAAGAGTGAGTCCACACATTCTGAGCAACTGGGGATCGGGTCATTCCATTGGTCAAAGCAAGACAGGGGCTGAATGGAACGTCAGTACGGAGACAAAGTTTACCTTTAGCTCGGGAGACAAAACACATGGCAAAGCCCAAGACAGAGGCAAGGATGGTGCAATGGCTTCTTTTTCTTTTAAAATTTATTTTGTTTTAAATTTATTAGTATTATTACTATTGCTATTGCTATTATTATTATTATTATTATTATTATTATTATTATTATTATGTGTTGCTCATGCACACCACACACAGCCTGCTTATAGAAGTCAGAGGACAACTTCTAGTAATCCTAGGGACCAAACGTGTCCATTGAGCTTATTTGGCAAATGCTTTATGCACCACTGAGCCATCTTGCTGGTCTCATTTTATCTTATTTTATTTTGATTTTTGTCTTTTGTGAGACAAGGTCTCTCACGAGGTCTGGCCCCCAGCTCATTATGTTGCTAAAAGTGACTTTTCTGACCCTCCCCACGTCCCCAGGATCCGGGGCTGTGAGTGAGCACAGCTGCTCCTGCTCTCACCTTCAGGACAACAACTTCCCGGCAGCTTTTTTTGGTTATTATTTATTTTCTTAGCTCTAAGAAGTTGCCAGGCAGTGGTGGCGCACGCCTTTAATCCCAGCACTCGTGAAGGCAAGGCAGGCCTATCTCTGTGAGTTCGAGTCCAGCCTGGTTTGCAAAGTGAGGTCCAGGACAGGCAGGGCTACACAGAGATACCCTGTCTCAACACACACACACACACACACACACACACACACACACCACACCACACCACACGTACCTCATCCAACCTCATGCAAGACTATTTACTACAGAAAGAACAATGCACTGGTTACTGAATGTCCAGTGTGGCCCTCTTTTAATTCTGAAGAAACTAAAGTTTAAAGTGAGTTTAAAAATAAACAAACAAAATAATAGCAAGCAATAGCAGGAACAGCATCAACGAAAACAACTTTGGTAGAGGGAGGAGGGGAGAAATGCTAAGGATGCTCGAAAAAGCCACAAGGAATCATACTACTTTTTATTTATCGAAAACTTTATAAAGATGTGTGCATATACCTATATCATTTAGACGAAGTTGGACTGCTTGGGCTGACCATGCACTGGCAAGAAAAACATTAGACCATCTAACAAAAACACTGTGTGAACAATCTCCTTTTGAGTTGTTAGTCAGGGTTGTCCAAGAGACTCTCAAAATACTACCGGCAGTTGACATGGCCCTTTGTTGCCTCCCAGAGGTTGAAGGTAAGTCCCTGAAAACACGATGCACTTCAGACAGCGCAGGATCAGAGGATCTGAGCTAGATATGATCTGAAAACCTCCTCCCTGTGGATTAGCTTTTATAGTACTTGAAGGTGCTATGCAAGCTTCCAAGGCAGGGAAGCAACCAGTAGTCCTACCTAGCTGTGATGCCTGTGATCCACAACAATGGCCAGCATGGCAAGATAGCCCCAAAACACAGAAAGCAGACAATCATGGGATGCCCAGCCAATGAATACAATGGCCACCCTCCTGCTCCTAAGGCTTAGGGAACGTGGAAGGAGAGGGAGCAGAAAGAGCGCAAGAACCAGAGCCCCAGACATCTGTTGTGCGAGTTTATCCCCTAGAAATGACAGGGCAGCTTCACCCAGGATACCTCAGCAACATGGCAGCCGAAATGAGGACAGCAGCAGCAGACTTGCTGAGGTGGAAGGGGGAAATCTCATGGAACTAAGCCTAGACAAGGAACTACAGGCAGCTGAAGAATGCTGGCCACAGGGAGGCTGTGAATGTTAGACGGAGCAAGGGGGAAAGAAGAGACTAGAAGGGGAAAGGGGGTATGATTTATTTTATTTTATTTTATTAAAACTTAAAAGACACAGAGGATCAAATAAGAGCAGGGAAATACCAATCCCAGCTCTCTCTGTCCTGATATACAAAACAATTGGGGTCAGAATCACAGGCTTTTCCTTAGTTTCTTCAGAAACTGAGGGAGCTATTGACCTTCATGGAGAACAGTTTAGTTAACGGCAAGCACAACACAAAATCTTTACACAGTTGTAGCACCACTGTGGGACCATCCAACCCTTGGTTTTTCTTTGTTTGCTAGTTTTATGTTTTTGTTTTGTTTTGTTTTGTTTAAGGTTTATTCTATCTGCATGTACACGTTTATACCAGAAGAGGGCATTAGATCCCACGCTAGATGGTTGTGCGTCACCATGTGGTTGCTAGGAATTGAACTCCAGTCCTCTGGAGGAGCAGCCAGTGTTCTTAATCATTGAGCCAGCTCTCCAGTCCCCATTTAACCTTTGTAACTGAAATTAGATGCTAGGCATGTGCATAGGCCCACACTGAAACTAATACTTCCATAGCCTGACTTGTCCTACCTGAAGTATTTCAAAA
Source organism: Myodes glareolus (assembly GCF_982192425.1). Classification (NCBI taxonomy): domain Eukaryota; kingdom Metazoa; phylum Chordata; class Mammalia; order Rodentia; family Cricetidae; genus Myodes; species Myodes glareolus. Next base: position 21,850,210 of record NC_142047.1, on the reverse strand, counting down.
GCATGAATAGAGAGATAGGCCAATGTGCTACCCAGCACTCACCGGCTCCTTCACAAGGAACCCAAGCCACAGGTAAACAGTTGCATGCCTGTCGTGACTGACAGCTGAAGAACATTAGAATTCAATAGTTAAAAAAAAAACCCTCCTAAAATCCAGAGACCTGGGGCAGCAGCATAATAAGAAATAAAATATCTCAGCAGCTGCCCCTGACTTCACAGATGGCGTCAATGGATGTTGGGGGAGGTGTCTCAGTGAAAGAAGGAATTCTGGAAGCATCCATCAAATGAGGGCTCTGATCATCCTAGCCAAGTGGAAAACCAAGTGACCCCTGAGTATTTTTAGACCTAAGTAGGTAAATGGACGGAGTGAGGACTGCACAGTAGCCTGGCTTTAGATCTGGAGGTCACGGCATCTCTGAGGGAGCCTCTGGGAATGGTGGTGGAAGAGACGGCCACATAAACACACCCTTGGATCGTCTGAAGATCATAAGCTGCTACTGACGGACTTCAAAGATACTGAGGCGATCAAAATACTTGACACAACATTGTTTTAAAAAATGTTTTGAGATTTAGTTCAGTGGTAGAGTACTAGTCTAGCATGGGAAAGCTCCTGAGTTTTCAACAGTGAACAAATAAATACAAGTCAAAAGAATTGTTTTGTGGGAGGACTTGTGGGGGGGACCACAGGCACCTGTGGAAGCCAAAAGTTGACAGTAGAATGCCTTCCTTGATTCCTTTCTGCCCTAATTTTATTTTTTGAAACAGGGTCCCTCACTGACCCGGAAATGGAAGTAGAATGACTGTCCAGAAAGGACCCTAACACACACACCCCATCCTGCCTAGCTCAGATCTCCAAGAGTAGGGTCACATACTTATGTTGTCACTCCTGTATTTTTACATGAATGTTAGAGATTCAAACCGTGGTCCATATGCTTACATGAACATAACTTTACCCAGTGAGTGCTCTTCCCAGCCCCTAACAAGAATTAATTAAAAAAATCAATAAGATCCAAAAGAATGCAGAGAAATAGCTGAATCTATATAGGCATGCCATGTAAGGTGTCAATGAGAAATTCGGTGAAGGGATAGAAATCCCAGAAAGAACCAATATTGAAAATAAAGGGCTTCATCAGTCAGATAGAAAATTCAGAGAAATCGTTAAGAAGAATCTAGATCAAGTGGTAGAAAGTATAAGCTTGAAGACAGATGTTGTGAAGTAGCACAGCCAGAAATTTAAAACCAAAAAATAGTGATGAGGGCATGTAAGGGCCCTAGAACATCATTAAAAGATCAAAGGTTGCATCCACAGAAGGAAGAAATAAAGCCTAACAGCACAGGGAATATCTTCAATGAAGTAATAGACCTCCTTGTATTGGTTGAGATATGGACACCCAAGTCCATAAAATCCCAAATACATAAACTGTTAAAAGTACAGGACAAAGAAAGCATAATAAAATTGGCAAGAGACAATTCACACTTCAGGGTGATCTCATCTGACTAACAGCATATTTCTCAACAGCCTCCAGGCCAAGAGGGCTTCGATTATATACTTTAGCTCCCAAAACAATAAAGATGGCAACCATGATGCTTAAACCCAGAAAGACTATCATTCAGAATCTAAGGAAAAAAGGATAAACAAAAGCAAAAAGAACTTTATGACCAACAGACTACGTTTATAAAAGATGCTAGTCTTAGAAGCAGAAAAAAGAAACTGTCATTCTTATAGCATGTGAAAGCATAGAACCCGCTAGAAAAGTAGATACACAATGATAGACTAGAACACAGTGAGCCATCAAGCCATAAGGGAAATGAGAATAAGAAATGAGCAAAGTTTATTCAAAACTATTAGAAAAAAAATCAACAAAACAATGGAACTAGCCTACACATTTTATGAAAAACTCTGCACATAAATTATCTTAATTCTCCAACTAAGAGATATTTACCAAACCAATTAAAAAACAAAACCCAACAATATGCTGCCTACAAGAAATTCATCTCACTAGCTAAGAGATGGAAAGTGATATTCTATAAGCAAGTGGAGGCCAAAAATAAACAAGATCAGATAGATGTATAATTGATGGAATAGTTTTTAAAAACAAAAATAGTAAGACGAGTCCTAGAGGGTCACTTTATAGGGAGATTCAATACACCATTCCTTAGCAAGTGTATGTTATATAGAGCACAAATTCTTCTCGTCGGCACACGGAACTATGTCTAGAACGCACAATATATTAGGGCACAAAATGAGACTTAAAAATTTTTGAATATGAAATTTTCTACTGTATTTTTTCCTCATAATGGAATGAAGATAGAAATCAAAAAGAAAAGAAAACTGTTAGAACTTACAAACATGCATGGAGTCCAAGAGCACATGGTTCTGGGAATTTGAACTCAGGTACTCAGACTGACCAGGGCTTTGTTCATTGAGCCAATTCCCTAGCCCGGGCATTGCCAATTTAATAAGTGAAAACCACTGGTGAGATGCTACTAAATAAAACGTTAACATGCAGGCCTCTTTGTTCCTTTTCAGCTTTTGATTGACCCACATTTGCTTCTGTTCATGTACTACAATGTTACAATGTGTTGTAGGTATATAAGACTCAAGGATCGCAGCAAGCGCCATTCCTATCTCTCCAAAAAGAATCTGTTCTATTTGTGGGGAGCATGTGAATTCCTCCTCCTGGTTATCTTTAAATGTATGGTTAACTGTCATGCAGGAGAGTTGCCCTTCTGGGCTGTGGAGAATCATGGCTCTCCCCACCTGTATTTGCATATGTAGGTGTATCTCTGATGGAGTGATTTCATTTCTTCTGGCCAGATATCAGCAGCAAGATTCCTGGATCACCCAGTAGTTTCATCTTCAGTTTGGTGAGGAGAGTGCACACTGTTCTCCACGATATCTTAGGTGGCTCTTTCCTTCACGGTAGCAAAATCACCTCAGAAAACCCCTCAGGAGAGGAAAGGCCTGTTTTGGCGGTTTCAGCTCATCCACTCCACAGCTGTAAGCTTAGCATGGCTGCGTCACCTCACCTGAGGCGAGGAGTGTGTGGTGGAGCAAAGCTACTCACCACATGGTGAGCCAGACACAGAAAGCTCAGAGTGAGCCCTGCTCGGGCCCAGAGGGCAGAGCTGCTCGCATCCAACGTATGCCTTCCCTCATTTGCTGCTGCACACATGTGAGTTGCTTCTGGAAGGGCCCTCATGGACAGGAAGTGTGCTCGACTAGCCTCCCAAGTGTCTCTCAAAGCAATGCAGTTGATGGTGAAGATCTCGTGGGAATTTGGCTCACACTCCCACTAACAACATGTGAGAACTTCCCAGCATCTGCATCCTTTCTTGACAGGAACTGTTCCAACCAAGGTAAGATGGATATTGCAGTGAAGTTTGATTTGTCACTTCCCTAATTATTAATGATGGGAAGTTTGTATGTATTTTAATTTGAAAAGTGATCTCCAGATCACTTGCTCGTTTTCAGATTTCCCATCCTTGAGGAACTATAGTTTCCTCTTCACAGATAAAGAGTTTTCAGTTGTCCCTTCCTGTGGTGTAGGATGTCTCTGTTTTCAGTGCTAGGGATTGTATACCCAGGTCTCCTACATGCCAGGCGAGTGCCCACCACTGAGTTCCACCCCTGGCTCTGCGGGTGCCTCTCACGCTGCCACTGTGTAAAAGCCTAATTTGATGTCACTTACCCCAGTTGTCTAGTTTGGCTTTTGTTGCAGGATGTTAAGGTACTAGCAAAAAAAAAAAAAAAGTGCTGCTTCAACTAATGTCTTTTAAACTTTTCCTTGGGGGCTTTTTTTTCTTTGTGGTTCGAGGGCTTAAGCTTAAGATTTTTGTCCATTTGTGTTGGTCTTTGTGAGAGTTAACTGGTAGGGGTCTGGTTCCATTCTTCCACATACGTAGATCCAGTTTTCCCAAGACCACTTGAAGAGACTGCCTTCTCTCCATGTTATCTTCTTGATGAGTTTATATAAAAAATCAGTTGAATGTAAACACATGGGCAACACAGGATTTTCTTTTTTAAGATCTGCTCCTCTCTCTCCCTGGGACCCATGGAAGCCAGAAGCTGTCAGATCTCCTGGAACTGGAGTTACTTTTGCTTGTGAGCTGCCTTGTAGGTGCTGGGAACCAAACTGGGAGGTTCTGGAAGAGCAGGAAGTGCTCTTACCTGCTGAGCCACCTCTCCAGCCTTGGTTTGGGAACTGCTATCCTGTGGCGGGTCTTCTACTGTTGCACTAACACCACGGTGTTTTGATTACTGTAGCTTCACATCTGAAAATGTAGCGATGCTTGTTTCCCCCCAGTCTTTTCCTTCTTTGAGAGCTCTTTATTATTTATCTCCACTCTTCTTCCACACAGGAAGACCAGTATTATAAGGATGCCTTTATATGAGTAAGACCTGAGCCTCAGAGGCCCCACGGCAGTGGTATAGCATCTTCTCCGCTAGCACGGGAATGTGGCCCTAAGGCTCAGAGCCAGTTTTCCTTCAAACATGAAGCTTTTGCATCATTCAGGAGAAGCTCAAATGAGTCAGTTTATTTATAGAAGAAAAATACTTCATGGAGGCCCTGAAAAGAATTCAATCTGAGCTCATGCAGAACCCAGGCAAATAAGGCACCGCAGAGCAAATGAAGCTGCATTGCAACCTGCTCTGGACAGTCCTGCTCTTTCTCCAGAAATCTCTAGGAAGTGCTAGGGAACTTCCTGTGGATGCATATTATACTTGGTGCGACCACACAGCTGTTTTGGGGCTGCTTATTTAAGCTTAGGAAACACATAATTCTGGTACCTTTGATCTCCCGTCTTAAGCCTGGGCTGTTATAAATAGATAGAATTTCAGCTGAAGTCTACTAACGATTTTTTACTATGCAAATGATTGTGGTTCCTTAGCAACAGAGCAAATAAGTGTTTCCTCTCTAATTCTGTTGGTTTAAAAGAGGTACACAACAAGTTAATTAGAGAGGGGTTGGGGATGCTTCGTAAATGTCACATTAACATGTGGATCAAGCCTGTAGCACTCCCAGACTTTAAAATAGTGGAGACTATTTCCAATATGGCTGATTTGTTTGTTTCTAGAATGTTTCTTTCCCAACCAAGATTTGGAACAAAGTGGCTCTTGCTGCTTTGGCTGTGGCTGCTGTTTACAGGTGCTTGGCTTAGAGAGAGAGGTCTATAAAAATTTAGCTTGCCAGTGAGACGGTGAGTCACTAGTAGAATCCCAGTACTGCTAAGCCATAGGAACAAAAAGCCCTCTTTTTATGAGATGAGAACTTGGGCTTAGGATGAACAAAGACTTGCCTAGGAGGCCAGGGGCTTGGCCGAACTTCAACTCAAACCCAAGATTCCTGTCTTGGTCAGTGCAGGCTGCCATTGCACAACATGAGTGGCCGACACAGCAGCTCTGGGGAGTAGAACCCAAAGAAGATGGTGCCAGCATGGTCAGTTTCTAGTGAGAGCTTTCTTCCTGGCTTCTAGAAAGCCACCCTCTTGCTGTGTCTTCAGAGAGTGGAGAAAGGGGGAGGGGCAAGAAAAAGGGGGAGGAAGGGGGAGGAAGAGGCTCTACTAAGGCCTTAGGAGGACACTTGCCTCATCTCAAAAACTCCATCCTCAGGACCTCAGACAACCCTAATCACCTCCCAAAGTTGAGCTGCACACCCCATCACAGAGACAGGTTGGGGCTCTAGTTTACGAATTCAGAGAGACGTGATTGCTCCGTCCATAACAGCCCCCATTGCTCTGTCTTCTGTCCCTTCTACATTCCAAGGGACCTGGATTCTTTAAAGAGGGAACTCGTTGGTGTCTCCAAGTGTACATTTCTAATTCTGTCTGCTTTCTACCGATCTTGTACTTGAGTTCTGGTCATTGCCCTTATGAGCCTCCTCCTCATTATGGCTGAACTGGCCTCATTACATCTGATTCGTGAACTGCTTTCAGAGAGAAGTTTGGGAGTGAAAATGTGCTCAGAGAGCAATTCTATAATATTAGGGTAAATTCTGAAACAATAATAATAATAAAGACAAAGAGAGCCCTAGAGGATACCATTAGTTAATTCATTTAACTTTGTCTGACCTTGAGCTGGCCTACTGGTGTCTGCAGATGACAAAAGGCTATTCTGCCTCCAAGGAGGCAGTGACCAGAGAGTACGATGGGCTGTGTCTCTATAATGCCACCTAACCTGAAAGTTCTGTAGATCAAAAATGTACTTAATGTACCTAACCTCTGGCCTCTAGATTTAGGAGCACAGCCTGTGGGGGTGTGTCTGACTGTGGGGACAAAGGGTTCAGCACAGCCACTGCCAGCATCTCAAGAGAGTATCTTACAGCATATTAATAGTGTAGGCAGAGGTCAAAGTTCAAAGTGCATATGGGTCTTTACTCAGTGCCTATTGCTTCCTCATTGTGAAGAAGTCAAAAGTAATTTCCACCATCTTAGTTCTGGGGCATCTGTATATAGGAAATATTCACAAGTACCTCCTTGTTGGGTGGGCTTTGATAGTGTCTCAGGCTAAGGGAACCTAGGGACTGCCCACAAGGATCTAGGAGCTCTGGGAGTGGATGTGGATGCAGGGTCAACAGAGTGGGCTGAGCCAAAGGAATGAAGACTGCTCCTTTACACCCGGAAAGAGAGATGAAGGGAACTGTTTAGAGAATCAATGTTATACAGCGTTCACCTGTTTAGCTGGTATACTTTAAGCCCCTGCAGTCGAGAAGAATAAGAACGAACAGCTGATTGTCAAAGTCAAAAGGTCTCATTCGTTCAAAATAAGATAAAATAAAATGATAATCCCCCATTTTAATTATATCATCACACATTTTAAGTTTTGACGGAGGTTCGTAGTTTTATATCAGTTGAAATTGTCACTCACGTTAATTACCCGGAAGTCTAAAGAGAAAAGGGTTTTCCTAGTTTGTAAGCCCCAGGCAATGAGGAAGAGGAGGTTTGGTATAAAGAGACAAAATTCAGTATTCAGTCAGAAGCACATTTAGCAGCGTGTAACAGAAAACCCAGCTGGAAATGACTTCATAGAAGTGAACTTCTATGGTGGACTTGGGAGTCAGTCTGAAGACATGAGCTTCCAGTGTTGGCCCAGAAGACAGACCCTCATGATCTCTTCCCAGGGTCTCAGGACTTCGCATGACCTGTGCAGAACCTCAGGGCACACCAGAGGCCGGAGGTGAAAGATCTTACCTGTAACTCTTCCTTCATCAGGAAAGAAGAACCATTTCTCCAGGTAGCGCCATGAAGCTATGCTGTGTGTGCTGGGCCTCCCCGAGGCCAGCTTGCTTTGTGGGGGAGAAGGCCGAGGAAGCTGGCAGAGGCAGAGAGGAAGTGACAGTGACAAACAGCTGTGGAAACACATCGCGAGCTGCAAGGCTTGGAAGTCTAGGAGCAGTGCCGTCTTCTCCCAGACGCCAATGCCGTCACCTCAGCGGTCCTTGCCAAGGGCCCAGTCTTTGGCCCGAGACTCCTTCCTTTTGACATGTGAAGGAAGTGTAATTGCTAAAGTGCTGCCTTCCCCCATCTCAGCTAAGAGCCTTGCTTTTATGGCTGTTACTGCTCTAGGATTCCAATTAGCTCCAATTCTTCAGAGATGGGGGTGGTGACAAGGTGGCCGACCACGTCACGTTAGCGTCCGCAATATTCCACACACTGGCAAAGATAAACAGTCCATTCTTCGTCGAGGTACTCAGAGGGACATCTCTGGGACCGGCTAACTCAAACTTTCCTGGGGTTTCATTTTCTCCGTTGGGAAGAAAGCACCTATGTGTATTAAACACAATCACCTTAATGAAACTGGGCTTTTAAAATTAAGAAGCAAAGCCAAGTCTCCATGCAGTGGAAGCTCTCATCTAATAAGGCAGCTGGCTCCTTGGTTTTAATTGTCTCTCTAGCTTAAGGCTGAAAAACTCGTTCCCTTGCCTCTTGATTCCTGACACTGCCCCGTGCTTTGCTCCTGGCTTCCTGAAGGGAAGTGGCTGGCTCCCTTCTGCCTTCTTCTGCTAAGAGCACCTCTGTTGCCTATTTTCCATCTGCCCCTCCAGAGCTGTTCTCTGCCTCCTTTGCCCTGTTCTGTGTCCTTGGTGCCTGGCCTTTCCAGACCACATCACTGGCTGCCCTTGTTCTTCGGATTTTTATTGGGAAGCACGAGGAAGAGATTGGCAGCTAGGAGAGTTAGGCACCCTGGGAGTTTTCCTGTGAGCATGCTTGGTAGTGGTCTCTTCCTCTAACCCAGCCTCAACTCTACAGTGAGAGGAGACTACATTTCTCAGCTCCCATTAGTAACTCCTGTCCAGTTCCTCTGGGCTAAGAGTGGTAATAGGCTCTCTTGGCTACCTTCTGTGGGCACTGAACTACTCCCCTTGGCTCCGAGTCCACACCTCTGTAAACCGTCAATGGTGTCCCCTATTTCCTGCTCTCCAATTTCCGCTTGAGAAGTTGTCTTTCTTCCACTTGAGTGAGGCAAAGGAACCTTGACACAGGGTGCCTGTGGGGGAACATGTGGCCCAAGGAAGTTCCAAGGATGCTCTGCCTCTGGAGTTCTGATCCAGAGAGGGCAGCTGCTAGTTCAAGACCTGCAGAAGCTCAGTCCTCTGGCCATAGAATCAGCAAAGCTGAAGAACATCTCCAGAGCCACCCGGGACAGTGGCCTTCCAGACCTCACCCCACAGCTTTCCTTCTCACCCTCTGATCCTTCCAGAAGTTTCTAGCTCTGGTGTCTACCCCAGAGACTCTTCACCTGTGTCTCCCAAGCAGCTCTTGCAGCACTTGCCTACCTCAGATGTCCATGTGACCCAAAGGCTCTCCCTGGTGCCCTCTGGGAGACACTGATCCTGCTGTCTGCCTCCAGCTATTGGACTTGCTGGTTATATATTCTTATCTCTCCTATGGTCTATGTGCAAATTCCTATTTTATGACTGTAACTTTGCTTGGTATCTTCTAGGGGACCTTCCTTTGTGGGCTGCTCTTCTTTGCCTATACTTCCTCTGATGGTTAATTTAGGACTCCAGACCTGTGGTCTACACCCCCAAATGTCACCACAAGGAGACCAATTGTGATCTATTTGTTTAATGATTGTTCCTTTCCTCTCCATTGACTCTTGGGAAAGGTAACTTAAAAACAAACAAACATGCAAACAAACTAGGTCTTGCATCTCTCTTTGAGTGGTATGTACATAATCTACCCTGCCCCACAGCTGGTTGATACAAATAATTGCGCTGACCCATCCAACTTTAAGGGTATCCTTTTCATTGTACGAGCCAGGGGAGACAAAGTCTTGACAAGGGAACACACAGAAATAGCTGACCTGAGCTTGTGGGAGCTCATGGACTATGGACCAATGATGTAGGAGGGTTATCTGTCTATGTGTTACTTTCATTAGTTAATAAAGAAATTGCCTTGGCTTTTTGATAGGGCAGGATTTAGATAAGTGGAGTAGACAGAACCGAATGCTGGGAGAAAGAAGCAGAGTCAGGAAGATGCCATGGAGCCAGCCACCAGGTCAGACATGCTGAATTTTTCCCGGTAAGGCACCACCTCATGGTGCTACACAGATTATTAGAAATGGGTTAATCAAGATGTGAGAATTAGCCAATAAGAGACTAGAACTAATGGACCAGGCAGTGTTTAAATGAATACAGTTTCTGTGTAATTATTTTGGATGTAAACTCGCCAGGGAGCTGGGATCCCAGCAGGAATGCAGCCCGCCACTTCCTTTTGCAACAGATCAACAGTTAGGGAGCTGGCATGGGACCGACCTAGGCCTTCTGCATGTGTGTGACTGTTGTGTAGCTTGGTCTGTTTGTAAGGCTCCTAGCAGAAAGATCAGACCTGTCCCTGGTGCTTAGCTAACTTTTGGGAACCTGTTACCCATGCAGGATTACCTCACCAAGCCTTGTTGCAGAGGGAAGAGCTTGGTCATACATCAACTTGATGTGTGCCTGGTTCAAACCCATGGGAGGCCTGCCCCTTTCTGAATGGAGACAGAAAGGGAGTAGATGAGAAAAGGGGTAGATGGGAGTTGGGGCGGGAGAGGAGAGGAGGGAGGAGAAACTGAGGTTGGTATATAAAATAAATGAGAAGAATGTGAATTAATTTTTTTTAAAGATGACTTATGGCCTTTGATAGTTTAGAGATCTTTTTCCTTTGTTTAGTTGAAATGAGATTACATTGACTCAGGCTGGTTTCTGGCTATATAGGCTGAAAATGGCCTGTGAACTCCTAATCCTTCTGCATTCACCTCCCAAGAGCTAAGATCCCAGGGTTGTACCACGATCCCTTCTAGTGTGTTTGGAGAATGTAGAAACAAGACCTCTGCAGACACAATCAAGTGAAAGATGCTGAGACAAGATCACCCTGGACCTGAAGGTGAGTCCTAACCCCAGTGAATGGCATCCTTATGGGGGATGAAGAAGATGAAGGGGTGAAGACAGAGACTGGGGTGACCCTGAGAGAAGCCTGCCAACACTGGAGCCATCAAAGCTAGGAGGGTAAAGAAAGGTCTTCCCAGAGGCTACGGAAGCATGGCTCCACCAGTGCCTTGGTAGAAGTCTTGCCTCTGTGGCCAAGAAAGAGTAAACTTAAGTTGCCAAGATTCTCGATTCCATGTTGCAGCTCTAGGGGATCTCTCCCTAAGGCTTCTAAGGGAAGCGCTAAGCTATATCCTATTAGGAGTTATACTTGGTAGATGAGAGAATAGACTCAGGTCTGCTGACTCCTGGCTCGCAACAGGTTTTTCCCATATTGCACCCTTCTGTGGGATTTGCTCCATCAGGCAGAAAAAGGGGGTAAATATCCTAGCATTTCTCCTTTTCCCAACGTTTGGTACAAAAAAAACCCATGGCCACACACCCAGTCCCTCTCTGGTTTTATGCCTCCCCACCTATGCACTTCTTGTAGGTGCTGTCTGCAGGTGGGGATGGGGGGCAAACCTGCTAGAACTCACAGGTGAGCAGATTAGAGTCTTACTCCTATTGGGGCAGAGTAAGGGATAGAGTGTCTTTGCAAACCTGTAATTCAGGCAGAATCATACACTTAATGGATGCATTTAGTAGGCGAGCCAGTGTGAATTTGCAGGCACATTCAGTACATGCTGCCATTGACTCCCTGTCACTCCAGTGCCGCGTTTCCTGGGATCAGTGAGGATGGAAGAGATGCATCCTCCCTCCTTGCAACTGATAAGAGCTCTGTCTGAGTCTCATGGTTTAAAAACTTGACCTGAGAATAATGCTGGAGTGTAATAATACATCTTATTTTGTCTTACAACCCCAACTCTAAGAATAAAAACTATATCATCCAATATGAAACCAACAAATGCCTTTAAAACACTTAAAAAAGGAAGTGTGTGTGTGTGTGTGTGTGTGTGTGTGTGTGTGTGTGTGCGCGCGCGCACGCGCGCGCGCAGGAGGGGGATGGGGGGAAGGACTTGGCTTTATTGAAACATACTGGAACACATTACTACCAAGGCAGTGGCTGGCTTTCTAACAATTTTTCAAGCATAAATTGGCCTAAACACTGTTTGCTCGTCACCAAGCCCAAGCTAAAAGTATGCAGCTGTAGACACTCATGTCTATAGGGGTGTAAGTTACCCATAAATTATTTACTCAGACTTCTGGACTAGTAGCCTGCTCCGCTGGGTTGGCTCAGTCGCTTTGGTTAAGGGACCACTCTTAGGAAGGCAGTTGATCTTAGCCACGCTAAAGAGCTAGGCGGAATAATTACTCCTTTGATGAGATGCTGTACTTTTCCTTCTGAGAATCCCTGGCCCCACACAGTGCAGAAGCTTCTGGGCTGCGGACACTTATTCAGAAAAGCATAGCTTTTCCTCTTTCTGTTTTCTTTGCAAAGCTGCCTTCCTTAAGGCACCAGGCTTGCCCTGTGTGACTCCTCCCCTTACGCCTCTCTTCCAACCATATGACTGCTTGTCAGCAGTGCGGTTGAACTCTATGCCGGTTTCCGGGGTGTGGCTTCTCCCCATCTCTCCCAGATTTGCCTCCCTGGAGCTTTTCAGCTTTTTGGCTCAGTGTTTTTTCTTTTAGACTAATAAAGTTGTCTACAAATATGTAGGGCTCACTAGTTTGGTGTGTTTCTCCCGTAAATATTTGTGTGGACGTCTACATAATTAAGGGACAGGAAAAAAAAAAGATTTGAATGTAACACACTCAGCTAAGGAAAGCCCCGAAAAAGCTAAGAACTCTCGCCAAAGGGAACAGCTAAATCAAGGAGAGTCTGTCCCATTGAACTCAAACCCACACCCTCTGCTTTCAGGCAATCAGACTAGACAGCTTCCCTCTTAACTAAGGGAGGTCATGTGGTTAAATTCTAACCAATGAAAAACTGAGTAAAGGGTGTCTGTCAGTCCCAGGAACCTTTTGTTCCTTCTCCTCCCTCTGGGACCTAGAAAGCTGTGTTTGGAGGGCTGGGGCCTAGATCCAAAGAATCCAGTTTCTGCCCTGTGCTTAGGAGAGGTTAGGAACATGGGGCTGGACATGGTAAGAGCAAGAATTTTAACTGAGCGTTAAAAAATATTTTTTCAAGGAGAGATGTAATGCTTCCAAACCACCTCAGGAGAGGCAGGTGTGCCGACTGCCCTGGGAGTGACAATGGAGTACTTCGGTAGTCTCTGGAGCTCTGTGAGGAACCCAGCTGAGAAAAATGACTCTCCATGACGTCTGGAGGAAGCTAAGGTGGGGAGAAGAGGGAGACCTGATTCCTGCACTCAGGTGTCAGCCGTTTTGCTACCTGGGCCCACTTTCCCTTCCTGCTAAAAAGTCCGATGGGTTGCCAGGAAGCCCACTCAGTCTCCATGTTTGTGGGACAGGACCCTTTGACCTGTTATTTCAGGTAGACCAAGAAGATCTGGACTGGAGGACAAGTTGAATTATGGTGTGTGCAGGGTCCTCAACTGGTTACCCAGGAAGCTGGGGTGAGCTTTTGGAGAGGTCCCAAATGGGGCAAGGTGGTTGGCCAAGTCATTGTGGTTGCCTCTGGTTAGATTAGCTTTGTGATGAGGATCTCCCCTGGGAGGGAAAGCCGTCGGAAACCAACACTCCCACCAGGTACAAGGCACAGTGTCTTACTTCTTGGGGGCTTTGGCTGTGGAACACAGAATAATTCCTGCCTACATTCAAAACGGGGGAGGGAACTAAGATAAACCTAGAATCTGAAAGAGTTTTGCAAACTACCCAGAGGTTCCCCACACAAAATGATTTTAGTGTTTTCCAGATATCTGACAGAAACTGTTTGTGAAGGGCTCCAGCAGGCCCAAGCATGGCAAAGATGGCTCCGGAAGGTCTCGTCCTTTCCCCATCCCCTCTTCCTTGCTCAACCATTATATAACATTCCTAAGCATCCAAAGATAAATATTCCTAAAGATAAATTTCTAAACATGGTCCAGTCCCTTATTTGGCCACTCTTCCTGAGGCTGACCACCAAGTTTCAACCCAAAGATAAATATTCCTAAAGATAAATTTCTAAACGTGGTCCAGTCCCTTAATTTGGTCACTTCCTCTTCCTGAGGCTGATCACCAAGGTTCAACTTTCAAAGTATTGAAGTCCAGCAGTCAAAAGCCCCCTTTTGGTTCACCTACTTAACAAGCCCAATCAAAGCAAGCTAAATCAGCCCAACTGGGTTTCCCCCTTTCCCTTTATCAACTGGCATTTGCCAACCATTTGTCTATGGGTCTGTCTCCTCTCTATCTAGAGGCAGCCCTTTGTCCCTTGGGGCAAATAACCTTTCCTCCTCTCTCTTTTATTCCGTTACCCCTTCTCCCTCATCCTTTGTCTCTTATTTCCTGCCCTTTGACCCCTTGGGGCAAATAAATCTCCTTTGTGCTGAGAACTTGGTCTTGGTGTCTAGCACCTTTCCTATTCCTATCGATTTGTACCTTGTAAATATCCACAATTATTACCTATCAACTTAGCTAACTTTTGTCAAAAGTACGTTGTCCTGGATCCTTTTCTTGTGGCTGTGATAAAATACCCAACAAAAGCAACTTAAGAGGGCAAGGTTTATTTTGGCTCACGGTTCCAGGATGCAGTCCATCACAGTTAGGAAAGCATGGTGGCAGCAGGAGCTTGAGACAGCTGGTCACATGGGTGGCCTGCAGGTGGGAAGCAGTGGGAGGGGAATGCTAGGGCTCAGTTGACTTCCTCCTTTTCTTTAGTCCGTGGCCCCAAGCCATGGAGGCACCCACAATTAAGGGGAGTCTAATTACCTCTGTTAATGTCACCTGTCACCTAGGCCATCCTCACAGACATGCTCAGTGCCTTCACATGTATGCCTGGGGGCCTGTCTTCTAGGTGATTCTGGATCCTATCACGTTGACAAGACTAAACATCACATGCATATTTCAATATTTAAATGATTTTAAATAAAAATCATTATTATCATTAATCATTAAAATCATAAAATGATTTTAAAAAAAAAATCTAGCCAGGTGGTTGTCGCACACATTTTAATCCCAGCACTCTGAAGGCAGAGACAGACGGATCTCTGTGAGTTCAAGATCAGTCTGGTCTACAGAGCGAGTTCCAGGATAGGCTCCAAAGCTACAGAGAAACCATGTCTCAAAAAAAAAAAATCTATATAAGTGAAGATATTCAGATATTCTGCTATTGATATTTTTCCAGATGATTTCTGCTCCTCAATTCCCCTCCCCTTTTGTTTGTAGTTATTCATCACTGGACTCAACTTTGAGCATTCATTTAGGGCTTTTGCTCCGTTGTCACCAAATGGGTTGTCTTAGAATTTCCCTCCTCTGTGAAGCCTGTGTAAGGATTCATATTAAAGATTTGAAAGAAAGAAAACCATGAAGATGACTTAGTGAAGGACAGCTGGATTGTACTGCTCTCTTGTCCTGGAACGGGTGACAAGAGTCTCTGGGGGGAAAGAAGCCCCTCAAATGCACGGTGAGAAGGCCCAAGCAAAGGCAGATCCAAATTAGCCTTTTCTGGAAATTTCTCTGCACATGGTCACTTAGTGATGATGAATGGAGGGATGACGGGAAATTGTTAGTGTCCCCCTGATGTTCTGAAATTAGCAAGGACATAGCATATGTCAGAAAGGTGGGAACCAGGGCCCTTGTAGGAAATGAGCTCTCATGACTGGCCATGCTGTGGGCCCATCTGCTTACTGTATTACGCCATGAGAGGAAAGCCACTACCCTTTGAAGTGAAAGTCGATACTGTGTTACAACTTGGGGGCGGTGAGCCCGGGAGCCCGCAGGCAGCAGGTTCTAGAAAAACTCTGCCAGGAGGAAGTCTGTCTGTGTCTTCAGGATGCAGGAAGTGTTTTATAGACTTGCTGCGTTTTTCGACCCAGGGATTCTTATTTCCTGTTCATGGAACTTGGCCTCCTAACACAGGCATTATGTTGGCTATGGAGCCTGGAGACAGCAACTTCTTATTGATTCTAGCAGTGGCCTTCTCCAAAAGGGACCCGCATTTTCCAGGGAGGTGGCTGTGACTCTTTGAGATAGGAGATGGATATACTAGACTTCCTTATTTTCTGACTTTTAAATGTTTTATATAAGTTTGTGTTGCTAATATACCATAAGGCATGCTCAGAATTTATATGTGAACACATCTATATTCGGAGCATCTTTGAGAAATGTTTATCCATTAGTAATACAGACTTCTGGGCTCTCTCTTTAAGGATCTGATGAGAACACAGGGTGCCCTCTCCCCAAACATTGTCTACCTGTGTATACAACATGGTTCTGCAGACTTTTAAGAAGCTCAAAGGGCCTTTTAAAGGACTGTGGGTCCCACAGAAAGCCGGTTTTCTTTTTCCTCTGTCCTCCTTGGGGGTTTCTCTATCTCGTCTTCTGGCTGCTCCAGCATTTGATCAGCCTGGCAGCACAGTGTGGTCTCACTGACCCTCCTGCCGGTCCCTGGGTTCCTGACAGAGGATTTCCAGTGTCCAAAGTATTGAACTCTTTCCACGACGATCCCCGTCAGCTGTTCAACAGGAAAATCTCAGCAGGGACTACCAACCGTGTCTTCCATCTATCATTGTTCACGGTTTCGTACACAGATACGTGCACGCACACACAAAGACAGAGAGACACAAACACCCAGATTTTATATGTTTTTTTATTATAAAACACAGTCTGGCAGAAAATCTGAAAAGATAGAAATACATAAACAAGAACTATTAAAATGTAACAGAATATTCTGGGGATGACCACTGTTCTCATCTTGGCACATGACCTTGACACTCTCTCCTATTCATATATATACTGATATAAAGTTTATTTTAACCTCGATTAAAAAGAGGTAGGGCCCAGTGTACTCCAAAATGCTCCTGCTTGAGGTTTCTAGACCTACATTGATTATGAATGCTTTTGTGGCATTTAAAGAACGTTTTCTTGAGAGAGATAGTTACAGTTCTCTGTTTTCTCACAACACAGTCACAGAGCCACCCAAACCAGGAGCCTTGAATTCTAGGGCAGGGATGGTGGCTCCCGCCACTAGCAGGCCTTGGGCAGCCTCCTCTGCTTTACTCTCTTGCCTTAGCCCTTTCCCTCTCTTCCTTCTCTGGTCTCCTGCCCCCTCCTCATTCATTCGCTCTTCCTGCAGAGCTGTTTTGGAGGTGTGACCTGTATTAGTCGCGAAGATTGTCATAATGGTGCACCATTTTGTAGTAGATCCCGAAAGCAATTCTTCTCAGAGGACAACAGACACAAATGACTGCTACTGGTTTCTGACGAGAGTGAACCTTACTTCAATTTTTGCACAGGAGACACGGCGGGCACACTGGACTTGGTGTCCTTCCAGTTCTTCCTCTCTCTCTCTTTCTTTTGCCAGGGTCACTTTCTATTATTGATGTCCACCTGTAGGCACTAATTTCTTTTCTTTGTAACTTACACCCCCCAGAAAGCTCCATGCATGTAGTCCTCTCCCCCAACAGTCAGTTTTCTGTGGACTGTCAGATCTGTGAATGAGGCCATTCTCTCTGGATTTATGGATTGGCAAAGCCGTTTCATAAAAGATGATTAATGATAATTAACATTTTAACTTCAGGCCATTTAATGGCACCCTACAGAAAGGTCAAGTGTCAGATGTCAGATGTCACAGTTGAGGATGGGGCTGTAAGAAGAGCTGAGAACTGGTTGAGGTTGGTGTGGGGGCTGCTTCTACTGTGGGGGCTGCTTTCATTGCCCACAGTCGACACCACTGATTGCCCAGATGAAGGTATGCGTGAACATTCTGGTTTATAAATTCAGCAGTGGTACCCTCATTGTTTCAATGCCCTGCGTGCTGGGCATCAAAGCAAGTTCCTGAATGTCCATCATGAAGGGTCGTAAATTCTGCAAGTTTCCAAACGTGTCCCCTCTGTAACCTGGTGGCTCTGAGCTGGTGAGCCAGTTCCCTCAGCGACAGCCATCTTCGTGCCTTCATATCATGTTCTCACCTCAGCCTGGGTTCCTCTCTCCTTCTCTCCCACTGATGCCTCTCCCTTGCTTCCTGCTTTGTGAAAGTCTCTGATTTGCCCTTTACAATGCTCCTTTCTGGACGAGCCTCACTTGCTACTCTGTCCCAGCTCCGAGGATGAAGCTGCACACCAACCTGCCGCAGCAATAGCAAGGAAAGGCTGCAGTGTTGCGGGAAAGAGCCCAAGATGAACAGTCAAGAGTTAGATAGGAGCCAGGCGGCGGTGGCACACGCCTTGAATCCCAGAACTCGGGAGGCAGAGGCAGGCGGTTCTCTGTGAGTTCAATACCAGCCTGGTCTACAAGAGCTAGTTCCAGGACAGGTTCCAAAGCTACAGAGAAACCCTGTCTCAGAGAAAAAAAAAAAGGTTAGATAAGATAACTGACTCCCAGGGCTGGATCTGGATCTGGGTCCATGGAAGGAGACAGCATGTGTTAAGAGAGAAGCTGTAGTGAACATGAAGGCAGACCTAGTGAGGGGGAGGTCTGTGTGGTGGGAAATAAAGGGTCACACACAAACAATGCTTCTGTCAGTGACTGTCAACACACACCCAGATTCTGGCATCAGAAGAATGGCCCCTTAGAAGTGAAGTTGAGACAACAATGGACTAGACCAGGTCATCCCGGAACAAGAACATGGTTGAGAGGCAGGAAAAGGAACCCAGCTTGGTGTATGTCCTCATCCATGCTCACGCCTCTAAGCTCAGGCACTGGAGTGTGTTATGGTGAGCCGGTTCTGAGTGGAAAGTGAACATAAATAGTAAGATGCCGTGACACATGTCCCTGTGCTCTAAAAACATTTAACTGTGCAAAAGAGAGCCTCCCCCTTTAAAAACTGAGGAAAAAAAATAGCCCAAGTTTGCACATAGCCTAAATCTTGAAAGGGAAATACAAAGTAGCCTTGGCTGGCATGCTCTGAAATGCACACAGAGGCCACAAGAAACAGGGGGTGCTTAGAGAACAATGGGGAGTAAAAATGTCCCCCGCTTGTTGGCCAAGTAGCAGTCTCTGCACCATAGTATTCTGACCTTGCATGGTGCAGCCAATGTCAATAGCTGTTGTCCTTAGTTGATGAGCCGCCATTTGCTGCTTAGGGAGTCTCTTCACGCACTTAAAAGGCATCGTTAGTACCAAGTGGCTATTAAAGCAGCCTGGCTGCTCCAAATGATCTTCTGAAGCAAATGCAGAGGAAACGTGTTGAGGGTGAAGTCGTTATCGGTGACCACAGAAGGACTGACCACCGGCCGTGGGTGCCATTAATCTCGCTAAGGGGAAGTGTGAGCGATTCATAAAACCGGCTTGGGAGGGGAGGTTTCTCCCTAAATGGACACCCGAGCGAATGACCCCGCGTCTTTGCGCTAGGGAAGAGGGACACATTTGACTGAGACATCCACTTGGCGTAACGAGTGGTAGGGACACAGCAGAGATTCCAGGCGTTGGCAGGGACAACCGGAGTACAGGAATTGGGAGAACTGTCACAGCTGCTTCGGCCTGAATCCTGACGGGAGGCCAGAGGCAACCCTGGTGCTTTACATGTTAGCTGTTTTACCTCACAGCAGTCCCATGAGGCCGATTTTTATTATTATTTCCATTCTAGAGGTGAAGAAAATTGAGGTCCAGAGAGGCTAGGTGACTTGCCTGAGTCTACCCAACTTGTCATGACAGAACTAAGATTCAAACCCATGTTGTCTGGTCCTCAAAGCTGTGCTCTTGGGAGGAAAGGGATAGCTGAGTCAGGAAAGTGCTTGCCATGAAAGTTTGAGGACCTGAGTCCCATGCTTGTCTGTTGTTATGATGAAATACCCCTTAGAATGTCACAAATGCCACCTTGGTACACTACCCACTTAGCTAAGTACTAAGTTAAAGTACTTAATTTTAAGTACTTTTCACTGGCTTCGAAATACCACTCTGAAATTAGGGGAATCAGTTTTCAAGTATTCTTTTTAGATTTATTTGTGTGTTTGTTTTTGTGAGTATGTGAGGGTATATGATTGCATGTGCACAGGGGTTGTACATGATCATAGAGGCCAGAAGAGGGCGATAGGTGTCTTCTATCACTCTCTATCTATTCCTTTGAGGCAGGGCCTCTCCCCAAACCTGCTCAGGATTTCTCTGCTAGACTGGGAGCCAGCAAACCTCATCTTCCTGTCTCTGCCTCTTCAGAGCTCAGGTTACAGGTATGCAATGGAATGCCAGACTCATCACATGGGAGCTGGAATCTAAACTCCAATTCCCATGACCACATAACAAATGCCTTGAGCTGCTAAGTCTTCTCTCCAGCCCCAGCAAATCAGTTTTTAGTGCATAAATTTGGGGGGGGCACATTCACACCACAACAATGCTCTACAATATTACAGATTAATTCACTAAGTATAGACATTACCACTGATGATATGGGCTGGGTATGAGTAACGTTACATGGAGTGATGTTTACAGTTGATTTTCAACTAAGCAATTGTATGGGGTGTGCTTACAGGAGCGATGTGGCGTTTCCATACAGCATGCAATGTCAGGATCAGACCGAGGAGTCTGTCGCATCCCTCACCTCAATCATTCACGTCTTTATCTTGAAACTGTCCAAGCCCTCCTTGCTCGCTATTTTGAGATATGCAATTAATTACTGTTAAGTGTAGTTGCCCTACTGCTCAACAGACCATGAGAAATCGTTCCTTCTGGCCAACTTCACCCCTGTTCCTTTAACCATCTCCTCTCCATCACTCTCTCCCCCATGCCTCTCCCAGGCTCGGCAACTATGATTCTGTGCTCTACTTCTCTGCTTTTGTGTTTGAGGGAGATCTTGGAAGATTTGTGGTTTGCTGTCTGCGTGATTTCAGTTTCAAAGACTAAAATGGTGCAGATGGGATGATCCTCTGCCATTTCATTGGGCATGTCCAGTAAGAAGGCTTCGCTTCCTATTCTAATCCCCAGATAAGGGCAGCACAGTCAACATATCAGAGGGATGGATGGAAAGTCAAAGAAAAAAAAATGAATCACCAGGAGTGCTAGGGATGAATCTACAAGGCGTTAAGAAGGAATTGAGTCCGAAAAGTACTTGGTGACCTTCTAGTACTTGGGTGTGAACTTGATGCATCAGGAAACAGCTGGGGTGTTAGCCTGCCCCTCACCTTGGTGCTGGGAAGGGATTCACTCTAGGCCAACAGCGTATGTCCTACTCTGAGCTTTGAGTCTGATCTCTTGAGTTTCAGCTACCAGGACTCAGGTCAGAAATCCATCGCATCACCGGTGGCACGTATCAGATGGGCACATAGGGTAGCCCACTACGTCCTGTGTGAATCTCCAAGCAGATTTTGCCCCACGCTGATCAGTGTTATCTGAGACAGCAAGCTCTAGGAAAGCACAGCAGTGGGGTAGACAAAGGATGCTCCCTCTCAGGATGCAGTGTGGTCCAGGATGAGCCAGAAAGAAGCCCTTTCCCACTGCACATTCCCAAGGAGAAAGGAAGCAACTTTTTCCAGAGAGCAAAATAATAGGTTCCTAGACTCTCTGAAACCCATTATCTTAGTAATTGAATAAAAGAATTATAAAATGATAAAAAAATACCACCCTGAAAGAGAACCTTATGGTTCAAGAATCCATCTTACTAAGAGCCCGACTTCTTTATGTAGCTGAATGCCTGACCCATAAGGAGGAGCTACATAACCTCCATCAGTCCATTTCCTGACTCATTAAGTCAGCGTACTGAAAAATAGAACATTGTTTCTTCAAAGTGTTACAATATATAAATGAGTCCAGGCATTTAAAGAACGTGGTAAGACTGTGCCCAACCCTGAATGTGTATGCTGAAAACTACCTCCCAATATGACGACGTTGAAAGTTATGAACTACTGATGCTGGCGCTCCCCCTGAACTCCTGATTAAAGACTTTTGAAAAAAGACTCCCAGATAACCCTCTCTTCTACCATGTGAGGGTAGTACAGTGAAAAGTGTCGCCTAGAAACCTGACAACCGGTCCTGCTGGTGCCTTGGGTTTGAACTCTCCAGACTTCAGAACTGTGAGAAGTAAATGCTTTACTGCTTAACCAGCCCCTCCTTATAATATTCAAATCGACTAAGATGCTGAACCTGGCACACAATAGGGGCTCCAGATGTTCTGGCGATCCCTAACAAGGTGACATAATTTTGGGTTATATAAATATAGATATGGAAATGTGCATGTAAACACAAAGTCACCTAGTGAGTTCAGTGCTCATGTAGTGATATCTGGCACATCAAGGAACACGTGGGAAGAAGGCTACCCTGGCCCCCTACGCAATTTCTACGGTCCTCTGCAGGCTAACCCCCGGTGCCACCCCCCAAAAAGCAAAGGGTACTTTAGCCATCTATAAACTTTGGGGGTCTAAGATCACACTGTGGGATGGACAATGACTCTGAAGAACTTCAAACAGCGGCCAGCAGTCCGTGGATACCAGCAAGCTCCAGCGCCCCCACTCCCACCCCCACCCTTGCATTTAATCAAAAGTGTATTCAAAATATGATTCTGGGAGATTATAGCGGAGATTTGCGGGAGACTCTCAGTGTAGGCAGAGGTAGTGGGAACAGATTGTGGCTGGGGGCCTGAGGCTGGGATAATCACAGGCTCAGACGCGCCATTCTCAGGCCTTGGAGTTCACTGACGCTCTGGAAAGACCTTGAGTACCAGCAGGAAGAACCGGCGAATCTAATGCTTACTCTGCCCCCTCCCCTTTCCCAGGCTTTCGCTGCGGAGAAGTCCCTGGTTTCCACCTGGATTCAGCAGGCTCTCATCAGCATTTTGGGCTTCAGTGGCCGGTTTCCTAACAGTGATTCAATGTGGAAAGGCCCCTCCACCCTCCTCTAAATGAATAGACCCTATGAGGAATATCCTAAACCTCCGCTGCAGTCTGCGGCTGTTGGTGGTGGGGTGTCTACCTGAACCAAGGAGGGGGTACGGTGGAGAGCGCCTTGAAAGAAACCTTCAGCTAATGCTCTTTATTACAAGCGTTAATCCTGCAAAGCCGACTGGAAATAATGTTTATCTTTTCGCAGTTTAATTTTCCGGACCCTAAGCCTCAGGTCAGCAAGGGCGACTGCAAAGTCCCCGGGGGAAGCTGGGGGGTTGGGGCTTGGGGTGGGACGGGACCAGCTGTTGCCCAAGAGCCAAACGCGAGGAGGGGGGTCTCCCAAAGAAGACCAGAGGGGAACCAAAGCAGGGCTTTGGACTGGAGCAGAAAGCTAGGATCAATCAAGCCGCAGATCTGAGATATCTTCTGGCTCCCTCCTCGAACTTCAGTTTCCTCATCGTGGAGGCTCTGTCGCCTGATGAAGATGGGCTATCTGGGAATCGTGTGGCACTCTGTACTTTGTGCCCTGGGCAGGGTTGAGGGAGCACCTTCGACAGCCGCTGGCTGCTGCAATATGAGCCAAGGACCAGATTCAGGGTTTCTGGCCGCTTGGGTAGTGCACAATCATTGTGGGGCCACTTGATTTTTGAATTTTAAAGACACGCCCCACTCCGAAGGGCTTTGTTGTTGCTGTTGTTGTTATTTTGTTTTTCCTATAGTCCCCCTAAAGCCCAAACTTCATTTCTCTCCACACTTTCCAAAGATCTTAAAATGGGATGCTCCTGCTGCGCCCCCTTCCGGCCCCAACGCTGCTCTGGAGGGAGTCAACCAACAGGGGCGGGTCTCACTGCTGAGTGGTCCAGCCCCAGAGGAGACTAACTGTGGGAGAAGTTCTCAAATGCCTATCAGCTCTCCTTCCTAGTCCCCATGACTTCCCGAGCTTCTTCCAAGGCCTTGCCTGGAAGCTGTAAGTTTGCTCCTTGACTGAAGTTGAGTCCCCTAGAGCTGGGACCTGGACCCAGGCAACTGCATCCAGGCTGGTTTCTATAGGCATCTTCATCTCAACCAACTCCTGACAGACTCACAAAGGGGCAAGGACACAAAGACCCTGCCCTGCCCCTCAGTTCTCAGTGCTTGACCTGTACTGGAAGGGTTTGCTGATACTTAAGATTAAACAGAAAATATTCCCTCTGAGGTCTGTACCAACCCCTCCAAACTGCCATATTTCATTGTTGGGTTCTGGGAAAGCAGTGGGCCAAGGGGCTGTCAAGTTTCCCTTCGTGGATCTTCAACACAATAAATTTATAACCTCAGTCCCACCAGAGAACAAGTATTGCTCCTCAACAACTCTTCTGATGTCTCTCTACTATTCAGTAACGGGCTTGTGCAGTTTCTAGGAAGGGGGTCACTCTGTCCTGGGCATTATGTGCGGCTTCCTAAGTTTCTCTCTCTGCTACAGAACTCAGGTCTGCAGCCCAAGACCCTGTGCCCAGAAGCCTTTGTGGCAACTCTGTGCCCCACTCCAGTGCCACCAGGCTTCTCCCGGCATCCCTGGCATTGACAGACTGCACACCTCGGGTTCAGCTAGGTTATTTTTGAAGTTAAAGCCTGGAAAGGGGAAGGAGACACAGGTGGTAGTCTTTAGAGACCATTGCAACAAAGAAGTTACAAAGTGAGCGGGCTGGGCAGGGGTGGGTGAGCAGGAGGAGATGCTTTTCGGGCCCTCCATCCAAAGGAGAGACTTGGTAAGCAGACTGAGTATCCACTGGGCTTTCCTCAAGGTGCCTGCCATCTTCTCTCCAAGTCTGACTGGGCGCACATTTGCCTGACCAGCCCCAGCCCTGCGTGCAAGGATAGCGGCTAGGATGATTCTGTGTGTTTGTCTTGGGCAAAGTAAGAACTCCCGGTCCCTGCCAAGGCCTGGAAGCTTCTTAATATGAAGGTGAATTCAGAAGCAGCCATTTCCAGAATTATTCTGCAAACCGCAGCCGTTGCGCTAGCCTGCTGAGAGAGGAAAGATTGATTAAAACCCGAAGGCCACTTGGCCATAATTTCTAGAAAATCGGAGGTCAGCTTGTGTCCCACCCCAAGGGAAGCCAAGGTCTAGAGGCAATTTGCTTGTCAGAAGTAATGCTTGGGCAAGTTATGTGTGAATTCACATAACAATGTAACCCAATTTTCTAAGCCAAGAGCTAATCCTGAGAGAAATTACTACAAAGACCAGACTCTGCCATAAGTAATTGCTGGAGGCTGCCTAGTGCTTAGGGACTGTCCCTTTGTAGCGGCAAAGTTCCCCTTTACCAGGCCCTCAGACATCAGAAGAAGGGGACATTAAATGACAGTCTTGCAATGCTAGGGGTCAAACCTTTGGGAGTATCCTCAGGGACAGTCTGGACCTTTGGCTTCCATGTTGTAAAATTCAGAGGCTGTCTGCACTGTCCGAGTCTTTCAGTGGGCACACTGACCATTAGCCCACGGATGCATGGCCCACGATCTCAGAGAGCTCCAAAAGTCAGAGCACCTCTCGAACATGCTTGATTGATATCAGCCAAACATAGGCCCAAAAGTCTTCTGAAAGGACAGGCTGGACCCAAGGGTGCTTATAAAAGAGAGGCCTGCCTGATCTGGGGCAACTCGCGGGGTCCTGACACAGGGCTAGACTGTTTACCTCTTCAAAGGTTACATCATGTGGGGGGAAGTTCTTTCCACAGCGTTTATTTTTATGACTTGGCTTTAAATTTTGGGAGTGTCTAGACTTTGAGACAGTGTCACACCAGATCTGGGGAAGGTGACAGGTTGGTATCTTTTGGACAGGCACACCCAGCGCCTCTGGGGTCCCACTACCTTCTGCTCCTGATGGGTACTGGAACCGCACTTCAGGCTCCCTCCGCCTCGGGCATGGCGCACAGTTCAGTGGCAGTCCCTGCAGGGCGAACGTGGAGTTCCCAAAGGCTTTGGCTGCAAGAGAATCCTCTTCGACTGTGGAGTCTCTGGGGACCAGGAGTCGCCTAATGGAGATGGGCTGTCTGGGAATCGTGTGACATTCTGGACTTTGTGCCCTGGGAGTGGTTGAGGGAGCACCTTCGACAGCGCTGGCTGCCGCAGTGTGAGCCAAGGACCAGATTCGGGGTTTCTGGCCGCTTGGGTAGTGCACGATCATTGTGGGAACACTTGACTCTGCTGTAATGAAATCAGCTTCTCCGGATCGCGGGGCCTCAGTGAAGGGGAAGCAGGGTACCGCCAGACCGCACTCCCTGCTTTCCAAGCGGCCCCCTTGGGTGGCGGTGCAGGGAGCAGGCAGGGACAGCGCAGTCTTCTGAAAATCCGCCAGCCGGCGAGATGCTGAGACTCGTGCCTCCTCTTCGTCTGCTTCCTCCTCTTCCTCCTCTTCCTCCAAGTCTTCCAGGTCACTCAGTCGTAGTCCCTGGGCCTCCTGGCTGGCGTTAGCATCTGTAGGAAATCAAGAATGAGTGAGAAAAGCCTAGTACCCGAGGGAATCTCGAGGGAGGGTCCTGCCCAGAGAAGCTTTTAGCGAGTGGCGCTGGGCACTTTAGCGTTCTGGGTCGCCTCCCTCTGCTTTCCGCAAGGCCTGAAGGACGCTCGCCCCAGGGGAAGAATTCCCCGCGACGCCTTACTTGCCCCGCCCCTCTGTTCTTCTGGACCTGCTAAGCCAAGGAAAGGCTACTTTACAGTGCTGGAGTCCCTCGGTTATAAAAAGGGGAGGGATACTTTTCCTTCAGCCCTAGCATCCGTGGGCGACTAGTGTCACGTTATTTAATCCAGTAAATATTCACGTGAGCAGAGCATCATTTCCACATGAGACATTTAGAACCACAGCAGTAAAAGGTCTGGGGGAGGTGACTTTCTAGTGGGACAGAGGCAGGGATAAAGTGAAGCCATTTTTCTTATTGCGATAAATATGAGAAGCGAGCAAAGCCTGGAAGGGACTTGAGAGTTTGAGTGAGGAGGGGAAGTCTTTCTGAGAGGACACCCTGAAGCTGAGAAAAAAGCTGGAGTTACACGGTTTCTCCGGGAGGTACTGAGGCAAAGGCCCTGGGGTTTGCATTAGAAAATCTAGTGGCACAGGTGGCTTTGGGTCCGATGTTTAATGTCCTAAGGAACCTGCAAGGTGCGGGCTGGTGACTCGTCTGTACCTTTGGTGTCACCGGTCAGGCAGCCCAGAGCGTCTCCAGCACCTTCGGTTTTCTTCTCCTCGCCACCTTTGTTCTTGGGCGCCCACGTCATCTTGTTCTCTTTCTTGAGGCGCCGGCGCGCATTGGCGAACCAGGTGGACACCTGGGTGAGGGTCATCTTGGTGATGATGGCCAGCATGATCTTCTCGCCCTTGGTGGGGTACGGGTTCTTGCGGTGCTCATGCAGCCAGGCCTTGAGGGCACTGGTGCTCTCTCTTGTGGCATTCTTCCTTCGGCTGGCACTGCTCAGCTCCACTCCACTATACCTGTGAACAGACAGGGCTCAAATTCCAGGCTGGGAACCAGGGGCTTGCGCAGTAGAAAGTCCAGGTGCCTGGAAATAGAGCTCTGCTCCCTCCCCTTTCCACCCGGGAGAGGGCAGAGGCAGGGGATGACCAATGCAGGCCAGCCACCATGCTCCCATTTCTCACCTGTCATATTGATACTGCCCCAGAGTTGGCTCATAGGGGTAATAGGCCCCTGGCTGGGTCAGGCTGGGGGTAAAGTTTCCTGCAGGATCCTTAAACTCGTACTGGGGATTCTGGGTGGGGGGGAGGAAAAGAGAATTCAGGACTGCACAGGAGACTGATACAGGTGCTCCTGTAGGATCAACACCCCAGCACCCCCCCCCCCCCCGCATTGGCTGTGCAGTGTTGGGCATAGCCATTTGACACTCTGTGCCTCAGTTTCTCCCTCACTGAGACTGAGGCAATAAAGTCATTCGTGCTGGTAGAGTACTTGCTAGAGTCCTAGGAACAGAATAAGGAGCAATTGAGTATCAGCTACTAAGATGGCTGCAGCTTCTGGATTCCTCACCTCATATACACCTACTAGGACACTTCCCAGCAGACTATTCCTGACCCTCGGCATGCTTGTGATTTTTGGGTAAGTTATGTGAGCGTCTCTACACCTCAACTATTCACCTGTAAGCCAAGAATAATGACGACTTACCTACCTTGCAGAATTAAAAGAGATACAAATGCTTTCTAAGCAGTGTGGAGTTCTGTAAAGTGCTATGAACTTGGATTTTCCCTTACTCACTATGCTATTATTTTCTCAGCATTGTCTGCCCCATATAGATTTCTCTCTGGACAAGGTCACGGTAGAGTTCATCTGTGTTCACTGCCTGTACTCCCAAGCCTCAGTGTTCACTGAGCAGTCCAAGGCCCCACCCCCTTACTCACCAGGGCACCACATAGTGGGGATGGCTCTGGGCCATAGGGCAGGTACCCAGGGTAGCTCTGAGCAGCTGCATAGGGTGCTCCATAGATACCCAAGGCAGCACCCAGCTCTGGCCGAGCACTGCCCAGCAGCCGGCTGTCGTAGGGTGTACAGCAAAGAGTAGAGGCAGAGGTGGAGGCTGAGACCACATCTGACACCGAGCGCGGGACAGTTTCACAGCAAGCGGCACCGGAACTCGCAGACACCAGAAACTACAAAAGCAAGAGAGGAGTCGCTAGAGGTTAGAAATCCAGACAAATTCAGACACCTCTTGCCAGAGGTGGGTAGCAAGGAAGCTGCTCCATGCCTTCCTTCCTTCTAGTAGCCAAGTACTACCAGGTGCAGAAATTCTCTGCTGTCTTCTGGGATGGAAACTCAACTTACCCAAATCGCTCTTAGAAATGCAACCAGGCCATTGTTAAGTCTCCATAGTCCCAGGCACCTTTTGAAAAACAGGACCAAATCCCTGACTCTCCCCATGGGATTCTTAAAAGGCACAGTTAGAAGTTATAGTCAAAACTATCACCATCCTGTCTCCATTGTACTAAAAGGGAATCCATCCGATATCAGGGTAGGAGACTTGCCCAAGATCCCACAGCAGGTCGACCAGACACTAAACCCCAAAGAAAAGTTACATGCTGAACACTCTGATGGAGAACATGGAGGGCATCAGATTTTCTAGGAAATGCACCATTGCACAACACCCTGGTTTGGAAAACGGAGGGATATAGAAGCAGAAAGCTTGGGCCAGCCCAAGAAAGGAGTGGGATCAGAACGGAGGTCAACAAACCAGTGCCCTGACCTGGAGCGTATTTGTTTACTCCTCAGAGTCCATTGGTCACCTCACCGTGCTAGGGGAACCCTGACTCAAGATCCCTCAGATCACACCCTGCTCTGCGCAGAGAGCGAGGTGAGAGCGCCCGCGTCTTCACTCAGGAGTGAAAGCATTCGAATGTCAGAGGGTGAGTGGCACATTTCTCGGCCCTTGCTCCTGGCTTCCCTTGGGTCACCGAGAAGAGGAAGCTCAGGGAGTCAGAGCGCGACCGGACATCTCCCCCGCCCCGTTCCCCTTCCACCCAGTAAGGTACTTCTCACCTGGGACGCGCTGCCGTAAGGATGTCCAAAGGGCGGGAAGGCCATAGCAGCTGGCTGTCCTGGGACCAGTCTCTCTCTTTCCTTCTGAGTCCCTCGCTCAGCTCAGCTAGCTATTTGATGGCCCCAGCCGAGCGGCTTCTGCTTTCCTTACTGGGATGCAGGTGCTCGGAGCCAGTTCCTTGGCCTGCTGAGTGGGACTGCCGGCAGAGTCAAAGGCAGCCGAGCCGCGGAGCCCTGCACTTGAGAAGGCGCCCCTGCTGCCAATGGGGTCCTGAAGGCAGAGGGGCCCATGGATCGTCAGAGTTAGGAAGAAGGCGCGGGGTGCCAAAGGCGCCTGGTGGCGAGATGAGGTGCGGTGCGGCTTGGGGCTGTGAGGTCCCAGAGGTGTCCCAGTCCAAGGTGGCCAGAGGCTCAACGTGACGTCACGGTAATCCCGGGCCGCCAGAGGGGACCGCGGGCCCCGGGGCCCCGGGCCACCGAGCGTGCCAAGGGCAGCCAGCCCGTGTACGCGCGCGCTCTCTCAGACACTCTTCCCTGCTCAGTGAGGTTTATGCAGCAGGCGAGGAACGTCAAAGACCCTGACCTTCTGCTCGCCGCTAGATCCTACCAGCTTTTGCCTCCAGCTCACGCGCGCGCGCGCGCATACAGACCCTCTCCAAATTCCCCGGGAGAAGTGGGAGATGCGCCTCCCTGAGCACCGCGCGGGCCCAGGGCACAGCGTGCTCGCCTCCTCCCCTGCGGCCCCGAGGAGGCGAGAGGCAAGCGGGGCGGCGAGGGAAGAGAGAATACAAAAGAAGAGCCCGGAGGAAAGTGGGGGAGTCAGACAAGGGGGGAGAAGAAGGAGGGAGAGGAGAGATGAGGAGTCTGATGGCGGGGGGTGGGGGAGTGGGGTGGGCGAGGGCTGGGCGGAGGCTGAGCCGGAGCAGGTGGAGGAGAGCAGCGACTCTGGGGACCAGCTTCCAACCCATCTCTGCCTCTCTGCTGCACCAAAGTTTGTTGGCCCTGCTGTCCTGGAGCTCGTAGGGTTGGACTAACGCGAGCAGCTTTGATGGATACCACCTTTGTCCTTGGGGATCTGGCTTGGGTCTCAGTTTCCCAAAACCGTTGGCTAATTCTAGCCCTGGCCAGGTCTTTGATCCCTGGGGTTTCTCTGTAGGGTTCTGACCCTGAGGCCGACGAGCGCCCCCTCCAGATCAAGGTACAGCATCCGTTGGAGAGCCCCCCTAGACACGCCAAATCTGATCGCTGGCATCTGTAGGCTGCCAGCCAAGCGTATGGGCCATCTCCTCCAAAGGCCAGGCTTGGCTGCCTCCCTAGCGCCGCCTGCGGTGTCCGCCTAGAGCCTGAAGAGGCACGAAGGCAAGAGGGTTGCAACTGCTGCGCTCCTCTAGGGGTGGCGCTGGCGAGCCGCAGTGGAGAGCTCCGGAGGGAGCTGCACTGGACACCCAGCTGGGCCCAGTGTTGGAAGAAACCCCTCTCGGGACTTCTCAAAAGAGCATGGATTCCCCTGGGAGGTGGGGGTGGGTTGTTTGCCTTCTCCCAGCAGAGGATGCCAGTTGGCCAGTGCTATATAGATTTTGCACACTTGCAGGCTGACACCTTTCCAAAGACTCCAACATGAAACTAGATGTCTAAGAGTCAGGAGGAACTCGCAGACTCTCGATGACAGGTCTTAGGTGGCGCTGCTGCGACACCAGGTGGAGACTGCAAACCAGAAAGTCTTTTCTTTCAGTCCCAGGTCACAGGGCAGTGCACTTGACAGTTTTTGGACAGTCCTAGATCTTTATACACCTCCTCCAGGGGTCATGGGGGCTTACTCAAGGTCAAGAGCAAATCTATCTATCTATCTATCTATCTATCTATCTATCTATCTATCTATCTATCTATCATCTGTCTGTCTATCTATTTTCCTACTGAAACTCGAGACAGGGTGACCCAGAGGGTATTGATGGCTCTGGGTTCTTGCCTGGCAGAGGGATCTCAGCATCAGAGGCAAGGCTTAGGTCCCTGGCAGGAAGCCCTTCATGGACACTTGCCTCTGACTTCTGGTCTGGTAGGCCATACCCGGTGACCTCTTTAGAATGGTACCTTAGGCTCAGCCCCTGCTTACTTCTCACAGCCTATGCAGGGTAGGCAAGGAACTTACAGAGGCCACAAACCACACACGAGTCTATAAACTCAGCTGCTGCCACAGCCTGCGGTGACCCCCAAGAAACCTTGCTGTCAAGCTGGGAGAGTCCTAGTTAGAAAAAGAATTACAGTCATTGCCAGATTGACTTAGTGATAAAAAGTCACAGTAATAAATAGATCCCTTGATTTTTCAAAACCCCACTTTGGAGCAATTCATCCCTTTATAGCTTGGATATCTCTAAGCTCTCTCACTCTCTCCTTTAAAGTAGAAATTGAAAAAAATTCATTAAATTAGTCCCCTGGGGAAGATTACTACTAATTAATTAATTGCAAACATTTCCAGAGGGAAGGTATGTCAATTGTAAAGTAATAAAATTAGATAGTTGAAATACTTACTCAGCAACTTTGATTGCCCAATCATTCCTAAGCGGAGGAATTTTTTTTGACAGAAAAATGAGGATGGTGGTGGGCAAAAAGCATTAGCTCTGTCCCTTGGTGATATCGCAAAGTAGAAACTACCTTATAGGATTTATTGATTTTCCACTGATTTATGAAGCCCTTCGTGGTGTCGATGCTAAGTGTAGGGACTCTGGGCCTACCTCTTGTCTTTGCTCTAGGATGTGAGAAAACCAACAGGATTTTGCAAAGAAAGCTCAAAAACAGTGGCTAAACAAATTGGGAAGTAGGGCTAACCATAACAGGGCATTTTCCTTCTGAAATGGAAGTGGGCAATACACACGGAACATGATTTCTGGTACAATTCTTTACCTGCTGTTTTCAGAGTTGCTTTATGGCTTGGTGGCTTTGATAAGAATGAATCCGGGGGAAAAAGTCTGTCCCTCTACTTTCCATGGTCATGACCTTAAGAGACCCTGGTTTACTGTAGCCTTCCCAGGGACAAGGTGCAAAGTCAACAAAGTATTGATGACGCTTGGTTGCTAGAGCACATCTTGAATATTTAGTGTAAGTCCCTAAAAGTGATTGTTATGAGATATACCACATAAGAAAACAAAAGCAGCCGTTTAAACCAACACTCACCTCTGGCAAAGCCCTCGGAGCCAGAGAAGTCTATTTCCTGGAATTTCTGTTTCAGGAATTCTGTAGAGTTTGCTTTTGTCTTCCTCTCTGCTTCCAGACTCTCACTGCTCTAGCCTGGTACTCTGGGCTTCTCTATCATGTCAGCTTTTCATTGCTTTGTTCAACGCTGATTAATTTATTTTCGGGGGAAAAATCCCCAACTGTATATGCGTGCTCAAGGAATTTTATTGAAGCAAGTAAATAAACCCATCAAACACAGAATCCCCTCCCCAGCAATAGTTAAGGGAGTCAACAAAAAAAACCACTCAGTGTCTCTTGCAAAACTGATATTGGTTCTTTTGTGATATTGTGCAAATGTGTCTGCTACCTCTTCCAGCTGCTCACTAAACCTAATAGGAAACAAAGTGCACAGAGGCCCATTTGGACGGCAGAGGACACTAGTCTGCGGTGTCCGTTGGAAGTTCATATTGCTCCTTGTTAAGTACACTGAAGATCTTAAGCAAGCCAAGTAAAGGATGAGCCTTTGACCATAGCTTGAGAACACTACCCTGACAAGGGGAAAAGACAAGCAAAACTAAGGAAAACCAAGCTGCCCTGTAGAGTTTAGGTTTCAAATTGCCCATGATTTCCTAATGATTTACACAAAAGACCAAAGCTTACGGGGAGGCAAAGAGTAACCACAAATTATCTGCTAAGGTCTCAAATTACAGATAGAGCAAGTGAGTTCAGGGGGACAATGGCATAGTTGAGACTATGCTAAAATACATTTTTTTTTAAAAAAAAGTATGGAGTCTTTTTAGTGACTGTTTTTGAACTGAGAAGAAGGATCTCCCCTCCAATCTATGCATGACCGAACAAGCGCATCTGGACAGATGCATCCATAATTTATACTGATCAGCCACCGCAGGTCTCCCCGAGTAAAGCCGAAATGAACACTAATTGTTTTGATGGAAGGACGGTGCATGGCATCTGATAGAGAAACGCGGCGAGTCCCTGCCTTGCCTGCATACATATTGTCAACAGAAAAGCTGGCATCGCGAGAGGAAAAGAAAAAGGCAGCAATTCCCAGGCGAGGGTGTGAAGCAGCTTCTCTGGAAAAGGGCAAAGAGAAGGGATTAACTTCTTAGGCACAGAGTATAAAACACGGCTGGTTGCAGAGAACTTGGTTGGCAAGCCTTGTGTCTAGCTTAGTGCTAAAATCGAAAGCTTGATAATATGAGTCTAATTCTTTTGTATTCTGTGAGCCTGCGAGAATTCGTAGACACCTCCAATTTATCTTATTAGAGGCTCCTGAGCAGAACATGGAGAGGTGAGACGAATGTCCAAGATGTCACCGCGCCAAGCAAATGACAGACGAGAGGCCAGAATGCCGACCTCTCAATTTGGGTCTTCCTGTAAAAGTGTATTTTACATGCATAGAGTCAGATACAGTCACGAGAGGTTGCTGACTCTGGCTGAACCGCGCGAGTTTGCAGTCAGTGCCTCATGGTGACAGTGTAATTCAGTAGAGGAAAATCTGAAAAGATGCCGCGGCGAGCAAACAGGTTCCAGGGGGCTTCTGCGTGTGCCGCGTCGGTCTGTCTGTCTTACGAAAGGGCTTTACTGACACAGTAATTGGGGAGTTTTAAAATTTGATGTGGCCCGTTCGTTAAGAGAGTGAACAGCAGCCAGAGTCTGCTGTAGTTGATGAGCATATGAAAACAAGACAAGAGGGAGGAGGAAAGAAAGGCCCCCTTTAAGCAATGCAGTGAAGAGCGTGTCTATATGCCTGGACCAATGTAAGAACCGTAATAGAATTTAGTAACTGATTCTATGCACCAAGAGGACGTTTCTTAATCTTTGATTTGGGTTGCCCTGAGCTGGTCTTGCTATAGTAACATTGCACTTTCCGAAGAGTCTCTGCATGGAGCAGTCCTTGATTATGTTTTTGTCCTGGGCATGTTGACATCTTTTTAGTGATAGGATCAAGCGTCTGCTATGGCTTCAAGGAACTAAGCCTTAAAGTAAACAGCAGATTTATGGATCTGAAAACCGGAGAACAGATTTTGAAGCCAAAGTCTTCAGCAAAGAAATACAAGTAAGCAATGGAGACATTAAAGAGACAAACTGAAAGGGACCTGAGGGCAAGACTGAGTGTTCTTTTTCCCAGTGTAAGAGGGTTTGGGGATGGTCCCTGAGTGTCCAGCAAGGGAGCAGCATCGTGGTCTAAGACAGACGAGAAAGAGAAGCACAGCATTGTGTGTCCCAACTACAGAAGGCGTAGGATGCAGTGTTAGCAGGTAGCATTTATAAGGCTGATCTTTTGTTATTCTTGACTCTAAAGGATTTCACCATCATAGAAAAGAACACTTCAGTTAAAACCGTGAGCAAGTTGGAGCTGTGTGTCACCGAGCTTGTGGCACTCTCTCAGAGTGCCCTTTCCTCAGATTTCCAAGGTGAAAGCTGGGTATTAATCTGGGCGTGGTGGTACATGTGTAGAATCACAGTGCTTGGGAGGCTGAGACAAGAAGCTTGCTGGTTTAAGGGGTATGCGCTCAGACTGGTTCAAGGAAACGCC
Organism: Myodes glareolus; assembly: GCF_982192425.1. Classification (NCBI taxonomy): domain Eukaryota; kingdom Metazoa; phylum Chordata; class Mammalia; order Rodentia; family Cricetidae; genus Myodes; species Myodes glareolus. The sequence goes on along the minus strand of NC_142047.1, from coordinate 21,815,722 downwards.
AAACACAGAAATAAATAAACAAAAGGCTCAGCTATTTAAAGCTAGCTTGACACCTACTCTCTGGCGTGGCCTGCGGTTTGCTACTTGAGAAAAAGGGGAGCTTTTGCAAAGGTACTCACTGGGCAAGGTAATTTATCACGAATGTTCACAAATCAATAAAAATATGGGAAGTATTATTTTTACAGAAAAAAGGAGAGAGAAATACACGAGACATGCCCATTAAGGCTTGGTTGTTCTAATACCTGTGTGTCTGCATGGGTCTGCAATTAAAAACACTCTGGCAATAAATCTCCTTGCAGTCTCTTTTAATGCTTTTAACTTTTCTGAAGGTTCAAATTGGTATCCCAAAAATGTGCCAGGACATTCACAAGGTATTTTATAGACTCATAAATAAATATGGCAATTAATCTATGCTATATTTCTTTCATATTTGATGACAATTTATTACGGCGTTCACCCATTCCATGCACAAAAACTCTAATGCACTTAAAATCGGATTTCAAACCAAACATTTTATGGGAAAATATAGTATTGATCATCCATTTAAAGATATCATGAAGATGATTCATAACCTGCTGTAAAAAAAAGATCTCATGAGGATCTTACAAATGAGTGGGCCGGTCCGAGAGACTATTCATAAAAGCAAGGCTGTCGGGTCAGCTCCTCTTGTTTCCTTCGTCTATCTGTGAGTTTTTCCAGCACTGATTACTTTTGCATACTGCTGTTTCACAAGCAAAGCCCCCTCCTACGACGTTTGTCATAGTGACACAGGCTGTGGGATTTCAAGGAGCCGTTTTTTCCTGATGCAATTTTATACTGACGTTCTGTCTGCAGGAAGAGAGGTCTCTGGGACTTGGGCGCTTACGAGGCTCTTGGGCGGGGGTGGGGCCTGCCTTAGCCTTAGTCTCATTGCTGTGAGAAAACACACGACAAAGTGCCTTAAAGAAGGGAGGGCTGGTGTTTCTCTCACCGTTTGAGGGTACAGTCCATAATGGCTTGGTGGTGAAATCAGCTCTTGCCATGGTGGCAGGAGTGTGGGGTAGCTGGATCCACTGTCAGAAGGTAGGAGGAGACAGAGAGACAGAAAGGATAAATGTTGGTGCTCGGCTTGCTTCCTACTTTATTATTTTTATTTTTATTCAGTCAAGGCGTCCAGTCCATGGGATGGTGCCACATTCAAGGGGGGCTCTCACCTTCTCAGCTAAACCTCTCCAGAAGCACCCTCATTCACCCACGTCGAGAGGTTCATTTTCTAGGTGGTTCTAGACCCAGCCCAGCTGATCATGAAGATGGCCCATCAGTCTCCACCATGCTTGTCAGCTATTGGCCAACAGTGTCACACTCAACCCAGCACGGCCCATGGGTTCTATAAGTTATTAATATCTCTTGTGCACCTGTCCTTCGAGACAGGAGACTATAAGAGACTCTGAATCTGAGGGTGCTGGCCCCTTTCTTCAAGAAGCACACAACTTATGAGGGGAGAAGAACATTATTCAACGGACATTTAACTGGGTGTCTAGGAGGCACCTAAGAGACTAGACTTCATCGTTGAACAGAATCATAGTTTTGCCCTTGTTAAATACATTAAAATCAGCCTGGCCCCACCCAGCTCCATAGTAATTTGGAAGAAACACCTAGTAGTTACAGACTTCACAGAAGTCTCTAGCCATGAGCGTATGTATGTTTTATGTCACCCTCCCTTAGAGCCTTCACCACACAGCTATTGAACACTTGTTAAAGAGTCCTGCATCCGGGGCTAGAGGTTTAGCGATCAGCTAGCCTCTTACAGTCACCCCAGCCAACCTTAGAGCGTAGCTACAGTCTCTACCTCACAAGCAGATAGTATGTGCCGCACTTTACAGTTTTTGCCCATAAATGCTTCTTCATTTGTTCAAGTTGTCTTATTTCTGTTTGGCTCCTCTAATGTCTTCTGTCTGTGGAATACCAAGTGTTTGCAGAGAAAATGAGCGAGCTGGGTTTGTTTCATCTCCTCTGGATGCTCAGCAGACACTGTGGACTCTCGATTCAGTGGATGACTAGTGCCCTCTATAGTGTCTAAGGGATGCTAGCTCTCAAAAGCAGGGGCTGGTGCAGGGGACGACAGGGTATATCGCGATGTAACTTTAAGACACTGGTCCATCGGTTACTTCAAATCTGGGCACCACTTCATGCATTGCTCGCTTGTGTTCTCTGAGTCACTGTGGGATCTGATAGGGCAAAGTTTTCATTCTTTCTTCACTGATGAACAGAAAAAATGTTCAGGAAGTTTAAGTCACAGATTTGGGCCATGAAACTGGGCAGCGTCAGAGACAAGCCTGGGACCTTGAGCATCGGAATTCCTGCCTGGTTCACTTACAGGCCTCAGTGTCTTGTGAAACAGCATGGGCACCTTAAGAAAGGTCTAAGCCTAGAGTTGCAAAGATGCTTTTGTGGATGGCCCAGAAGCTCCTCCGACCCCTGGGAAGGGGCCTGCCTAATTTTGCAATTTCATTTGCAATTGTACACCCTCTAGCAGAGGTAGCCACCAGTTTCTGCTGGCTCGGGGTGGCTGCTGCCATGACTCCCAGAGAGGAAGAGAGCCTGCTGGGCTCATTACCGTACCCAGGGCCTCTCCACCCACTGTGTAGACTTGGCAGCAGCACCTAGCAATGTGCAGCTCCAAACCCCTCCATCCTTGGCCCAGTGTCCTATAAACAAGGTGTCTGGGTTTGCTGAGGGCTCTCAATGTTCTTCATCTTCAGAGATGAGGGCGTGGGTAACAATGCCTCTCCTGTGCTGGGAGAGAATAGATCTGACAAAGACAGCATGAAATACACGGGGCCGGATTAGACCATCCATGGAGGCTGGAGAACATAAAACATTCCCTGTGTCACTCAGGCTGGAGGGCACGGGTAGAGCAGAGGGGGAAACCCGTGGTGATAATTATGAAATGTAAATTTATGCACGTATTATGGGAGTTTTGAGAGTGGACAGGAACCACTAAAACCCTTTTACATTATCAATACCACAGGGATCTGGAAAGGCAGGAGGGGGATTAAGGGCATCTTCCTGCCTCAAAACTAATTTATAGCCATAGATGATGTGGCCAACAGAGAAGGGAGCACCGACGCACAGGACTCCACTGTAGAAGGCCAATGTGGGTGTTGAGAGGTCCTGGCCCCATCTGTAAACTTGTTATTGTGAACACGCGGTAGCCAGGCTCAAAGAGGGTCCAGCACAGGGCTCTGGTATCCAATCTGGCCCTCATCACCTGGGAGGCTTTGGACAAGGCTCTTCGCCTCTGGAAACCTCAGTCTACTCATCTGCAGAATGGAGACATTGAACCCACTGCTCCATAGGGGTTTCTTGGGCTCATCTACCTATGGAAGTTAGATTATACTTCCTCTTATGGTGTTCAGAACCCAACTGTTACCTGTTAACATGGACTTTCTAGAAAGTTTTCTTTTCTTTCTTTCTTTTTTTCTTTTTTCTTTTCTCCTCCCTCCCTTGACTCTCTTGATGGAAACTCACTATGTAGGGTAGGTCAGCCTAGAACTTGCTATGCTGGGTTTGAACACTCAGCTTTCTTTTCTCTGTCTTTTGCATAATGGAATTGCAAGTCTACTCTGCCATGCCTGGTGTGGGATAATTGTCTGTATTCTGTTAATCATGTTTTAAATAAATGCTGATTGGCCAGGTAGGAAGTATAGGCGGGTCAACCAGACAGGAAGTAGAGGTGGGGCAATGAGAACAGAGAGTATTTCTTCTGGAAAGAAGGAAGCTCTTCCCGCATTTCTGCCCAGACTACCGAAGAAGCAACATGTGAGCTGACAGCTGAAAAAGGTACCAAGCCATATGGCTAACATAGATGAGAATAATGGGTTAATATAAGCTATAAGAGTTAACAAGAAGCCTGAGCTAATGGGTCAATCAGTTTATAATCTTATGGAATCCTGTGTGTGATTTTCTTTGGGGCTTGCCGGCTGTGGGGTACTGGGCAGGACAGATACCCCAACAAGCAGGCCCCCTCATGTTACACCATGCCCAATGCTTGAAAGATCCTTCTGCCCTGTTAAATCATCAACATCTTTAGAAGCCCCAGAGAGCCTGGGACTCTGACCAAGTCTGCAATGGGGCCAGTTTCTCTATTCAAGAAAACTATAAAGAAGTAGCTGCACCCCTGGGAAAAGGACAAAGTGTGTGAGATGAGGCCACTCATCCAAGTGTGGTTGTCCCTGTCTGTCGCTTGCTGGAGTGGCCGTAGGCAGTCGTGGACACTGCCTCCTTTGCTGGGGAAGAAAAAACGTATGTTAGGCGTCCCGCTTCTGGTTAATCAGACTTAGGGGAAATCTACAAGAGGGGCTTGGGGAGAGCATATGTTCTTAAAAATAAGAGGACATAGTCATTGTTGTGGGAAAGGACATGGCAGAAGCTGCAACACTCATGCATCCTTCCCATCCATCCATATGTCCATCTAGCCCTATCTGCCCATCCATCCATCAATCCATGAATCATCCATCTGTCTATCCAGTCATCCATATGTCCGCCCACTCACCCATTCATCCACCCATCCTCTTGTTATCATCTATCTGCCTAGCCTCCCATCCATCCATGCATCATCATCCACGCATCTGTCTGTCCATCCATCCTTCCATTCATCTGTTATTTCTCCATCCTCCCATCCTTCCCTCTCTCCATCCCTCCCCTTCCTTCTTTCATTCACCCACGCTCCCCCAGCACCTGCTCTGCCCTGGTGAAGGTTTTAGAGTGCCGGGAGGCGGCTGTGAACAGAAGACAAAGTGCCCGTTCACCGAGATGGCATGGTAAATGACGAATGATAAGCAGGTAGACAGGTAAGATGCACAGGTGGCAGATGAAGATAAATTCTGGGGATGGAAAAGTAAAGAAAAGAAAAGTCATTACCAGGCGCGTGAGAAGATGCTTGCCTAGAAGTCCTGGAACTGTGGAGCCAGCAAGCCACTGCTCCTGCTCTCCTAACTATGTAAGACAAACTGGTTTTGTTCCAGTCTCTGTTAATTTGATTTCCCATTACTTATGGCTGATGGATTCTTGAGACAGTGTAGTAGCGGTGAAAAGAGACAAATAAGTCATCTGATTATTTCATCCCCACTTCCCAGAGGCATGAACTCCCAGCAGATTCTTGGCTGACTTCCAGAAATCTTCCATGTTAACACAAGCCATGTAAATATGGGCTGTATACACAAGCTCCCCACTTCTCCATGTACACTCACAGACATGTACTCTCTGTCTAGGATGGCTGGAATCCTGCATGTGAGCAGTCATTATTACATAGCACAGCAAAGAAACAGCCTGACCCCTGATTAGATGCATCACCCTCAACATGCTAGCCTTTAGGTTTTGATTTTCATCTTGGGGAACTAAGAATAATAAGTCATACATGCAGGTTTATTACATAATTTACTAAGTTACTATATAAAGCACATAGAACTGTGCTCAGTACATTGTAAATAAGCAGGCATGTAATTCTACATGCTATGAATGTCTTTGTCATTTAATAATCTATTCTTAGGTCTTACCAATAGGCACAGAGACAGCCCTCTTTTTGGTCCCTGTGTCACAGTCCTCAGTATAAAGGACACAGTAACTTTTCTTAGCTGTTCTTGATGGAGGGCCATGTTCTATACTAAAACTGCCCAACAGCAAACAGGATTACCTGCTCAAATAGGGCTTCTTTCTTCTTTTCCATTCTTCCCCTTAAACACTTTCCTTTCTGGTTATATATACACCCTGTGGACTTACCCCTCCAGGGAAAGGCATACAAACAAGACAATCCTGACAAGATTTAAGAACTGGTTTGAAGAGATGGAGAGATGACTCATCAGCTAAGAACAATGGCTGCTCTTCTAAGGGACCTGGATTTCATTCTCAACATCCACATGATGGTTCACAGTCTTCTGCACAGATATATGTGCAGCCCAAGAACTTATACACATAAAATAATTTTTATTTTAAAAATAAAAGAATCACATCTACCAAAACTTTTCTTCCACGAGGCCACGTCTCTTTAAATAAACCCAGACATTTTCCTCATCCAGAGGTGCGTGGTAAGATAATTTGACACCATTAATCTTTGAGGAGAGAAGTATTTAAATAGCAATCAGTCCAAAGGGAGAGAAGACATTAAATAACTCAGAATCATAATCCAAGGAGGGAACTAAGCACAAAGGGCAGCAGCAGCAGCTAATCCCGTGTAATCACGCCTTAGAGATACAGCAAAAGATCAAGTGGCCTGGCAGAGATTGGCTAGTTGGGGTTCTCACCAGAGGGGAGACATTACTGGCAGTGAGCCACGCAAAGTCCTGAGGCCTGGAATGTAGGGACCACTGCAGTAAGTAACTGGAGGGGCAGGAAAGAACTAGAGAAGGGGATTGCAGTGGGCTGAGAAAGGTAACGGGTTTTCACTGAGTCACCAGCAGCAGCAGCCGTTCTGGGCAGAAGGGAGGCAGTGCCTTCTAGAATTCTACACTCTTGCTCAGGCCCGTGTGCTTAGGTTTGTACCTGCTCAACCACCCAGGAACAGTATTTCACGGTGGGTTCAGCTGTTGGATTTGGGGGAAAGAATAAAGAAAGCAGGACACGTGCAGTAGGGGACTGGAGATGACATGTGTGTCCTGAGGGTGTGCGGAGTTGACATAAGTTAAGATTCTTTGGGCTGCAAGAACAGCAGATGCTGGTTCATGTCTGCTAAATGAGAAAGCTACATTCAAAAAGTGGCTGGGCAAAAGGGTAAGCCAGGCACCTCAAATTGGAAGCCAGATTTGAGAATCTCAGTGAAAGGCCACACAGTTTCTTCCAGGGAGTTTCCATTAAGAAGACTTAGCCCACTTTTAGTAAGAGCCATATTCCTAAAAGAGAGAATCTGGTGGGAGTGTCTTTTTCTGGTTCAGTATCTTTGTGATTAAATCAATCACCATCCTGTGGTGGAGGTGATGCCCCAAACTTGGGTTAGAGGGACCCGCTGTGGGCCAAGGAGACCCCTCTCTGGAGCCAAAATGGTGGACCCAGGTCATCGTTTGCTAAGCTCCCATAACACAACAGAACAGTCCTCCATTGAAAGCTTGGCATACGGGCAGTTAGCGTTCCAGGGGCTGGACCCAGGCCCTAGGAAAGTTGGCCTTCATGATTTATGAAGGCAGCAGGGAGCCAGCAAATCCATTCAGCACACGTGAAATATTTCAAGTGAGGCATGAGGGAACTGGAGCAGGTCTCGGCGAAGATGGATTTACATCTGGTAATAAAATCCCAACCCTAGGAACCTTTGCACTCAGGTCTGGATTTTGTCTGGATCTTAAAGCTTTCATAAGTGTGTGAGAGCCTGGACATGATAGAGGTGGCCGTTTCTCTTGCTTTCTCCCCCGGGGATGGGGCTGCCAGGGCAAGGTTGGGAGAGCTATTGCCTTTCATTATTTGCTTTGAGTATGTTCCATGCCTTGGCATCATGGTCTCTTGGGTGATGTCATTTTGACCTAGGAAAACTCCAGTGCCCTCACCTATGGGGGTAATAACTCAGACTTTTTCTGAGTCTAAATCCATAACATATCTGAAAGCATTTTGCAAGGTAACAAATGAGCAAATGCCATCTCTTGGCATTGGGGAGACAGAAAGCCCTTGCTTCAGGCTTTCCACTGGGGAAAGCGCCTCACTTGTCTGAGTCTCTGCCTTCCTCTCATCTGTTAGCTCGGGGGGTGGTAACAGTGCCCTTCTCATGGTGTTGTGAGGCTTACATGGAAACACACATCTTGTGGAGTATGAACATGAGACCAGTGCAGAGCCCATGAGGGTCAAGCCCTTTAGATAGGTTCAAGAAGGCCAATCTGACACTCAGGGCAGGCACAGGACTCCCTTTGGAACTTGTTTGCCAAAGTTGTTGTTACCTACGCACATTTCGTTCTCAAGGCTCCTTTCAGTTGGTCAGGGCTCTCTTTCTAGTTTGAACCTTAGAAGGAGTAGCAAAGGTCACTTTCAGACTGGGGTAGGGAGAAGTCTCTGTGTGGGCTGCCAATCACCCCCTTTCCCACTTTTAAAACTGTGGGAGACTTCTGTTGGCACGATGGAGCTACGGGCTGTCCTAGTCTCTACATGGAAGGGCATTGGCATTGAGTCCCTCAGGACTGCGGTAAGTTATGCAGAAACTAAATCACGAGACCGGGAGACTGTTACGGCAGCGTATCCTTGCACATTCTGACTGCAGTCCTGTTATATGGCCGACTTTCCTACGTTGTCTTCCAGAAGTCGCTGAATTTCCCCAAAACTTACTTTGCTCAGCTATTTAATAGGACACATAGGTATGTTGACTCAAAGACTTGTAATGAGATGATTGTGAAAATGGTTTCTTGCTGTATAAAAGTGCCGGATGGACAGTAGCAACAATGGCGGCAATAATGGCGGGGCTGTGATGGCAATGGGAGTGGTGACGGTGAGGGCCATGATGACAGCATCCGCATGCAGTCATAGGACTCCAACCCTTCTGCTTAAGTGGGAGGATCAGACAGTCTTCTACCCATGACAGTGAGAACTTCTCTCTGACACACATTAATACATGATTTTTTTTTAATAAAGTAGTGCTGTTGAAAATACCTTTATTGCCTACACAATTCCATGGTCTACATAGAAAAAAAAGGTAAATGTAATAAAACATGGTTTTATTTAGAAAACTGCTAACCAGTAACTTTCAGCCTGCACTCTGCACCGTATCTAAAAATTACATATTTTATTAAATATGCATGGGGAGGTTGGGGGATTGGATCACCTGAAGCTGGCATTGCAGGCAGTTCTAAGCTTTCCACTGTGTGTGCTGGGAATGGAATTCAGGCTTTTCTGGGAGCTGACCAATTGATTCCAACCACCAAGGTGTTGCTCCAGTCCTTAACCTCCTGGCTCCCTGCATTGCTTTTGGTTATGTTCTTGCCTGTCACAAGCAGGCTGAGTCAGCCCATGCTAAGTTCTTCACTGGAGAAATGACTTTTATTCTGCTGTGTCAACAAGGAACTCGTCGTCCACCCTAGAGTTCCAATAAGCACCCAGAGCTACTGTGTGCCATACCACCTCAGCCCACCTTACTCCAGGATGGTCTCAGTGTGGTCTTCCGGAATGAGCCTAAGCCGGCATTTGCATGTGAATTCCGGCTCTGCCACTTTGGGGTAAAATTCTTAATCTATGCTAGCCTTAGTTTCTTGATCTGGAATTGGAAAGAAAACTGTTGCATAATGAGAACTGGCTGCAATGCACGCGCCCCGACAGCTGAGGATTTAATAAGAACTCGGGACATACTAGCAGCTGCTGGCTTCCAAAGGCAATAGTCTAGATTCTTCTGTGGTCCCAGTGCTGAGATATGTATTTGTGAAATGGAAAGAAGGGAAATGGTGCCTGCAGAAATCGCTTCTGACGGGATCTGAGGAGTTTGTGTATTTTGAATTTAGGCTTAGGCAGATACTTGAATTTAACCAAAATAAAACATCTGTCATACGGTAGGTAGTGCTGCTTGGAGTTTTCAGTTCTTGACCAATTATTATCATGGTGTGAATGAGGACCCTTAGTAGGGATTTTATTTCTGATTTCTCTACCCACGCCTCTACCTGTGGCAGGCATATCGGTGACATATGTGAAACTCGTAGAGTGATGTGTGTTTTAAATTTATGTGCATTGATTTATATTGAAAAATTTCCTCTGTTTTCCCCTTTCCTCAAGAAGCACTTTATTTTTGCAACCTGTCCCTCTTCCTCTTTGCACACCTAATTTATTGTCCCTCCCTACTGCCTAATATTCCACGTACTCACTTTTTATTAACCAGAAAATTGAATTGCAGGCGCACCTCTATTTCCCAGCCAAGTCTACCGTGCTAGCGACGTTGTCTTCATTCTGTGCCGGGTAAATCAGTCATTAAATTATGACCTCACCATGCTGTAACAGCAGTGATGTTAGCGCGTGCCCACTTAGTCATGTTGAGAACAGCAGCAGGTCAGAACTAAAAGCAGACTGGTTTTTGTGCCTGTGTTGTTGGTATGTGTGCTCATGTGCGTGTATGCTCTTGGCTATATTGTACTTTCCTGTGTTTTAAGTAAATATTCCAATTTACATAATTGAAGTGAATTTCCATGGTGCGTGAAGATACAAACTCAGGGCTACATTGTCAATTAGAACAATCCCTATCCTACAGCAAAAGCAGCCTTGAGTGTAAAGGAAGGCAATCTATATTCAAGTTTTGCTTCTGCCTTTTGCTAGCTGAGTGATTCTGCCAAGCCATTTAACCTCTTCCATGAGGTGGAGAATGGTAAATAGTGGGGTCTCACAGAACTGAGTTGACATAGAAATTAGGCACACGGCAGAAACAGGGCACTGCATCTGCATGTTGCTTAGTCTCAAGTATGGATTCAAGACTGTGATGTCAGCTAACGCTGAGCGCCTGCTCTGTGGCTGCTTCTCCTTGGGTACTCATGCAAGATGTGACTGAGCTGGACCCAGCCCCATGCTCTTGCCCCGTGCCATACCAGGAGGCCACTACCAAACAACTAGAGCTGTCTTGCCCCCCAGCCATCCTATTTGAATCCCTGATTCAGGTACGTGCCTAATTTCTATGTCAACTCAGTTCTGTGAGACCCCACTATTTACCATTCTCCACCTCATGGAAGAGGTTAAATGGCTTGGCGGAATCACTCAGCTAGCAAAAGAGGGGTAGCAGAGGTAGCACAAAGTATCCAAGGGAGTCACCTGCTTAGTCCAGGTGCAGTACTGTGAAGCAAGTGCACCCAATGTGTGTAGCTTAGACATCTTTCTTCTTCTGCTGCTGCTGTTCTTGCTGTTGCTAGCACTCGCTGATATATGTCGAACATTTGCGATGTCCCAAGTACTATGCTAACCACGTTAAAGACATGATCTCATTGGAAAATCATAAATACTGTCTGTGTTCGGGTTAGGTGGTGGCAGGGAAGTGACAAAAGGCTGAAACCAGAGGTCGGCCTGGTCTCCACAGTGAGTTCCGGGATAGCCTGGGCTGTCCATGGAGATCCTGTCTTATGGTTAGCAAAAAACAAACCAAACAAACAAAAATCCTGAAATTCTCTAGAGTTGTGTGTGAGTTATTGAACTCTTGCCAAGGAACATACCACTCACACACTTGGCTGTTTCAAGAAGCAACACTGAAGAGCTGGGCTAGCCTTGGCTCACTGATATGCCCAAGTCACTGAGAAGGTCGGTATGGGCATGGCTGGGCTTCACATCCTTTCAGACTTACCAGGGCTTGTTCATTCCCCTCTGGGGGTGGGGTTGGGGATGGGAGTGGGGACTCTGAGGTAGAGCCAGGGACTGTGCAAAACTCCTTACCATCTAGGCTTAGCTTGGACCTGGTCACTTCTGTTATAGTCTCTTAGTTTGGTGTGTCCAGTCCAGACGCTGGGAATGTGGCAATCGACTCCACATCTTGAAAGAAGCGCTCAGAGACCCTGATCTTTAGTCTATCACAAGTTGGAGCTCCTATTGACTGCCCTCTTAGGTTTCTTATTTTCTAAAACAGGGGGTTAAACCAGTTCTTCACACAGGCCCGGGAAGCACCCTGCCACTGAGCTCATTCCCAGCCCTTTGCAAATTGGCTTTCAGGTAAAGCCCCACTAAGTTACTCAGGCTGCCTTGGAAAAGTTGCGCGCTTCTTGGTAACGCCTCCTGAGTAGCTAGGATTACAGGCATGTACCACCCGGCCTGACATCGTCTCCTTATGAAACATACAGGGACGAGGACTTAAAGGGATTGAGTGTCCTTCCCAAGTTCACTTTAACTGCCAAGGGGAGAACCAGGATTTAGACTTGGCTTAGCAGGCAGAGATGGCATCACCAGAAAAAAAAAAAAAAAAAAAAAAAAAACAGGAAGGGAAGGGAAGTGCCATGACTAAGTACCAACACTGCAGGGAATAAAAACTCTTGGTCATTGGGATGCAAACACTGCTAGCTCTGCTCCATTTATGCAAATGCCCTAACTCTCAGGGAGCTCCACCCTCTTTGCTCCACTTTGTGGTTGGGATGAAAAGCACTCTCATTGGAGCTGCTTGGCTCTGGACCTTTAACCGTAAGAGCTTCTCTACAGGCAATTCCACTGGCTCGGAGCACCTGGTGATCTGTAAGTCCCTTCCGGTCAAAGGGCCACAGCACTTTAAGGAGTCATGTCGGTAGTCACTGTGCTGTCCAAGCATGGCAGTAGCCATAGGCAGAGCATCCTAGAGAGTCTTGATACTAGGGTGGGCCCCGTATCTCCTCACCTTACCTACCAGCAACGTGAGGGTTGGGCTTGAGAAGATGGGGCCCCTCTTAGAGCTAGAGGCAAACCTGAGGTCCAGCTAGAGGACTAGAACTATCCGTGGGGAAAAGGTACATAGTGGCAGACTTTTTCCCCTAGGTCAAGGGGGTGGGGGAACTTTGTAAACCAAGGTACTCAAAGGACGTTCTTAGAAGGTTAGCGATAACGACAAACTCAGAGTTGAGTTCTGCATCCACTCGTGTTCGTGAGAAGCGTTAGACAAGGGACTTAATCTGTCAGGGCTACAATTCCGTCATCACAAGATGAAGATGATCACAGCTTCTTCTCAGGATTATCAGTGAATTTTTTTTAATGCGTACACACACACATCCACATATGTGTGAGTCGTGGGGGGGGGGTCCGACAATTTTAGACAATTTTGGAGAGTCATTTCTTTCCTTCATAATATATGGGTCCAGGGGATCAAACTCAGATCATCAAGCATGGCAGCAAGGCCCTGTACCCACTAAGCCATTTCAACGGCCCCACCACGAGAAGCTTTGAGCTGTGTGGCAGAGGTTCTCTGGGAGCTACATGATCGAGAACAAGGATGGAAGGAAAGGGCTTCAAGTCTCATAAATCTGTTCAAGACAGAGCATCCGCGTGCAACAGGCCTGACCATCAGCACTTCAACCCCTGCTATAGTTGTAACCTCTCTGCCTGCTTCTGCTCTGCCCCCTCAGGAGATTCACTGGACCTGTGTGGGGTTCTGCAAAGTGGCTTTGTGCTGGAATCAGAAGAGTGTTCCACATCTCAGGTCCCAGGTCCACCCTTTGGCTAATCAACTCAGAATGTCTGGAGATGCAGTACAGATATTGGTATTTTTAAAAGTTCCTAAACATGGTTGGGACGAGGATCAGGTGAACGAGCTACTTTGGTAGCTCTGTGGTCAGCTTTGTTCCTGCATTTGCCCAAAATGAGCCTCACCTTAAATGCCACACACAAGGAATCCCCTGGGTTTATCTGGTCATGGCCTGCTCCGCAGAAGAGTCCAGTGGCCAGAGACAGTTTTAGGAATTGGGAAAATGATGAGCTTGCACTGTGTATTTATGGTCACAAAAGTAGTGTGATCCCTACCTATCCTCTTGTCTGTTTTTCTTTGTCCCTGAACCCCTATAAGCTTCCCTGATGGACAGAATGGACCATTCCATCGCAGACCATGAGATCATCACAATGTTCATCAATAATGGGTCCTGGGGTTTGGTGGGTTAAAAAGACTCGTTTTCATAAGTGACTAGATTAGAGCACCTTTTTCTTGTCTTTTCTCCAGGGGACCCCTCTGTGTCTCTCAAAAACTTGTCAAGATTCTCCCCGGCCCAATATCTCTGGCTATTTATTCCACAAGGGGCAGGGAGATATGCCTTCATTAAAACAAGAGAAAAGCAGCTCCCAAAGTTCTGCTCCCCAATCTCTGATCATTATAATAGGATCCCACAGAAACCGCTTTGGTTTAAAAAGTTTTGACACCTCATTATGTCTTAGATGGTGTGGTGGATTGAAGGAAAATGTTCCCCCAACCTCCAGGCTCATAGTGAGTGGCACTAATAGGAGGTGTGGCCTTGTTGGAGGAAGTGTGTCTGTCACTGGGGGTGAACTTCGAACCTCAAGCTAGGCCTAGTTGCCTGGTTTCTCTTCCTGTTGCCCACCCAATCCAGATGTAGAACCCTCAGCTAACTCTCCAGCATCTTGTCTACCTGCACGCCACCATGCTTCCCACCATGATAATAATGGACAGAACCTTTGAACGGCAAGCCAGCCCCAATGAAATGCTTTCCTTTATAAGACCTGCTGTTGTTATGGTGTCTCTTCACAGCAACAGAGACCCTAACTAAGACAGATGACTGATCTTGGCTGTCCACTTGACATACCTGGAGAGCAGGAACCTCAAGTGAAAGATTGTCTTCATTAGGTTGGTCTGCAGACATGCCTGCAGGACATTTTCCTGATTGCTAATTGATTTGGTAGGGCCCTGCACACTGTGGCAGGCTGTCATTCCTGGGCAGGTGGGCCTGAGTTATATAAGAAACGTAGCTAAGTAAGCAGGAAAAGAAAGCCAAGCAAGCCACCTTCCTCAGGGGTCTCTCCTTAAGTCCCTGTCTCCAGGTTCCTGCCTTGAGTGCTTTCCCAGGCTTCCCTAAACTGTGGACTGTAACTTACAAGATGGAATCAATCCTCTCCTTCTTCAAGTTGGTCTGAGTCAGTCAGTATTGTATCTCAGCAATAGACACACATAGAACAGAACCTACAAGACCCAAAGCTCTTTCATCCCGTCTGTTCCTTTAACTCTGAGTCACCTGCATAGCTAATAATCAAGATCTGTTAGTCCCTCAATGAGCATAAGGAAGCCAGAAGAGTACAGGTAACTTAGAAACTGGTGCCACCTAACCTATCCCTCTCCCTTTTAGGACCGCAGGCACAAGCCTAAGAATCACTGGGCATTTTACTGTGCACATCTCATGATATTCCGTCCCAAACCCCACAAACTAGCTACAAGTCTCCAGTCGGCATTCTAAATCTGTAGTCCCCTTGGGTTCCAGGAGCAGCTAAGCCTTGTAGGACAAACCTCCCGGTTGTGGGCTATTCGGACAGTGTGTGAAAATGTGTTGCTGTGATTGGTGTAATAAAAAGTCAAATGACCAATAGCTAGGCAGGAGGTGTAGGCGGGACTTCCAGGCACAGAGAGAGAAGTAGGAGGAGACAATCAAGGCACAAGGAGACACCAATGGAACATGGAGGGAGTTGGCCATACAGAATGAAAGAAAGGTAAAAAGCCATGAGGCAAACCAGATTAACATAAAGGGTTTAATCTGGTAACATAAAGTTACAAGAGCTCATGGGACAAGCCTAAACTAAGATGGAGCTTTCACAGTTCCTATGTTTCTACTTTGTTATTTGGGGCTGGCAGAGGAAAAGAAAGGCCATCTCCACTTCCCACCCCAGATGCAAAATGAGGCCATAGCCTGGAGTGGGAGCCATCTCCTGAGAACTCACTGTCCCTTCAAGCAACAAGGACTTCTTCAGATTACCTTACAGAACTGACAGAGACCATGGTGACATGGTCAACCAGATTATACCTCGCTGGGGCTGCTTGATTCTGTACACAGTTTGTGCCCTCCCCACTTTTAAATATACTTACATACAAAGTTCATGTCAGGATCCTGGAAGTGAACTTGGGGTCTCCAAGGCCCCTTTATCTGTTTTTCTTCCCACTATGCATTGGTTAAATCTCCATTCTCCACTTTTCATCTTTCCTCAATAGACATATCAGGTTGGTGACCAAGCTAGTCCCTCGGGACCGCAGAGCCCTGGCTTTTGCCCTAAAACTCCAGGCGTAGTGACGTTTGTCATGTTATAAGTGGCCTTTCTCTGATAAAGTGATTGCCACGCTTGTCCATTGTAGGCGTCTCTTGGGCACTTTCACTGTTAGTGACTGCTTTAGATTGGCTCTATGGATCCAATCAGTTTCTCGTTCTTTTGGAGGCACCTGATGACAAAGAACCTGCTTTCAGAGCTACGCTTTGCACATAGTAGGGACACAGACAACACATCTTACAACGAGGCTAAACATCCAACGGTGCGTGGATCCCATGCCTGCACTTTCCGTCAACATGGAGTTCAGGAAGATGCTGATGACCATGGCATGGAGCGGTCTATACAGAGCTGTGCCTACCCATGCAGTGTGAAGCTCGCTGGAGGCTGCGACTTGAGAGTGGTTCAGTCATACGGGGAAGGTCGGGGTCTCCTATTCCAGCAAGGAGAGCTGGGAGGACAGGGTCCAAGAGGCTAGCTACTTCTTTCCACCCTAGTTGGTATTATAGGGAGGGATGAGGGTTTGGAACAGAGGGAGAAGAAGCAGAAAGACTGGAGTTCAGCTTGACATCAGATGCACAGCTGGCTGCCTTGGTGTGCTGACTTTTACCTACAAAGGAGGCCTGTGATTCATACCTGTATAGCAACCAAAATCTTTTTTTTATTAAAATGCTCTGTGCTTCAGGATAAGGGGGAGTTAAGCTGATCTGTCTAGGAGAGGATGTTTGCCGAGAGCACACTATTAGATACTTTGTCTCCTTTAAAACAATACTAAGAGATGGGCTTTATGTCTCTCTGTTCTGTATTGCAGCTTGAAACAGGCCAGGAGAAGAGATCAAGGGTCTTTGGTACATCAGGGACCCAGGATGGTCCCACTTCAGTTGTTTGGGGCAAGCTGGGGCAAACAAATCGGATGCCACCAGTGAAGACACAGCTCTCCACTCCAGGAGATAGAGCGTCTTCCACTCTCTAACTGAGTTATAAAATGCTATTTCATCGTCATGAAAGATCTTATGGAGACCGTTTCTTTATATACAAAATAAGGCTTCATTCTGATCCTCATTAATCAATGTTCTGCCTCTCACATTGGCGTTCAAGCCTGCTAGCATTTGGGAGATGAAATATGTACATTTTATTACTCCTTGGCACCCTGTGATCTAAAAAGGAAATAAGGGGGCGGGGAGGGGGCTGGGTGGCAAATCCTTTACCGTGATTGCCCCTGATGGGCTGCATGCAGCGTTTTGTGTTGTCTGAGCCTGCAAAGGTGTCTCGTACCAAGTTAGGGTGGTCCCTCTGGCAGACTTCAATAATAAATAACATACTGCACCCTTAACTGGTGCAATATGTATTATTTTTCTCTTGTAAACTCAGAGCCTCACACACGATTCTCCAATTGCAAATAATAAGATGTGGGCGAGACTGGTATTCTAATTCAAGAATCAACTTGACGAAATGTCATGTTTAAATCTGCATGAAGGTTGGGACCTGGAGCGATACATCCGTGAGCAGCGAGTGACTTCCCTTATCCCCAAACTTGAAGGCTTGCAGGAGTCTGAACTTGGCCATTTAAATATCTCTTGCTAAGGCTGTCACAGGCATCCTCTGGGTGCTGTTCTGCAAAGCCGCAGGCATGGGAGGGTGTATTCGCACACATCTTATTTTAAGCAATAGTAGCAGAGTCTACCAAAGGCAAATTTATGTTTAGAGCTATCAATAAAACATAATGGAGAATCTGTTAAATTAGTAATCATGAAAACCTACCCAGTGCTCTCTCACTTGCTCTTGCTTTTAATATCACAAAGCAACTTTTAAAGCATTTGCTTTTGGTGGAGGGTGCTCTCCTAAGACAACGTAGACTTAAACATCTCAGAGTTACCCCCAAGGCCTTCTTTTTGGATTGAGGTGTCAAGGGAGAACTAAACTAAAATCTAATAATGGTCTTAAGTTAAATGGCTTCAAGTGCTGCCAAGGGCTTTACAACGCGATGTCCATCAGGGAGAGGCAGTGCTTTATTGGCGATAGGGGAGAGAGTGTTTGTCAGTGGCTATTATTAAGGCAAATGAATAGGGGGTTTCACTGGGCTATCAAAAAGCTGTGTGCCCACAGTCAGGCCTCACAGACACTACACACAGAAGCATTTAGTCAAGAGGGATGCTGTCTCTCCAGCTCACCAAAGCAAGGGGGGGATTCTTCTGAAGGCATGGGAAAGATGTCTGTCTAGGTGGTGGCACTCTGTGAAAGTCTAGGATGGGAACCGGAGGGGTTCACACTCAGAGCTACAGAGATTGGAGCTCAGGCCTCCCAAGATCCCTGGAAGGCAGCCTGCAGACAGGCTTCTGGACCTGGTTTCTTTTTGGTGCCTTGACCATTTGCATGAGGCTGGCAGCCTAGAATACGGACAATTATCTCTCTAGACTGCTAGGACAGGAGAGCCGGAAGGCTCCCGACATCACCAGCAGGGAGGTTTTCATTTGCTCCCTACCTTCAGAACTCTTTTCTTCCCACAAAATATTATGTAGAATCCTGGGTATAAAAAAACGATAGAAGAAAGAAAGCTCTGGTTATGGTGGGGTAGAGGGGTCTAGGATCCCACCTACTGAGACTTCAGCACCCCCATCCATAGCTCCTACAGATGCTCCTACAGATGCTATGGCAGGATGGGATTTAAAGACTGCTGTGTCCTACCTTAACCTCACAAGCTTCCTGTTCAGACACAAACAGCCCAGGGAAGACAAGTGGCTTGCCCAAAGTCACATGGTTTGTAAAGAATGCCGAGGAACCACAGCGGCAGCGTCTGATGGACCATGAGCGAGCGCTGTAGTCATTGACATCCAAAAGCAGGTATCTGACCTCAGGCTAGCCACACTGTCTGCAGTATGATTTCCCTACCTAAAAAGCCCTGCTGGCTCTTTTTTTTTTTTTTTTTTTTTTTTTTTTTTTTTTTTTTTTTTTTTGCGTGTTTGCCTTGTTCTTGCTGGAGGCAGGAGAGAGCGCTCACCATCAAGCCAGCTTCCAGAAAGCTGCCTGATGGCTATTTCTATCGTATCGTTTTGTTTCAGTCAACTAATTAATAGTTGAGGCGGTCTTCCTGTGTAGCCCAGGCTGCCCTCCAACTCACTACCTTCCTGTGTAGCCCAGGCTGCCCTCCAACTCACTACCTTCCTGCCTCAATTTCCTAAAGGCTGACATTCCAGATGCAGGCAGCCACACTCAGCTTCATCATTTGGCTCTGAAATGATGTACACTTACAGTGAGTATGGCTTCATTTGGTTTTACCATCGCTTGGCAGGAGACTGGGAGGGTCAGTTCCTCTGCTGTTATCAGTACAGGTCTCCCAGGGTTCTCTCCACTCCAGTTATGAGCTTGAACTTTCCCTGACCTCCCCATTATCACCCGGTTTGATGACAAGCCACAAAAGCTACGACTCAGTCATAGTCTCTGTCCACAGGAATTCTCATTTCTACAGAGAGGAAAATGAATTCTGAGTTTCTGGGTCCCTGGAGCCTGGTTCCTCACTGTTCTGCCCCCAGTTATGTACAGCAAACAGAGCATGCTGCAGGCTGCAGGCTTTGAGTTTGAAGTGTGGACTCACAGGGACAGGGTCACCAACTCTTGGCCGAGGACTTCTCTTGCATCTCAGTGTCTTCTGTGAAATGTGGAGGATTACATGTTCCCATCTTCTGAGACTACTTCAGCTGAAGCTTGAGCCTTCTGAGACTCCATCCTAGAATGTCAATCATCAGTCACTCTGTCTCCCAGTACAAGGATGTGGGGTCTGAGTGAGGAAGAATTAGCTAGAAGTTGCAGGGCAAGGGAAGAGGGGGCCCATAAGAGCGCTAAGCCCTGCCCCAACTCCTCATGCAAATGGCCCCAGGATGTCCCTGTCCAGTGAATCCTTTGCATGTGTAAGTGGCTGTCTCTGCATGTGTCACCTGGTGGGTGCCTGCTGCTCCATCTTCAGAGTCTTCTGACATTACAAGGCATCACAGAACCCTACTATTCTCTGAGCCCGTGAGCATCCTTCCAATAGTGAAGCCACAGAGACAACCACTGCACTGTTATTCTCTTTCTGAACATTATACTAGCTTGTTTGAGTCAGAGTCTTAGTCTTTGCTTCCACTCCTGTCGCAACAATCTAGATATGTTTAGATACTGATCCCAATCCCAAAGACTGGGTTCCCTCTACTGGGCTGACCAATGGCAGTACGTAACGCACCATTGAAAGCATTTTTAGACTGTCTCTGGGAACATAAGGGGGAAGTGGCAAGAGAGGTGACAATGACTCCAAAAGGCAGGGGAGATATCAGGAAGATACAAGGAAAAGGGGTAATTGCTTCGGGTCCAGGGATGAGGGAGAGGATTGGCAAAGATCGTGGTTTGGCTTTGAGAAGAGAAGAGCTTCGGTGAGAGAAGCTGAGCCCATTCCGGGCAAGCAAGGCATGTTTCCTCCCTTTGGAGGGAGGTTCACTGAGCATTCTGAAGTCAAAGGTGGGAGCAGGGCAGGGCAACCTCTGACTGCTTCCTACTGCATCAGTCTCCCAAGAGCACCTCAGAATTGCCCTCCCTGGATGCTCACTCATCCCTTCACTGAACCCCAAATGATATGGCTCTTAAATTTCCCTGAGCAGAGGTTCTAGGACATATTTACCCACCAGCTTTCATTTTCTCAGTAGCCTCTGGTGTTTGTGATTCGGAGCAGGCTGCCAGCATCCATGGCTCAAGGTAGGTTATGAACAAAACCACGCTACGTTAATGAGTGTCCTTCATCCACTGGCATGGTCATTGGTTCAGGAGTGGGTATGTGGCTTCAGCTGCCACAGTGGGTTTTTTTTCTTTTTCCAATTCTTCAGGAACAGAGACAAAGAATCTTACTTCTCATCTATAACAAAGGAAAAGGAAGCTGTCTAGCTACTGCAATCTACATCGGAACTTCGGAAAAGCTTGCTAAGTATGGGGGTCCCCACCAAGCAAATAAAACAGAAAATTCGAGACTGAGAAGTTGGATCCTGGTGTACCACAGGTCCAATGGCATATCGTATAGTAACACAAGATCATCGGAATTAGGAATTCATTGAAATCCAAAGCCACGACTTGGGAAGCTTGGTCCCTATCGATACCCAGTGTACTGACCAGTCCTGTGTGGCCTCAAGGCTATCGGTCTCAGTCGTTGCTCTATCTAGAGAGCGAGAAGGGCAGATGGAAGAAACAGTCGAACGTTGATGTCTGCCACTTGTTGGGCGCTCACCGCTTACGCTCTGGCTCAGCGGTGGTTTTGCAGCTGCAGGCGCTCACTTTGGGGGTCCAACAGCTTCCTGTGTTAGTACCAGGGAAGCAGACACCCAGAGAGACTGCACCATTTGCTGCAGCCCTCACAGCACAATAAGAAAACGGAAGAACTCTGATCAGTTGCACACAACGCTAGGCACTATTTTTATTGTTGTTTTGTTTCTTGGCTCAGTTTCTTAATGGGCCACGCTTTCTTCAAAAGCATCAGCTACAGTTTGTGGCAAAGATCGGGCCCCTACCATGCATGCATTCACTGACTGATTGAATGAATGAATGGGTGGGTGGATGAATGAGTGACCAATGACCTCCAAAGGCCCACCACCCTTCTCCAGAGACCTCTGAAATCTGCCTTACGCTCTCAGCCTAATGAGGTTCCCAGCAGCATTTCTTAGGTGAAGGGCAAGTCGGTTTCTCCTCTTCTGAACTAAAGCTGGCTCCCCTGGCTGCCCCCCACTAATGAGGGGACACAGCCCAAGGGGACTGCGTCTCCAGGCTAATTATTTTCGGGCTGTTCTGGCCACAGGATTCAAACCATGCAGGCTATTGTTGGTGTCTTACATCTCGCCACAGTTGCCCTTGTCGACTTCCAAGGGCACAGGGCCGTGGCCCAACGGGCTCGCCCCTTCAAGGTCAGCCTGACAGCAAACATAAACTTAATTGAGCTGGAATAATATATTTTTTCCCTTGCTTGATGTGCAGGTGACAATACTTAAGATATCGACACGCCTTAATACTTTTAAATTCCGTTGTTTGCTGACCAGCGGCGGCAAACTTAAATTGACCAATCTATCCCGCCCAGCTGGAGATCAAGGGATCAGTGCTTAATTTCATTCCCTGAATAAAGAATTTTTTTATATCCACATGGAAATATCAGAACATGAAAGGTTAAATCAATATGGAGTTTTACATTGCTTAAAGGGCATTTGCATCAAAGCAGCTCCAAATGCAATTCACTTGTTTAATGAATTTTTTATGCTTATTTAATGAATTTCACAAAGGTTTGGTGTTTTTCATAAAATGGATAAGGACTTCCAGTTTTATGAAATAATAAAAATGGAACTGAAGTTATGAAATGAGCAATCTCATTAGTTAGGCATGATATATTCATATGAAAATGTACATGTCTCTGTATTATTGCCTGGCCACCATTATGCCAATAGTGGCTTGTTATAATAACATGGTAAATATTCCTCTAGTTAAGATATCAAGAAGTGACAGAAGGAAATTGCATTTTCTTCCCATTGCTAATAATGACATAATTAATGCTCATTTAAAATAATTACCTGGGCATTGTTTCCCAGGAGTGCCGGTGCGGCGCTCACAAATACGTCCTAAGATCCTCGGCTCAGATGATGGCCCTAGCTCTTTAATTACTTATTTGTTGAGGTACCGCGATCTGCAGAGCTCCAGATTTAGGATCTCGGCGCACAACAGAAATATGCAAGACTAATTGTTCCAGATATAGAAGAAAATTCTGTGCTTAAAAGGAGACAGGGGAGGGAGAGAGAGAGAGAGAGAGAGAGAGAGAGAGAGAGAGAGAGAGAGAGAGAGAGAGAGATTATGCCATTAATTCTCCCTACCCGGGCTTTGTTTTGAGGCTCATTACACCTTTCTTTGGGTTTGGCACTTCTTGCCGAGTTTGATGAGCAGCTCTGAGACCTACCTGGGGATTCGTCTTTGATGCTCAGAGGTCAAAAAGTAGCCTCGTTAACAACTCTAGCTTCGAAACACAGCTCTGTGCCTGTTGACTGTTTGACCACAGGCAGATTACTTAACCTCTCTGAACTTCAGCTGTAAAAGAAGCAGCATTCTTGGCAGCTCCCCTACTGGAGGGGTGTGGGTGGGAACTAAGGCCATGCTGTTGCCTAGGCAGTGTGGGTAGGAAACACCCCCAAGGCTTGGAGAAGCTGCTGCCCTAGTGTCTGGTTGGCCTCACTTGGGAGGCTCGGCCATTTCATCTTTCTTTTCTTATTTCAGAGGGCAAACGGCTGCAGTTTCTCTTGCATTTGACATTGATAGCAATCTCAACAGTCACGGTCACACGGTGCCACCGCGCTCGTTCTTGCTGCTCCTGTTCCCTCCACAGTTATAGGAACACTGAGTGCACACATTCAACCGGCACCAGATGAGGCACCCTAAGAAAAGGGGAAGGCCACTGGGTGAAATAACTTAGCTTGCTTTACCCTGCAAGACCTAAGTTCAACCCCTAGAACCGACATAAAGGCAGAAGGAGAAAATGGGCCCTGCTACCAACGTTGCCCTCTAACCTCCGTGTGTATGCGCCATGCGTAGACGAAGAAATAGCCGAATAAATGACATCATTCCCATGCTGGGGGGATTCGTGCACTGGCCGGGCACTCTGAATCAGCCAGGATACAACTTAATCACCACTAAGGCCCATCCACCAGTACGAATACAAAGTTTTCCAGGTCGGTGTAAGTGCTTGGATCCTTCAGGACTCTTTTGATTGTAGATGCAGTAACCGGGCTGGATACACCAGGATAGGGAGCATTTTCAAACTGGTTCCTGGAGCTTAGCATTATACAGTTCCATCTGTGTGTCTCCTGCCAGTTGCTTAACCTTTCTGAGAAACGTTCCCATCTTTCAAATATATGATGGTCTATCCAGTTCGCTGGCACATGGGACGTATTCCTGCTTCTTTCTTCCGGCGCCGAAAAGTACAGCCTGAATATTGTGCCCATATTCCAGGTGGAAACAAGACTCCCCGAAAAGGGAAGAAATGGGAGATGCTACTCCCTAGTGGTAAATCTGGGTAATGCAAAATCACAGACGAGGTTAGTGCTTTGCCTGTGTGTAGTGGCATGGCCGGTACACATTTATTTCTTAATTTCTTTACTTCTTAGTCCCAGATTTTGAATCCCAGGCTTTGAACATGCTATAAGTGTTCTCCACCACTGAGATATACCACCATACCAACTTAAAAAGGTTAAAAATCGAGACCTATTCAAATTTGGGTTAATTTTCTACATTTTATATTTATACGCATACCAGATTATACATCCATGTGTTCACGGACATGCAGCTGGTTCTCCCTATTTGGGGGATCTGTTTCCTCATACTTAGTTAGCCAAGAGTTTAAAACATTTTTAATATGCATTTGTTTTGAATATGTACAGTTTTTTCCCCCTGCCATGATTCCCTAAACAATCCAATGCAATAATCATTTGCACAACATTTCCATTGTCTCTGGTATGAGAAACTGTCTATGGATTGGAAATATATGGAAGATGTGTGTGGGTTCTGCTTAAACAGCAGACCATTGTGATGGCTGGTGTCACTGTCAGCTTGACACAGTTGAGAGTCATCTGGGAAAGCAGTCTCAATGAGGGATTGTCTAGATTAGGTTGGCCTGTGGGCAAGTCTGTGTGGCGATTTTCTTCATTGCATTAGCTGAAGTGCAAAGACCTGTCCACTGTGGGTGGCACCGTACCCTAGGCAGGGGATCTAGGACTGTATAAAACGGATGGAACTGAGCACTAGCAAGCCAGCATGCGTTAAAATCCACAGCTCCTGACTGTGGATGCGTATGACCTGTTGGTTCCTGCTACCTTGGCTGTCCCTCTGTGATAGACAGTACCCTAGAATTGTGAAGCAAATAAATCTTTTCTTCTTTAAGTCATTTTGTTTCGTCAAGGGATTTTATCATGGTGTCCTATCTGGGTTTCTATTGCTATGACAACGATCGTGACCCAAAGCAACTTGGGGAGGAAAGGGTTTATTCCATTTTGCACTTTCTGGTCAGAGTCTATCACTGAGGGCCGGTGACAGGAACCTGGAGGCAGGAACTGAAGTGGAAGCCATGGAGGAAGGTTGATTACTGACTTCCTCCTCATGGCTTGGCCATCCTGCTTTCTTCTACACCCCAAGACAATCCCCCCAGAGGTAGCATCACCATAATGTGCTGGGCCTGCCCACATCAATTGCTAACTAAGAAAACGCTCCTATCATGTTGCCTACAGGCCCCGCTGATAGAAGCATCTTTTCGGTTGTGGCTTCTTCTTCTCAGATATCACTAGCTTTTATCAAGTGATTCAGAAAAACCCAACCGGGATGATTGAACGCTTGCCAACTTGACACACAGACACACCGCTCTTCAACCGTAATCTTTCCTTTCTTGTTCATCCCCAAGATCTCATAAAAAATATCACTCTCAATATAAAACACATTTCAAATTTTAAAAGTCCCACAGTTTTTAAAAATTCAAACATTCTAAAAGTTCAGTCCTTTTAAAACTTCTAAAATCTCTTTCAAAGTTCAAAGTCTCTCTAAACTATCCGAGGTCTTGATAAAATTACAAAAAAAAAGTCTCTATAAAATTCTAGTGTCTCTTAACCGTGTGCTTCTTTAAAATCAAAAATAAATTAAACAATATCTTACTCCAAGAGGGAAAACCAGGGCACAGTCACAATCGGATCAAACCAAAACCAAAACTCAACAGTGTGAAAACCTCACTCAATGCTTGATGTCTGAGACCACGTCATGATCCTCTGGGCTCCAAAGCACCTTGGCAACTCCACTTCTCTGGTTCTGCCATCCATAGTATACATGGCTTCTCTGGTAGGCTTCTGTTACCCCACTCTGTGGTCTCAGCTGACCCTGGTGGTCATCCCATTTTGAACTGGTTTCTTCCAATGCTGACGTCTCCACTGGCCCTTCCTCATTAACTTCATCTTGAGCTCTTTTTAGGAATGAGGGCACAGCAACACAGCGCCGCCAGTGCTTCAGATTCTCTCTTCCCTGGGCCTTCTCCCCATGACCCTCTCAATCCTTGGCCTTCTACTGTAACTGAGGCTGTGCCTTCACGAATGGTCCCTTCTGTCCTCTCACTGCGCGAGCCTCAGCTGCCCTCCATGACCCCCTCATGCCTTCAAAACCAGTGCCACCCGGGAGAATACATTACCAAGTTTTGCTGGGAAACCCTTATTCATCACCCAATGTGGCTGTTGGCGTCAGACACAGCCTTGGCCCCTTCTGGACCACAGCATCTGTGTCTGACTCTGGGGAAACACTTCCAATACATCCATTTGCATGAATGATCATGGTCTCTTCTTTTTGTTAATTTCTATTTTTATTAACATTTTTTCCTTTATTTTATATACCAACCACAGTTTCCCCTCCCTCTTCTCCTCCTGTTCTCTCCCCCTACTCCCATCTACCCCCTTCTTATCCATTCTTCCTCCATCTTTATTCAGAAAGGGGCAGGTCTCCCATGGGCTCGAGCAAAGCCAGCGAAGTGCCAGGGACAGGTGCTGATCTCACTAGGAGCCTTACAAACAGGATGGTCTTTTCTTTATCACAGATGATTCTTCAGTCCCACACACCAAAACCAGATTCTCAATTCAAAGTATCAAATAAATAGTCTTAATAGAGTCTTTGAAGAACTCAAACTTCCCTCTGAAACCTCACATGCTAGGCCTCCATTGTCTGTATTGCCCTCAACATTCTTATTTTTATGAGCTCCCACAGAACAGCCCACTGAACTCTTTGCATTAAATGGGTTTTCCACTCAAAGTTCAACTACTACTACAATCCTTCCAAGAACATGCACCAGGTTTGCCACAGTGGTACCGCATTCCCAGTACCAACTTCTTCTATCTTAGGGTTTCTGTCGCTGTAATAAAGACCATGACCAAAAGCAACTTAGAAAGGAAAGGGTTTGTTTCATCTTATACTTTAGGAAACGCCCATAACTGAGGGAAGACAGAGAAGGAACCTGAAGAGAGACGGAAGCAGAAGCCATGAAGGAACACTGCTTACTGGATTTTTCCCTATGACTTACTCAGCCTGCATTATTGTATATCTCAAGACCGTCTGTCAAGGGATAGCACCGCCCACAATGAGCTAGGCCCCTCACATCAGTCACTAATGAAGAAAATGTGGGACACCTGGGACTGGGGTGGGTCCCTTTAATTCTAGCACTTGGGAAGAAAAGGCAGGTGAATCTCTGAGTTTGGGGCCAGCGTGGTCTATAGAGTGAGTTCCAGGACAGACAGGACTGTTACACAGAGAAATCTTGTCTTAAAAAAACTAATGAACAAGAAAAACTGGAGAGGTGGCTTGGAAGTTGAGAACACTGGCTGCTTTCCTAGAGGACCCAGGTTCAATTCCCAGCACTCAAAAAGCAACTCACAATTGACTGTAACTCCAGTCCCAGAGGATCCAACGCCCTCTTCTGGGCTCTGCAGCACCCAGCATGCATGTGGGTGTCAAGCAGACAAATATTCAGCCAAAACACCTGTACACATTAAACAAACAAAGAAAGAAAAAGAAACCAAGAAAGAAGAAAAGAAATGACCCCACAGGCTCACCACTGTCCGGCTAAAGTTGGAAAGCTCCCATTAGCTCAGGTAAGATGTTTCATTGGGTATCTCCATCATGGTCTTGACCTCTTTGCTCATATTCTCACTCCTTCCACTCTTTAACTGAACTCTGGGAGCTCAGAGAAATTAGACATCAAAATTCCAAATAATTCAATTAAAAAATGGGGTACAGATCTAAACAAAGAATTCTCAGCAGAATTTCAAATGGCTGAAAGACACTTAAGGGCCTGTTCAACACCGTTAGCCATAAAGAAAATGCAAATCAAAATGACTCTGAGATACCATCTAACACCAGTCAGAATGGCTAAGAACAAAAATACCAATGATAGCTTATGCTGGAGAGGATGTGGAATAAGGGGAGCACTCCTGCATTACTGGTGGGAATGCAAACTTGTTCAACCACCCTAATGTTATTTCTTTGAACACATCCTTTGTTTCCCTGCTCTCAGAGATCCTTCTGAGGATAGACACCACCTTCCTCCTCTGGGCACCTCTTCTAAAGTGCCACTCTTGATCTGAACACACGGCAGACATGACTGGGGAATTTGGGACTCAGAGGAGAGGGTGAATCCTGGCCTCTCTCTGCGAAAATAAGGCTTGTTTTTCTGATTTGTCGCCACGAGAGATGGATCTGCCCTAAAGTGGCAAAGAAGGGTTCTCCACAGAAGGGACAGGACAACTATTCCTTTCTTCCTGTTATGAGGTTTAAGGGCTGCTTCCCCTCGCTGCAGTGCACTTGTCTCTGTGGCCTTCCTTCTGTTCTTTGGGTGGGAAGATATTCCGTTACAAAGGTAAAGTCCTCTTGTCCTGTCCCCTCTGGCTCAGGACAGAGCCTGGAGACCTCTGACCTCTCTTCTCCTTGCCATTCCCTTCTAATCTTCCTTCCCTTTGGTCTGCTCAGCAGCAAATCCTACAGGTCCTCTAGCATCAATATCTGTCTGCACACTGACTGTCTCCCAGGAGACCCTGCACTCCAGGCTGCTGTCACAGTTTTCAGACAAGCGCCCACATCGGGCCCTTGTGCTCTCTTGGCTACTGCCCTGGCAGAAATCAGAATGAGGCCCCTAAGATGCAAACCAGATGCAAATAAGATCAAGTTATGTCTGTGTTCAGACCCATGTCCTTCAGAGTGAAATCCTGTGTCCCTGTAGCAGAAGGACAATATGGCTTGCTCCCAGTTTGTGCTTGCTTGGTCTCTCTAGGGTCTGAGTCTCTCTCTCTCTCTCTCTCTCTCTCTCTCTCTCTCTCTCTCTCTCTCTCTTTTCCTCTCTCTGCAGACTGGGTCTTTCCCATTACTTACTTGACCTGCTCTAGGTTTTTGTTTTTTCCAGGTCAGGGTCCAGGGTCAGAGAGACACAGCCCCTCTGCATTTTTCCTTGTTTCCTGCCTGTCCTTCCTCCCTAGACCTGTTTCTTGGGATCATGGTTCCACTGCCTAGAAATCTTTGGATGTTTAGAAGATGCAGGATGAACCCTTGTAGAAGGACTGAACAAACAAGCGAGTGACTGATGCGGCCCCAGGACAGCCTCCATCCAACGTACGAAGCATTTCTCTGCCTCCTCATCCTGGTGAAGGGACAAGGCTCAGTCCACCCAGAAAAACATGGCAGGGGGTGATGACAAGGAAAACGGCCAATGGCGCAGCCCATGGCTTGATGCCAATGACAATTCTGTGAGCATAACCGCGTGTTCAATTTCACCAGCTTTTTGAAATGTGGACAGATCATTGTATATCAGTTGTGTCTCAATAAAGTTACTTTTTAAAAGATTAAAACTAATTCAGGTGTGGTGACACACACCTTTATGTACTTTTTCCTTAATTTACTTTTTTTAAATATATCATGTGCATATGATGTTTTACCATGGGTGTCGGGGTCTCCTGGAAATGGAGTTACAGACAGTTGTGAGCTGCCACGAGGATACTGGACTTGAACCTGGGTCCTCCGGAAGAGCAGCCAGTGCTCTTTAGCACTGAGCCATCTCTCGAGGGACACACACCTTTAATCCCAGCACTCGAGAGGCAGAAGCAGGCAGATCTCCAAGTTCAAAGACAGCCTGGTCTATAGAGTGAGTTCTAGGGCAGTCAGGGCTACACAGATAAACCCTGTCTCCAAACCCAAACAAACAAACAAATAAAAACAAACAGCTTGCTTTAAAAGACAAAAGCCACGGAATGACCCAGTGCAGAACCCTCCTTCCCATCGGCCATGCTCTCCTGAAGGTGATCATCTCTGAAGTATGGCTCAGGGACCTTCCAGCTAACTGAGGTTTGACTGAACTCCCTGTGTGGTGTGGAGGGGAAGCTTCTGTGCCTGAACGAAGCAGGGCTGGGAGGCACAGGGAACAAGAAGAAGCTTGTGCCCTCCAGGTGCTGACAAGCTCAGCCAGGAGGGGATGGACACGGAATACTTCTAACCCAGGCCAGGGTGGAGGGCCAGTTAAGCAGAGCTGACAGCCGTGAATAGGGCCGGGAGCATCCATTACATCAACTCTTGCCTGGTCCAATTTATCGCCACCACTATTACTAATCTAATAATAATAATAATTCCTACTAGGCCGGACTTCTTTGGTATCAAAGGGTTATTTTTCTACTGCCAAAATTAATGATAGATGAAAACAACCCCTTGGAATTAAAAGCAGTTGTGCTTGCTGAAGGTTGAGAGGGGCAGGGTTTCCTGGGGAGGGGAACTTCTGAGTGCTTCTTTTGAGGACTGGGTCTCCCCAGGACCTCCTCCAGCCGAACATCTCAGCATATGCAAAAATCAAAGTCACATTGGGCTTGTCTCTATCAGCTTTGCCACTTAATGTTTAACATATGGGAGGGGAAATGTCCTGAAGCTTTTAGAAGTAAATGAAGACACGCATTCCAGGGTTGTGGTGGGAACTGAGACGGGCCTGGCACTCCCCACAGCGAAGGTGCCTCCTACCACCCACAGCAGCCCTCAGCAGAGAACACTTGGAGTTAGTTTGCCCCTCTTGCCATGGTTCCCGGGTTTCAAAGGCTATTGGCAGGATGGTGGGAACTTCCGGCACTTTCCTGCCTCCCTTTTTGGGCTCGGTTAGCCTGGATCTGCGTCATTATGTTCGTCAAGCCAACCTCAGGTTGTTGGGTATAATGCAGCTGCTAAGAGATGTAGGGAGCTGGATGTGCTAGAAAGGAGGTGTTTGTTCTGTAGTGTGACCCGAAGCAGAGAGAGCGTCTTGAGGTGGGAAGACTGGTCCCTTGGTCGCTGAGGATTTGGCGCATGCGTGGTTGTTTAGCTCTATGTGGTTGGGTAGAACATCAAGGTGGCAGAAGGTTGTAGCGAAGGAGAGATGATCTCTTCCTGGCCAACCAGATAGCAGGTAGTAAGACAGGAAGGGGACAAGGTAATAGTACACCCGCAAAGATCCATTCCCCAGAGACCCCCTTCCTCCAGCCAAGTCTCACCTCCCCAAATGGAGCTGAGACAGGCAAGCTTGGGAAATGCCTTTGCAGCCTGGGACTCACTTGGCTTGAACTGTGCTCGCACCTCTTCTAAGGATGGATTTGCTAATCCCAGACCCTGAACTTCATGCCCTATGTATCCACACTCCTCTCCGAACAATGCACCTAGCTAGTAACCCAGGACCCTCAGTAGACGGGGCTACATGCACACCCCACTCCAAACGATGGAATACATCTCTCCGCCCTTTGAAAACCACAAAAGTGTCCCATGTTCTAGGTAACACCTATCCAAACATCTTCTAGATATAGTATGGGACTGAGGGGGAGGGAATCCAGCCATGGCTAGTTTGGGTACATGCACAATAAAGCAAACTATGGAAATCTAGGGGAGCTATTTTCAGCTTATGCCTGTCCATAATTGGGGGGGTGTGATTAAAATCAGATGCATAAGGAGACAGGATGTGTGTGGTGAGTGAAGGCGCCTATGATCCAAGCCTGTCAATCAAAACAGAGAACCACCTGTACTGTGCCCTTTAGCAACCAAGCTCCTCCTTCTCTTGAACCCCATCAGAGAAAGCTCCAAACAGTAGCCAGGGCCCCTGAGCCCTTTCACTAAGCTGTTTCTCCTGGCAGGACATCTGATCTTATGATTGCTTTGTTTTGAATAGTTCCTTACAACTTTGCAATCTGCTCAAGCCTCGTTTTCAATTCTTCAAGATGCCAAGAACCTGGAAATACCTGGTCCGGACAGCAACCACTGTCAGTGGAACCATCGACTGGCACTGTGTATTCAAACCGCAAGCCTGGGTGGGGGCGCATTTCGGATTCAAGCCATACAGTGCGTTAGGTTTCAGGTGCCACCAAAGAAAGCACCCCAGGCAGTTAAGGTTCACAAGTGACAGAAATGGCTCCGTTTTCAATGTCACAGTAGCTTCTCCTTACCTGCCATTTTACTTTCTCTAGTTTTCTAAAAATCTTGAGTGGAAAATTCCAGAACTTCTAAGTTGGCTACCATGTCTAGTAACAGGATAAACTATGGTCCTGTAACGGAAATCATTCCTGAGCCCCAGGCTCCACACGACCCTTGCTATCCACCTGCTCATGAGTACCTTTGTAGCGATCTCAATCACTGAGACACCCACCGCAATGCCCCTGTAGAGGTTCAAGCCAGCCTGATTGTATCATTGCGGTCTCAAGTGGAAGATGCCAATGTGGTAAAGAGAAGCCAGAGTGTGTCTTTTAAGTAAAAATGTCAAACTTCTGAAAGATCACATGCAGGCAAGTATTTCTTTTTAGCGTATCGTAATTGCTCTGTTTTATTGCCATTGTTCATTTCTCACTGTGTTGTGCTTCATTTGTGAATGGAAGCTTGTTATCCGCACATGTATACAGGGAAAGTACCCACGTATACAGGAGTTGGTGCAATCCTCGGGTTCAGCCAGCCACTGGGGGTCCTGACATGTATTGAATAATGAGTAATGGGGACACTATTATATATACAAATTGAATGAATGGCAAACTTCTGAAAACCAGGAAAAGCCTTCATCCTGTTGAACAGACACACTTCCCAGTTGCATCAGCTGCTGGGTGGCATTGCACTGGGCTCCATCAAAGGTTTGGATTCTCATGCATTGGAACTAGCCCATGAAATGTATCCGAGGGCTGTTTGAGTACCTTTTGCAAACAGTCTGCTCCGACCTCTATTAAATACTCTGGGCCTGAGGTTCACGACACCAATATCTGTGAGTATGCCATTCTGTTCGATCATACACTAAGCTTTGTCAAACACTGGCAGTTGCAGGGGATTGGGCAATGCCCTGAGTACTTCACAACTATTACAGACCAGGAGGAGCCTTGGTAGAGATCTTTGACTGTTATTACAAGCGAGAATTCTATACCTATGTTTGTTCTTTTTTGCTCTAGGGCTTAAATATGTAATTATGATACATTAAAAACACCTGCAGATTTGTGGATGCTTCCTCCATCCCCAGTACATCTGCGCCCATCTTGCTTCTGGATTGGGCTGCAGCTGCTTGGTCAATGCAATTCATGGGGAAGAACATCACACAGGTTCTGCCCCTTTCTTCTCAGGACCCTGAGCCTCCATTTAAGAAGTGCAACTAGTTACCTGAGCAGACCACATAGAGAGAGTCAAAGACCACAAGGAGTGGCAGGGAGGGAGGGACAAGAGCCCAACCTTCCAACCACTCAACTTCAGAGGCACAAGCCAACAAAATACTCCTATACACCTCCAGCTACCAGCTGGGCACCATCAGGGGGTCCCTGGCAATAGCACAAGGAACAAAGACACCTGCTCTTGAGCTCTGATCCCAATTCCTGCCAATATAAAACCCCTATGTTAAACAATGACTTTATTGTTGCCTTGAGCCACAAAAGTACAGGCAAGGAGCGGTGGCAGACAAGCCGGCAGATAACTGTGGTTCTGCTCTAATAGCCCATCTCTGAATGCAGCTCTCTTGCTTAGACCCATTGTGATCTTCATAAGTTTGCTAATGCAGATGCAGAAAATCTGTAGGATGCAGAAAACCCCAAAAGATTAATAACCTTCTACTGAAAGAACATCACCGGTAACATTCATATGTATATCTTTTATTTTGCCTTCTTTTCTTTTAGCAAAATTGAAATCAGATGGGGCTCATTGCCATATAACCTACTTTCATCATTGTGGATATTTCCCCATGTGCTGGAATATTCCTCAGTGTGGTTTTCAGTGGCTGCACAGAGAATCTTAGCTCTGAAGATTCTATAGTTGTATAACCAATTCAACGTTGTTTAAAATATTTAGTTGATTTCTAAATTTTCCCCATTATACATGCTGTTATCATCAGTTAAATCTCTGATCATTTTAAGATGTGTATTTTTCAATGAAAGTTTTAGTTGCAGGAAGGACCTCGTCAGTAGGGTGCCTGATCCCCCAAACCCGCATAGATATAAAGATGATGCCTATGATCTCAGAGCTGGGGAGGTAGAGAAAAGAGGGTATACAGGGGCTCACTGGACAGCCAGTTCAGCAGAACTGACAAGATCCAGATTCATGAAAGACCTTGCCTCAAAAACAAGACAGAGGAGATAGAAGATGCCTGATGCTGACTGTGATCTCCACATGAAGAAGCGTTTTGGAGAATGAGAGCTTTTCCAATGAAGAAAATAATTAGTTTAAAGGAAGACGACCTCAGCATATTAACTATTTGATCTTT
Source organism: Myodes glareolus (assembly GCF_982192425.1). NCBI lineage: Eukaryota > Metazoa > Chordata > Mammalia > Rodentia > Cricetidae > Myodes > Myodes glareolus. Next base: position 21,781,839 of record NC_142047.1, on the reverse strand, counting down.
GCATATAGGCTGCTTAGGGCTAAGGTGTGTGTGTGTGTGTGTGTGTGTGTGTGTGTGTGTGTGTGTGTGTGTACATGTGCATACACACGTGTGTGCATGTATGTGTAAGTGTGTGTTTATGTGCACGTGTACATGCTCACATGTGTGTGTGTGTGTGTGTGTTGTCGGCCATGGGAACCTATATTAGGAGCATGCTTACCTGTGTGACGGTATTGTCATGGGGAAACCTTTAAGACCTTAACAGGTGTAGTCGGAGTCTAGTGAGAGGAACTGTGGGATGCCAGTCCGTCTAGATCCTGTCTGGTGATGTCTTCCTCACAGATACTTCCACCATGATGAGATGCAGTCAAAGAGGCCCTCACCCAAGGCTGTACCTAGGGGTCATCCAATCTTAGACTTTCGGCCTCCGAATCTGGGAGTCAAGCAGATCTTTCTTTCTAAAAGTGCCTGCCTTGGGTATTTCAGTGCAGGATCCAAAACAGACACGTAGATACTTACGCCTCTGATTTGATAATCCCCTTTTCAAGGAACAGGCTCGGGTCATGCGTCAGTTGGACCATCTCTTAGGACACCCAAGCCAGATGTTCGGTCATCTGGATCCTCTTTAGAAATGAGCCTCACAGGAAACCCTGCTATGTAGACTCCCAGCTGCCTCCTGTCAGGACTACTATGATTTGGCATGAGGCTTCCTCTTCTTGCTCCTGTGTCCCAAGGACACAAAAATGACTGTCTCCCTCTTGGTCTTAGAAGGAAACATTTAGTAGTTTACAATTAGATATGGTTTTCTTTACAGATTTTTTTTTGGATACCCTTCAAAATTGTCCTTCTATTGATAGTTTGCTGAAATATTTAATATGCATGATTGATGAAACTTAACCACTGTCTTTCCTGACTCTGTTAAAATGAAGATATAACTTTTCCCTTTATCCTGAATTATTGATTTTGTAAGCATTAAGCCAGCCTTGCATTCCAATGATAAAAATCTCCCCAACTGTATTTTTTCTTTACATATGGCTGGATTTGAATATTGAAATTTCATTAAGAATTTCTGTGTTCATAGGTTCTTTGTTAAATTTTTTTTCCTTTTTCTTGACTGTCTGGCTCACGGATCACAGTAATACTTTACACATAAAAGGAGTTAGAAAATCCTCCTCCTGTCCCATTTTCTGAGTCTGTGAAATGAGTATGATTTCTTCTTTGGATATGAGGGGATAATTGATCAGTAAGGCTGTGCAGGTCTAGAGTTCTTCTGTAGGGCAGCTTTAAATTATAAAGCCTAACGCTTTTAATAGGCAGAGGGCCTTTTGAGTATTCTGTTTTATCATCTGTCAGTTTATCAGTAGTGTTTTTAAAAGAAACTTTATTCATTTCATCTAAGTTACTAAGTCTTAGCATAAAACTGTTAAAATATTCCATTACTTTTTCAAATATCTGTTGGAGTCATAATGACACATTTCTTTTTTTCGTTCCCAATACTAGTGATTTCTCTTATTTGGGTTTTACTCTTTCCTGTCCTTCCCTCAGACTTACGCTTTTAGGATAGTCTCTTGGAACTTTAGCACATTTATTGATCTTTAGAAGGAACTAACCGTTTTTTTTTCTAATTTTTGTTTCTGCTTGTGTATTTTCTACTTCACTGCAGCCATGCATTTTACTCCTTCTATTCACATTGGGGTCAATGTCTTCTTTATTCTAATAATTTCTTCTTGACTACTTTTAGGCCTGTCTAATAAAAGCTCATCGAGCTGACAAAGTATCTCCACACTCATCTTTATTTGCTGGACACATGTGTTTGTATGTAAGATCCTCAACGCAATTTAATTCAAACTATGTGCTATTATTTCTTTGAATATCTTTGCCAATCTATTGCTTATTTAGAGTGCATTGTTTCATTTCTATTAGGGATTTTTCTGGCTGAAAGCACATACAGGTAGGAAGCTGGGCTTAACCCCCTTCCCAACAAGAGTGAGAGGTAGAACATAGAATGTTTTTCAGGCGAGCAAAGGAAAACTAAACAAATACTTACAAATACTTCATGAGACCTGATCACCCTTAAGTTTGAGTCATCGTTTTTCTATGATCTCTACCGAGCCGAGCACCCACGTTTTATTTGCCAAGGTAGGTGGCCCACAGCATCCTTTGGTCCTCACAGGATACCCTGTGGGAACACATGAGTGTTGGCGTGCAAAAGAGTTCCAAAGAAACCTGGAATGGAGCATAACAAACATTTATTTATTAGGGGATAAACTCACAAAATAGTGGTGATCTGCAGTCCTCAGTGTGCCCTGGGATCTGGAACTGAATCCAGCAGCTGAGAGGCCTGCACACCCTTTTCATCTGCATTTACAGGGCATGAGACCACGTCCAAAGTGGGCCGATATCTTAAAGACTATTAACTGAAGGAGTTCCCACAGCACATGAGATTTGTGAATATATTTTTCTTTCCATCTTTTTAGTTGACAGAAGGAAAGCAATGCCTGGTAAAGGCTGGGGCCCAATATTCTGCTGTCGTTTGAAACCTCGTGCCTCCTCCCATGGCCGGGGGTCACAGAGCCAGTGTCTAAGGAAGTCACCTCTGCCCACACTGCTCAGGGCCCACTTCATCACAACTAGCGGGTTGTGGAGTTCACAGGACATGCTTTGAGAAAAGCTTTCTTGGTCACATAAGCTTGAGCAGGGAGTGGCATGTTCTCCACCTGCCTCTGACAGACTCCCTGGCCAGTAAGATTTTGGAATGGTTTCCCCGATATAATGATGCCTTGCTTTATTAAAGTCAATGGTTCTCAATGTGTTTGACAATCTGGGCCCTTTGGTTGTTTTCTTCTACATAATGCTTAAAAAGAAACAGATTTCACTGACCACAGATTCAGGCTATAGCTTGTGAAAATGTCTTTGAAAAGCTCTTCTCATCTGTGTCTTGATCCCGCGTCCCCAGATGATGTCCAACTTCACTTTCTCTGAAACACTTTTTCCCAGCACCCCATTGCACGGGACAGCACCGCACCCCACAGTGACGTATATAGGGGTGTCCTCTGCACATCCGAATAAGTGTATATTTGTTCTCTCATTCCTCCTCCCCTTCGAGTCAAACAGCACCTTCATTTGGTTTTCCTGTTTAAACTATTGTTGTCGACATTTCTGTTACAACGCCTAGAGTTTTCAGAATTTCAGTTACTAGGCCAAAGGGCATCTTTGTAATTCTGACAAATACTGCCAACTTACCTTTTCTGGTCATTGCGTGTTCTTCTCTGCTGAAACATGCCTGTTACCCCCCTCTCCTGAGCAGCAGGGAAGACTTACACTGGGGCTTTTGCCAATCTGATAGGTGAGAAGCAGAAGCCCACACACTTGTAACAAAAACCTGCACTTCCTTTGCGCATTTGGGAACTGGCGCTCTTTCTCTGTTCTCGGAGATAGTTTCTGCTTACATTTTTATTTTCCTTTCTTTGGCCGCCTTGAAGAAAATATTTAATCAAATGTATTAATCTTGATTTGTGTGCCATACTTAAAAAAGAGCTTTATCCTTCCAAGAAGAAAAAAATACTGTCCAACATTTCTTCCAGAACTCTTAAGGCTTAATGTTTTCTCTCTCTCTCTCTCTCTCTCTCTCTCTCTCTCTCTCTCTCTCTCTCTCTCTCTCCCTCTCTGTGTGTGGGGGGTGGTTGGGTGTGGGTATTAGGGAAACCTCAGATATTATTTCTCAGAAACTGTCCACCTTAATTTTGGGACAGGTTCTTCCCCTAGGAAACCCCAGGGACCTGGCTGTCTGTGTCACCCAAATTTTCCCAGCACCGGAATTAAAAATATGAGTCACACTGTCCAGTTTCCTACAGGGTTGTTGGCAAGCCAACTCAGGTCCTCATGTTTATGTAGCAAGCACTTGATTGACTAAGTCATTTCCTCACCTCATGACTTAAATTTTTAAAATTTAAGTATTTGTCCAACTTTCAGTTTTCTAGGTGTGGTATGAGTTTTCTGTTTTCATTTCTCTTTGAAACTTTATTATTGTTTTTCTTTCAAATGAATGCACAGTTACTGATTCACGTTCTCATACTATGTAGATCATTAAAACAAGACTTATAAGATTGGAATATTGGGTATTGTCCGGGCAATCCAGCAACGGCTGCTTCACCCTGGAGAGGCAGGGAATCAGGTAGCTGTTCAGTCCACAGACTCCCAGCAGTCCCAGGCTGCCTCTAAAGACCTGCTGAGGATTCCTGGAGAGCTGTTGGTCTTCAATCTGCACCAGGAACCTGAAGGAACTGGTTCTGATACCAGAAAAAGGATTCCGCAACAATAGGATAGATGGATGAACTAGGTAGAGAGAGTGAGGTAAGCAAACAGGTAAGCAGCAGTTTCAAAGAATGTGATCAAGAAGATCCCTCCCAGGAAAGCCCAGTGGCTTTTGTTTGTAGTTGATTCCAGATGCAATCAAACTGACAATCAAGAGTAGTCACCACACTCAAGGTCTTGTAAATTTTCATCTTAAAATTTTAATCATGAGCTAGAAAAATACAGCAACATAAATTCACCATCTCATAAAAAGAACACGTGAGTCGAGATTATTTTGCTGACTAACTGGGTAAGACCTGTGTGGTGGTTCAAATGGGAATGACCCCCATGCGTGTGCTGCCATCTTGATCGCGTTTCTTCTTAAGGTCCTGCTTACTGTTTTCCATTGTCTTCCTTGGTCTGCACTTTTATTGCCATCTTTAATAACTTCTTATGATGGTTTGAATGAGAGTGGCCCCAATACCACCATAGGTTTGAATGCATGGTGCCCAGTTGGTGGAACTGTTTGGGAAGGATTAGGAGGTGTAGCCTTAATGGAGAAGGTACATCTTTAAGGACCAACTTCTAGGTTTCAAAAGCCCATGCTCTTCCAAGTTCTCTCTCTCTCTCTCTCTCTCTCTCTCTCCCCCCCCCCCCCCCGTGCTGTTGTTTCAGGATATAAGCTCTCAGGTTCTGCTCCAGCACCACTGCTACCTGCCTGACATGGTGGTCATGCACTCACCCTCCAAAAATATAAGCAAGTCCACAATAAAGTCTTTCTTTCCTAAGTTGCTTTGGTGGTGGCTTTTTGTCACAGCAGTAGAAAAGTAACTAAGACAGGGTCACCTGCTCAGGGGCTAAATAGTAAGACTTTTCATTTCTTCCCACAGGTGGTTTTCTCAGAATCTGTTTTTAATTTAATTATTATTCACCCATCCATTCACTTATTTATTTTCAATGAAGTCCTCCCTTTGTAGCCTGGGCTGGTGTTGGCATCTTATCCTCAGCCTCCTGAGAGCTGGGATCATAGGCCTGTGGTACCCCAAGCTAGTGTTTCCAGGGTGTTGAATGGCATGGGGCCAACGGAAGGCGGGGTCGGTTTTCACTGCTCAGCATCTCGCTCTTGCAATTCAGAGATGTGACTTTTGGTATTCCGTTCTCAACCTCAAGCCCAGGAATGATTTCGTTCAAACTTTTACCTCGTCTTAGGTTTCTAGCACCAGTTTTGAGACCTGAAAGTTGAGAACACTCTCTTTTCCTCTCGAGGGAGTCACCCGGAACGCAGGTCACTGCTGCCAGAGTGTGGAGAGGGCAGCAGAGGCAGGAGACACTGACCAACAGGCCAGGCCTCAACACGCTAATATCCGGCCCTACCATGTGACCATGAATGTTGCTACCCAGGAAGCACCAGGCCTTTCCATTGGTTGAAGTTCATCTAAAGCATGAAGTTTGTCTTCCAGCCATGCTCCGGCCAGGTCACTGTGAGGAGATCATATAAACACACCCCAACACACACCCCATGGGGCCTCAGCTTTTGCGACCATTTTTTGCTTTCCTCAAGCTTCCTGGGAGAATCCAAACTCATCCCCCAGGAAGCGGGGTTTGTGTACCCAAAGCCCCACACACATGTACGGCGTTACAATTATCTTTGTTATCATCAAAAACATTTATTGAGAGCCCCCAGTGTCCCAAACACCCTTCCGAGTGAGGCATCTGCTATACCGCATAACAAATACCTCTTTGAGATGGTTTTAATTGCCCGTTAGCTTCCTTTCAGACCCCATTCATTGCTGGCTCCCAGCGGCAACAAAGGGAGCTTTTATTGCTGGGCTTCATTTCTGGAAATGAAATTTCCATTTTCAACACTAATGCTACTGTAATTCGCGGCGGTTTCTGTCTCTCTTTATTGTGTGTGACAGCGACCAGCCTCGCAGCCTAAGTGGCTGAATATGCGATGGAAATGCACAACATGAGAAGACGGTTTTGAAAAGCGGAGGGAAAGAAAAACATTTAAAATAGGAAATTAGAGCAGTTATTGGACCCACACCGTGGTTAATGAGTGGGCGGAAAGCAAACAGTTGCTGGCTGGCTTCTCAGCCTTACAGCCCTGCGACACTTCTCTTGTTTGGGGAAGGAAATCAGTAATAGTCTCCATACATGGGAAGCCTTCAGTTTGCTGTTTTTCAATGCCCCCAGGGAGGACAGGGTTTCTGGTTTCAAATCTGTTAAATTTTCCTTTAAAAGAACCGTTTTGTTCAGAAACCAAAACAAAAATTAGCATATTAAGAAGATATGTGGGTCACGCGCTTGGTCCTTGTGCTCAGCGACTTCATCCAGCAGACTTGCAAAACATCATTGGGTCCTAGAGAAGCCAGGGTGGGACCTGGGCACTTTGGCTTAATTATGTAAAACTCTCTTTAAAAACCCCACACCCTGCTTTCCTTTAGGGTTCAGTGTGCAAAATCTGGCAGAAGACCCATCTTTGCTCTTGGGTAGTGAGTAACAGGACAGATCTGTCTGTTCTTCCGTGTCTGTGTTCTCTGAATTTACTACAACAGAAGAACAGGGCTTGAGAGGTCCCAGTCTGGTGGAGGAAGCTTGTAGTTTTTGCTATGGAGAGGCAAGTTCAAGGCCTACCTGAGCAACTTAGGAAGACCCAGTCAACAAAATAAAACAAAACAACAAACAAACAAACAAACAAAAAACAGAAGCAAAAAGACATAAGCAAATGATGTAACTCAGTTGTACAACTCTTTCTGGCTGGTGAGGGCTGAATTTGGTCTCCAGTACAACCCTCCATTCCCCTCACTCCACACAGACACAGACGGAGGCACTTGCGACAAAGGGGAATGATTTTGGTTTTCTACTGCTGCAGGGGCCCAGGCCTTGAACTGAAGCAGCCTTGACTCAACTCCAAAGAACAGGGCCACGCTAGAGAGGATTTACAGGGCCTTTCCTTTCTGGCCCAGCGTGCTTTATTCTCCTTTCAAAAATGAGTCTTTTCATGCTATTGAAAGACACAGTGGCTGTGGAAAGTTGATTTAAAGGCAGTATATAAAAATTCAAGGAAAACGGGGCCGAGCAAATTAGTTGAGGGCTTAAGACCACTTACTGCTCTTGCAGAGGACCTGAGTTCAGTTTGCAGCACCCTCGTCAGGGATTTCATAACTAATTGTAATTCCATCTCCAGGGACCCAATGTCCTCTGGCCTCTGAGAACACCTGTGCTCATGTGAATCTTTTAAAAACTCCAGAACTTTATTTAAATAGACTTGGTGGCTCGGGCAGGCAATTCTTTACACACTGAAGACATTACTCCTGCTTATCGATTACAGAATGGAGCAAACAGTGAATAGGAATGACACTTTCATACTGTTCACAAGCTACCTGTTAGGTGAACCTTGACCTAGTACTAACAGCCAGGTCTGGGGATTAGAACCAGGAGTTGCGTGGGCAGGTGCTGGCGTTCACAGTTTTAGATCTGTTCCATCTTGACTAAAGGTCAAAGAATTCAAACCCATTCTTGTTCCTCAAGGATAAACAACAGGATGTTTGACCTGGACGCTTTGCTCCTCAAAGGCCAGACAAGATATTTGACTTAGGACATGGTTACCAGGTGTTTTGAGCTATAAGGACGTAATTAGACTTGCTTGTTCTTCATATTGTGGAAGTCTTGTGCCCTCTCCTTCTGACTGGGGCATCTAAGGACTGGGGGTAATGAACTCGGGGCTTTTGTTACAGTATGCACTGGAAGCCCTCCCGACTCTGTCTTTTCTCTCTTGTCTATTTCTTTCCTCAGTCCACACTCCCCTTCTCAGGAATGTACGGATGAGTCAGGCCAGACCCTACAGGTAGGTTAAAGAGCTTCTGTCAATCTGACTGAACCTGTAGTAGGGCCTGCTTGATATCTACCCTCAGTCAGCTTTTCCTCCCCCTCCTCCTCTTCCTCCTTCCCCTCTTTCACTTCTTCCCATCATTCTCCTTCCTGGTCCCAGAACTTCACCCTATTCCTCAGGCCCCTCACCCCCATAGGTCTGGCCATCTGACTGCATCCCTCAGCCAATAAATCAAGACAACCCCTCACAGACATGCCAACAGTACAACCTGATCTACACAATTCCTCATTACCACTCTTCCCAGATGACTGCAACTGTCACAGTGACCTAGGAGCTTCTCCCAATTCTAGAAATGAATGTCTCATAAATCATGCTTGTATCGAAGGGGAGTGAGCGGCCTGCAGGCTGGTCCAAATTAGTTTAACTGATTGTCGAGGCATTAGTGGAATTGCACACAACATTAACATCACAGCAGGGAACACGTTCGGCTTCCTACTGTGCTGGGATTTGCTAAGAGCTCAGGGTGAGAGGGGCTTTGGTCTGGATGGCGTGGAAATGGCCAGGTTAGTAGACAGAACTTGCACAGTGACTGATGGAGACAGTCGGGGCTGCACAATGTGGGCCTTGGAAAGAGCTGGTCAACCAGGATGCTCAGGGGCCATTGGCAGAATTGATTTTGGTTTCCATGCCCCTCCAAGAGAACTGTCATCACAGTTTGCCCTGCAGTCCTAGGCTGCACGTTGTCTTTCTGTTATTCTACTTACTTTGGCCTTTATCTCTAATGAAAATGTCCCAGTTTAGGTGATAAGCTGTACCGTCATCTCCAATTTCGGACAGGATGCTTTTGTCCTACAACATAACCCTCAGTGTTGGGAGAGGTTGCCTGTCGTCTAATGTGCCCTCACACATTAGACGTCAATCAGAGCCCTCTGACCCAGTCCCCACGTCAATCACATCATCCACCTCAGAGCAAGTCAGTGCCTGGGGGGCTTTGTGCACACAATGCCAGGCCTTGTGAGGACCCTTGGTGAGGAGCTGACCAGGTGTGGCCTTGGAGGGTCTGGTATCCAGGGAGTCAGAGAAGCCGGCCTACCGTCAAGCCACAGAGGGGGAAGAGCTCAGGCGGAAGTGACCCAGGGCCACAGTCACTAAGATCTGCCTTCCCATCTCTTGTCATAGGGCTTTCTGAGGTAGTCAGCCATCAGGCATGCGGCTCTTGCTCTTGTCTCACCACACTTTATCCTCCACAGCCTGGAGAAGACACTCAGCTGACCTGCGAAGCCTGGCTTCTCTAGAGCACTTTTAGGCTCCAACAGAGTTGAGAGGAAGGCAGAGAGCCTGTGTTCCTCACACCTATGAGCCACCCTCACTCCCTCTCTTCCAAAGAGCCCATTTATTACGGTGATGAGCTTGGAGTGATGCCTCATGATAATCCCATGTTCCGAGCATCATAAGATGGCCTGCTGGGACTGGAGAAATGGTTCAGTGGTTAAGAGCACTGGTTGCTCTTGCAGAAGATCCGGGTTAATTCTAAGTACCCATATGGTGGCTCCCAGCTGTCTCTAACTCCTATTCCTAGGGACCCAAAGCCTCCTTCTGACCTTCATGGGTACCAGGCATGCACATGATGCATAGATATATATGCAAGTAAAACACTCATACCCATAAAATAATAAGATAGACCTTAAGAAAATGAGAAAAAAGAGAGAATGACCTACTGTCTCCAAGCCCTGATCTCCCCATCTGTGCCCTCCCACCCCAGCCTGGCAACCCTGAGCCTTTTCCTGAGCTACAGTTTTGGATTTTTTTCTAGAATGTCCTAGACCTGGATCATACTGGTCCTGACCACTTCAGATTGGCTTCTGTCCCTCAGTAGCACACATCCAGCTTCTCCTGCTACCATCTTGTGACCTGCTGCCGCGTGTCTTTCTACTGCCAATACTGTCTCCTGTCTTGATGACCCAGAGTACACTGATTGATATACCTGTGGAGTAATATCCCAACTATTTCCAAAGACTGGCTTTTAAAATAGAACTCAGAGAAGTAACGGTTTCCTTCAACACACCCATGCTCTCCTATTCCTCCCAGAGGACAGTGCTGGGCCTTCATCATGGCCGATCCCTCTGGCTCTGCTCCTGAACTGCCCTTCCCTCTTCCTGGTGGGAACAAGTTTCACCTGATAGTACTGGGGGTAAAGTTGAACCCCATATCCTGAAACCACTAAGCCAGCTTTGGTGGAGACTGGGCTTGGGCAATACATTTCCTGTTGTTGGGTGTGTGTGTGATCAAAGCATGACAAAAAAATTTCAGAAAGGAAGTCCCCCTAACTCAGGTTTAAGACCCATCATAATTCTTACCACGAATGAGTTGATTTGAACATTTTCTTTGTTCTCCTGCCTCTCTGATTCATCCTAAGAGAAAGGAGTACAATGGAGCCAATTTGGGTCCTTGTGGGCTTTGGAATGGAGGATGCCCATGCTAACCAGGCTCTCTGTACCCATTATGCTACTGGGGCTGGGCTCCTATCATGCAAGAAAAGCTATAGATGTCCTTGTCTTATAGGCTAGGGAGCAGAAGACAGAGAGGTTTAGGAACTGGTCCCTGACTACGCAACTGGGCAAGGGTGGATGAGATTCCGAAGCCAAGTACACTGTCTAGGGCCACAACCTCATGGAGCTTCTTGCCTTTCAGCCTTGAAACACATTTCTGACGATTTTATTGACCTCACTGGGTTCCAACTGTCATGCATTTGTGGGCTCATTTTGTCAGCTTTGGACCCAGGAATTCAGGGTCCATCTCTCTGGATTAACCAGTGAGGAAACCCAAGCTCTGTTCTCGGTTGGGGCAGGCTGGGGAAGAACCGGAGGTGCGGGCTCTCTGACAGGTCTGCCTTTCCCTGGGGAGTCAGTGCCTGCTTATCTTGAAGAATTTAGCTCAGCTTCCATGTCCTGGGGAGCTCTGCCTCCACTCTCTGCCTGTCTTATAAGTGTTAGTCTGGCTGGGTAACGTTATGCGACAGTGACAGCCTCAAGACTGCAATGGTTCCTCACAACAGAAGTTTATCTTCCACTTCCACTAAGAATCCTGTAGGTCTAGGCAAGTTTGGAGCTTGTTCCTCCATGTGTAAAGGAAGTTATTTCTGTCCTGTGCCTCTGACTTCTTAGCATTGGTTCCTCAAAGTGAAATGAGAGGCTGGAGAGAGGGCCCGTGAGATAAAAGTGCTTGTCACACAGGCCTGACCTGAGTTCTATGCCTGGAGCCCACAGAAAGCTAGACACAGTGGCCCCAATATGTAATTCCAGCATTCCCATGGTGAAACAGGAGGCAGAGACAGGAGACTCAGACAGAAGCCCAGGGACAATAGCCTGCAGTGTGTCGCAGTCACAATAGGAGACCTTGCCTCAACATGGTGGAAGGATAAAACCAATGCCCACAAGTTGTCTTCTGCCCTCCACAGGTGTGTTCTAACAGGATATGATAGATATAATAATGACACACATAATACTAATAGTGATAGATATAATGATGATGGATATAATAATAAAAGCGATAGATATAATAATTATAGCTATAATGATAGTGATAGATATAACAATGATAGTTATGATAGTGATAGATATAATAATGATAGTGAAATATGATAATGATAGTGATAGATATAATAATGATAGTGATAGATACAGTGATAGTGATAGATATAATAATGATAGGCTAAATTAAATTAAATTAAAAAAGAAAATAAGAAAGAGATGCTTTAGTTGGCATGTACACTCACCTTTTGTGGGTTACAAACTGAGCCCAAAGAGTTGGAATGCTTGTCTCCTAAAGATTCAGACTGTTATTTCTCACACAAGACCAGGCCTCCTTTTCACTGCCTTTATAACAGACACTGTTCTTTATGTAAGTTTGGGTTTTAAATGTAAGTATTGTGTGGTGGATGTCTATCTTTCTTACATTATAATGTGAGGCAGGATCCATGTTCACATTTGCTCGGTATTGAAGGAAAAAGGCAAATGGTTGTATGTACAAATGGATAGCGAGGTGGGTGGAGAAAAGGGGAGATGAATGGGTGGATGGATGAGTAGATAGATAAACAGATTTATGTATTTATATATATTCTTATGTATGTATATGTATGTATAAGTGGATGGGTGATGGACAGATGTATGGATGAGTAGACAGATAAGCAGATATATGTATATATCTATGTATATTCATATATATGGATATGTATGTATGAATGAGTGGATGGATAGGTGGATGGATGATGGATAGGTGTATAGATGAGTAGATAGATAAGCAGATATATGTATGTATGTGTGTATGTATATTCATATATATGGATATGTATGTATGTATGCATGAATGTATGAGTGGATGGGTAGATAGATTAGTAGATGGATAAAGGAATTAAAAATAGAAAGCCCTTTGTAGAAAAGATGACTCATTTGTAGTTCAATATAACTTGGGTACCCTCTGTTTTAGAACTGGTGTAATATAATAAGGGTTAATTACCATTCTCCCTGAGGCCCCCAAAGCCTCTTCACTATTACTGGAGCTGCATAAATAATCTACCTATCCCTGTAGCTCTCATATGGCGCGTGCTCACTGCAGAGATGGGTTCACTGTTAGAAATTCTAGCAGTGGCCAAAGGATTGGTCAAACACTCAGATAGCTGACTGTCCTTAGAAGCTACTTGGGTCTCTCTCTCCTTCCTTGCCTATTCTAAACTTCGGACAAACTGAGCTGTCACAAGTGTGTTCATCAGCAATGTCAACACTACGTTCAAGTTCCCAGTCATCCAGGCACATCTAGAATTATACTTCCTAAGCTCAGATAGGTAGCTGTTGTGGAATAGAATGCTTGTTTAGCTGAGTAAAGGTGTGCTACATTTGTTTGTGTCGTAAAATAATTGTTTAACAATGCAAAGACATGTTGCATTTGTTTATGATGCATTTGTTTAATTATGTAAAGGGTGCTCCTTTTGTTGATGCTGAGTTTGTTTAACTATGTAAAGATGTGCTACATTTGTTTGTGTCATAAAATAATTACTTAACAATGTAAAGACGCGTTGTGGTTGTTTATGATGCATTTGTTTAATTATGTAAAGATGTATTGCTGTTGCACCTTGGCTGCCTAAGGCATCTGATTGGTCTAATAAAGAACTGAAAAAAAAATGGCCAATAGCTAGGCAGATGAAGGATAGGCAGGACTGGTGATCAGAGAGGAAAGGGGAGCCAGTTAACCCACCAGGGGCCCACCAGCCTCCCTCCTGTCAGACCTGGAGGAAGCAGGCAGCAGGAGGGATAGTACCTAAATGAGGTAAACGAACCTCAGGGCAGCGCATAGATTAATAGAAATAGATTAATTTAAGTTACAAAAGAGCTAGTTAGAAACAAACCTAGCTAAGGCCCGGCATTCATAACTAGTAATAAGTCTCCAAGTCAGAATTTGGGAGCTGGCAATCCAAAAAAGTCTTTGACTTGCTCTGGCCAATGGGCTATGAGTAGAAAGAACATATTACTTCCTGTCAGGTGCAGGTTGCCTTCAATGTCCTTCCCCTGTCACACAGCTGCTGACAATCCAGAGGAACCAGTTCTGTGGCCGTCCTCAGGTGAGGGGCCTGCAGTTTTGAACACAGCTTGAGGGAACGCTGCCTTTGTGGAACCATGTGATGATGTTCCAAATCCCTGGGTCTCTCCTGTCGTGAACCACTGTTTTAGAACTCGGGTCTCAAGACTGACTTGGGGATTCCAGTGGAAGCCAGTGCCAGAATGGATGACAAGTGCCTAGTGGAGGCCGTGCGGAGCACGGACCTGGAATACATTCTCTTCAGTCGGCTCGTCCTGGGTTGACAACCCTGCCAGGTCACTCAGAGCCTGAACCTCAGGGAATGGGTGAAGGAGAATTTCTGGGCCTTGTTTTCCATTTCTGCAAGAAGAACTGGGACTCCTTTCACAGACAGTGGTGAGGGATGTGGGTGAAAACACAAAGGGCTTGCTGAATGAGGGGCCTGCCATTTCTGTGCCTCCTTGACATGGATACAGACAGGTGATGGGGGCCTGGCCACAACAACCAGGGCAGGGGCTTCGAGTGCCTTGCCCCACTGCTCTGTGTGTACTCCAGGCAGCATCACCACCCACTCAGCTGGGCCTCTTTGTCCTAGGAATGTGTGTGTTCCTGCAGGGGACCCGGGGACCACTTTCAGTCAGCTGTATCTACTGTGCAATTCTCCAGCCCACTTGGTCTCTGCTATTTGTCTCCCTGGCCACTGCTGTCTCTGTCCATCATCTCTGAGGGCCACAACTGGGCGGCTTGGAAGATGAGCTTGCGGCCATCTTATGTGGTTACAGGACACTAGGAAGGCATGTGCCCTCTCTAACTGAGGTCTGGCTCCTGTGGGAACAGGGACACTGGTGTCTTTGGCTACGGAATTATCTCAGCTTTGGTGGGACAGCCATGCTTAGGTCCCTTCTTCACCCATGCTTCACCCAAGCATTCCTCTTTATTCTTTCAGTCTCTGTTTCCCCCAGGCATAGTTCGTCAACTCTCGGGAGACAGCAAATATGGTTCTGGCTCACCACATCCTTTTTAAGCATTTTGGAAGACCCAGGTTCCTGACTAGAAAATCTGCTTCAGTCTTCACGTCTCTCTCTTGAGATGACAGATACCACATGGTGGGGCCTCCTGAGAAGGAATCAGGGGTCACAGGTACCAGGGGTTAACAGGTCCACCACCTAGTCAGTGACCCTTACTGGGATTCTTGCTGCGCGTGCTGAGAACTAGGGAGTTATGAGTTCTCTTGTTAAGTGAATCTGTACCCCCGGTGTAATGATTTCAGCCACAAAAGGCTGATACTTCCCGAGTTCCAGGGGCCATGCCCGTGCAGACAAGCCCTGAGGCAAAGGTGCCTAATGCCCCACCCATGTTAAAGGGCCCCGTGTGACCCACGTGTAAAGTGGATTACATCCACGTATGACTCAGTTAAGCCCTTGTGCGCATGCGTGAGCCCCATCATCTGTATAGGACATGGCCCCCTCAACTCCATGTGTGCATGCGCTAGGCAGCTTTTAAAAGCTGGATGCACCATCTTCCACTCTCTCTTCCTGCACACTGACTTCCCCAGCTGTACACGCTCCCCCAATAAACTCCTAAGCGGGTTTGTTGCGTGTCCCATGCTTCCCTCTCACTCTGCACCAGGTAATTTCACCTGGTACCCCCCTTTTAA
This sequence comes from Myodes glareolus, assembly GCF_982192425.1. NCBI lineage: Eukaryota > Metazoa > Chordata > Mammalia > Rodentia > Cricetidae > Myodes > Myodes glareolus. The sequence goes on along the minus strand of NC_142047.1, from coordinate 21,766,504 downwards.
TCCTCTGCTAACAAGCTGAAGCTCCACTTGTTGCCTGAAAACATCTTTCTTGATCTGAACTGGCAGGTATCCTGACTCCTTTCAGTTCCTGGTTGATTACAGTCTCTGATTCGTGTCTGTGTGTATTATTATTGTTGTTATTTTGCAGTAGTGTGGAGGGGGGATCGAGACAGCGTTTCTTTAAGTAACAGTCCTAGCTGTCAAGGAACTCACTCTGCAGACCAGGTTGGCCTCAGGCTAACAGAGATCTGCCTGCCTCTGCCTCCCAAGTGCTGGGATTAAAGGCTTGCACTTCTACCACCTGGCATCAATATATATATATATTTAATTAACTCTGAATATATGTAGACTTCAATTTTCTTTCTTGTTCCAGCTGTCTATCATGGCCAGAAACTATTACCCAAATCAGCACTCAGAGTCACCACTGCACTGTGTCTATGGGATTTGTGGGTCATGAATTGGTAATGTGCAGGACTAAGATGACTACTAGCCTGAACTGGGATGCCTGGTGCTCCTTAGGGGTGACTTGTAGCTGAGGGAGGAGGCATATCTGATGTCTGATGCTGAGTCCTGGAGGCAACACTCACACAGGGCTTCACGGGAATGGACTGCCTCTGATCATGGTGGCCTTGGATTCCTTACAAGGACCCCAGGGACCCAGGGCAATGAGGGGCTCTGTTGTCTGGTACGAGAGAACTTGAAGCCTCAGTGTGTCTAGATTTAAGGGATGGAAAGTCGGGGAAAAGTATCAAAGACATACAATATAGTCCATTTGTGGCTATAACCAGGTATCTCACACAAGAGACTTCATGCAGGCTGGGGCGCACACTCCTGTGAGCCCACTGACCTGGCACAACATCTGAAGAGGCTTCACTTGCATCGAACACAGCACCTGGGACAGGTCAGTCTCTCTTCTCTTCTTTTAAGGCCTCTCATACAGTCCCCAGGGCCCCACCCTCAGGACCTCCTAGAATTCGAGCCACCTCCTAGGGGCTCAGCCTCCAAAGACCATCAGCATTTGAATAACCAATCCTCAGTGTGGGAGCTGTTTACCACCACCCTCTGCCTTCTGGGACCTGAACCAGGATCTGCTTTCCAGTCTAGGCTTGCCCAATGGAAACAAAGGCGGAACAAAAACAGGCAGGTAATTCGGCTCTCCAAACATTTGCCTTGGAGTTTTCACTAGTCCCTAACCCAGCGGCTACAGGCTTGTTCTACTTCCGGCGGGAAGAAACACAGGGCTCTCACTGTCCCAAGATGGCTGCCGCTGGGTCTTCGAGCAAACTTGTGCCATGAAATGTCGGGTAGGTTTCACAAGTACATAAAATAACAGTGGAATCAAAGACACAAACACGAACAAGCCTGTAATCGTGCAAGTCTGAGTCCCAAGGGCGGCCTGCATGCCTCCGCCTTGCCTGTTTTCTTTGCGGGCGATTCCAGCACTCGCCTGGGCCATCTGTTCCTTGTTGTGGGTGGTTAAGTGAAATGGGCTGCCAATACAAATAGCCCACTTGAGGTTTGTTTGCATAAATTGTTTTGAAAGCTTCATGACGAATTTTCAGGATTACTTGCAGTGGTAGGGACCTCGGCGGAGGCGGAAATATAAATTTAGGGATGCCAGTTGGAATCTATTAATTTGCACACAGCCCATCACCCTGGCTCCACTGCTTCACCAATGGTGTGACCTTGGGCAGGTGAATTAACCTCTCTGGTCTTTAGTTTCTTCATCTGCTCACTAGGAGGTGGTAACATAGCACTTTCTTCATGGGATTATGAATTTGAAATAAGGTAATGCATAAAAAGAGGCCCAGAAGAGAGATTGGGATGAGAGATGGGTGTAATGAATATAAGAAATTGTTTTCTTCTGAAGGGGACAGGGGAAAAGGCACAGTTAGTGGGCTGATTCCAATCCCAGGTTCCTGCCCAAATGGGTGGCTTTGTCATGTTGTTTTCCTAAGCCTTGGAGTTTAAATTCAGAGAACTATGAAGACCCTAGTCCCAGACCCCCAACCCCACAGCCAAGGGTAGTATCTCACTGTGACCCCCGTGCATATCTTCCCATAAATGCCTCATTTGGCTGTTAGCAGTTCGAGCCCATCCTCTCAGGTCCAGGAAGGTACCCACACTCCGTCCTTCCTCAGAGCAGAGACTTGGGGAACAACTTGAGAAGGTTCCAGGGGACAGCTAGAGTGTAGCAGGATGTTGTGCATATCTGAAATTGGGGTTTTATTCCCTGGTACTGCTGGACTTTGGGGGACCCTTGGGACTTTTGAAGGAACTGGTCCATGTTAGGTTGGTTATCTTGGTGTGTGTATGTGTGTGTGTGTGTGAGAGAGAGAGAGAGAGAAGGGAGAGGCACACAGGCGTATATGCACACATGTTCACTAGTAATAAAACAGGAGGCTAAGAGGAATGCATCAAAAAATGCAGATAGGGGACAGAGAAAAGAAGAAAGAAACACGAGAGAAGAGACAAAGTGAGTTGGGGAGAGAGAGCTGAGACAGACAGACAGACAGACACCGAGCAGGTGACAGACAGGAGCAGAGACACCAGCGCAGGTCTCACAGAGAGAGGACGTGAGGCATGTCTGCAGGGAGAGGAGGGGCACAGTCAGAGAGACATCAGAGAGCAGCCCAGTGGCTTCCACAGTTTCAAAGCCCAGGGCACCACAGAGTGGCACTCCTGTCACCCTGGGATCTGTGTGCCCAGGGCCCGGCAGAAGTTGCAGTGACCCTCTTTGCCCTTCCCCTGCCAGCTCGTTGTCAGGCCCCATTCTTGGTCCCTGGTAGGATAATGTCTGCCTGCAGGGACCTGACCTGGCCCTTTCATCTTGCAGTGCAGGCTCGGAGCTGCCCAGATGGAGTGGAGGCTTGGGCCTGTGGCCATGCCAGTCAGAGCACTTCCAACGATGACAGTTAAATTGTTGGGGCCTCTGTTCTTCATTTACATCACAGACTCTAAGGTCCTCTGGCCCTCCCCTAAATGGAAGCCAGCTGCCCCATCCATCCACTGAGCTCTTGCCTTGCTTTAGAAGGCCTCTGACTTTCAACTTTAAATGCACCGCCCTGTTTTTGACAAGCCAGAGTGCTTAACAATATTTCATTGCATGATTTCGCCAAGCTCTAGAACTTCTCTGCAAGTTTGGAATAATGGGCTAAACCTGGGTGGATTTGTGTCTCTGAGTGATCACGGACACTGGGCTATGGGTGAAATACTAGGTCACCAAGGGTGTCCTCTGAGGTGGCAGAAACCTCTGATGTCACAAAGCACATCTGAAACCCGCTTTCCTGCCAAGGCCCCCCAGTCACTAGCTGAGGTTTCTTTAATTTCTGTTTTATGTTCATCCTTGGGAGACACGCGGTTACAAAGTTCGACCCACGGTGATTAGCTTCTGTCAGGAGAGAAAATATATTTATTTTCAGCATCTTGATGGAGGGTCCGTGGGCATGGTCCAGGGTACTCTCAGCAAGCAAGCAAATCCGTTCTCCGCTCTGTGGAGTGACTGGCTTGGAAGGCGAAGCCTCAAGTTAGTTCAGTGGTTCTCAATTAGAGGCGACAAGACCTCAGTGACATACATCTTTGGCTGGTGTTGACTGAGTGGAGGCAGTGTCCTAGGCATGGCTAAAAGTTCTGTAATGAATAGGGCTGTTGCCCTACTACAAAGCCAGTAGTGTTGCTGTTGAAAAATCCTACTTCCAACTAGGGCAGGTATAGCAGGATGTGTGACCTGGCGGGCCAGGGCTAGTTCAGATTTTGCTGTTTGCAGCTCCGGAAGGTGTTATTCTAGTAGAGCTGTGCAGTATAACAGCCCCATAGGTGGAAGGAAACACACAAGCAAATATCACAGGCAGGCTGTACTGGCTTTGGCTGGAGCATAAGGAACTTGGGGGGGGGGGGTTGTCCTTGAAAGGAATAGAGAGAGTTGGAGATGCATCTAGGACCTAGGCCTTGGTTTTGCAAATGCCCAGAGGGCTGGATACTTTGGAGCAGGAAATGAGATCTGGCCTGTGCTCTGGGAAGACTGTGGCGATCTGTCATGTGGGTAAATGGCATTGTAGGTGGAGAGCGGCAAGGGCAGTTTGAGAAGGACCCTACCTGGCAGGACAGTCCTGTGTGGCACAAGTCCCCAGGGGGCAGACACCATGTGCTGAAGCGTCAGTCTTTGTTCTCTTGCTGTGAGGACTCAAAAGCCAAAGCAGCCAAGGAAAGAAGATTCTTGGGGGTTCATGGTTTCAGAGGTTAGGGTCCACGCTGTTGGAGCTGAGGTAACTGACACCCGGTGACTTGAACACCCGCTGAGAACTCACAACTGGAGCCACAAGCAGAAAGCAGAGAGAGCCAGCTGGGAGCGACCCGCGACGTTTGAAACTTCCAGGCCTCTACGTGACGTATTTCGTCCTGCCAGGCCATACCTCCTAATCCTTACCAAAGAACCGCCAACTGGGGACTTATGAGGGCTGCCTCATTCAAACCACCATAGTGGGTAGCTAATGCGTGGCAAGGCAGTTGGCCTGGCTCCACGGTCAGGGTCACATTGCCACACCACTCCTGAACTGACCCCTTCATGAGTGGAACCATCCTCACTTCCCCTTGTCCTGGCTGCCCTCAGTTTTGTGTAAAATCGTGTCCCTGAATTATTTCCTGTGTTATCCACGTCACCTGTGCAATGACTATGAGACTCAAGAGGAAGGGTAAAAGGAGGGGACAGCCTCTCCCCCACCCCCCGCCACCTTGAGTGTCCAGGCTGATCCTGCAAGCTCAGGGAGCAGGGTCTGGGTATGCGCTGTGGAGGTGAAGATACCAGCCTATGAGTGTTGGTTCTAGCCGGCACCTGGTGCTGCCTGGTACAGGATCTCTGCTGTCTGGAGAGGGTAGTGGGTGGCATCAGCATCCACAGCTGGCTCCCGGCACTCTGCTTGAAGACAGGTCGCTTTATACCTTCTTGCCTTTCAGCTCCTAGACGGTGGATAGAAGCAATGATGCCCTCATAAATTACCATGACAATCTGTGGATTTTATTTGTCATCGAAATGCTTATGAATCAGTGGTTTTGCAGAAGGCATTGCTGGGCCCGCAATGCGGTTCAGTGGCTGAGTTCTTATGTAACACACACAAAGCCCTGGGTTCCACGTTCAGACCTACTAAACCAAGCAGCCAACCACAAGCTTCAAAAAGAGTCTAATCAAAGACCTGGCGGGTGTGAGTCTAACACAGGCAGCCTCTGGGGTCACCCCTACCTAGTTAGGGACCTACGTCTGCCTCTCAGGAAATAGTGATCTTTCACCAACCAAGCTACTCTGTGCCTCCTTTTCCTAACCTGCACAGCCACGAGGATAGCAGCACCACGTGACATTGTGAGACTCGAACCAAGGCAATGAGTGGGAAGCATGTCAGCTGGTGTTCTGTGGACAGAATGATGGATTTCCCCGTGCACACCAGTGTTATTATGGTCTGCACAAGTTTCTCTTCTGTTGCATCAGATTTGAGAAGTGGCCCTCCAAAGGCTGCAGGTGCTCAGCAGGGTAGACATCAGTATTGTCTCTGGCCGAGACCCTGAAGACAGAATCTCTCTGGAGTGTGTGACGATCGTTGTTAGAAGTCTTCTCTCAAGGCCTGTAGCGGCCTGAGCCTTTCTGAGCTGGGGTTCACTGAATCAAACCCACCGGAAATGGCCAGCTCCCATCCTGCCCCCGGATTGGGTACAACCCTGGACCCTATCAGCTCACTGTGAATACTGCCTACCATGCAGACTTCCACCGAGCCTTAGCTGGTCAGAAAGAAATGTCTTATTGGTTTTATAGTAAGGACAATAAGCCCAAAGAAAGGAAAATTAACCTAGAAAAGTGATTTTTCTAGTGTGTGCGCGTGTGTGTGTTCTGAAGGAGCCTGCAATGCTTAGAAATTATAGACATTTCCAGACCATGTGGGCCGAACCACAGCCACTGCTAAACATTCACAGCGCCCCCTGCGGGAGAAAGCTTGTGCAACCCTGTTGCTGTATGTTAGGGAAAGGGAAAGAGCCCTGCCTGGTGGAAGACCTACAGGCTCAGCTAAATAAGCAGTGGTCAAACACAAACCGGTGGGCAAATCCACCTTCCCCTCAAGGAGGAGATAGCCCAGTTCACTGGCCAGAGGTTTGTGGAATCCACTGAGTGACTGGTCGGACCTTGGAGAGCGCTAGGGTGAGCTCTGATGGAGGTCACGTCTAGACCCATGGAGGCGTCACTACCCACTTTGACCTGTACATCTCATTTAAAAGCCCCCAGGAAAGACTGGCTTCAGACTAGCCTATTTGCATTACAAGCACAGGGACTCTGAGAACAAAAAATTCAGCAACGGAACCTGCAAACTTCGGGGAGCAGGCCTTGTCGCAGTCAAGACTGGAGTGGCCTCCCCCCGGGTGTGGTGGGGGCATTTCTTAACACAGCCACTGGGTGTCGCTGTGCAACTGGGCTGGGCCTCTGTGAGCACTTATCTGGCTGTTAAAAAACCCTGCTCTTAAAGAAAGCATGGAACATGGTAATGGTAGTTGGGTGACTTCCCTGACAGGCCTGAACTGTAAAGCAAATCTCACCGTAGGGATGGCGCTCACTTTTGGAGACATTTTACATGAAAAGCTTTCACGTGCTCGAGGCATTTGGGATCCAATTTCAAACAAAATTTTTTTTGAAAAGGTGACAAGAAAGGGTATGGGGAGAGAAGTCAAAGGAACATTGCGGCCCTTACCCCACAAGCTCTACAGTTTGATGTAAGGTGTTTTCCTCGTGAGCCAACGGATGCCAAGACGAATTTCTTTCTTTCATTTCTCTCTTTCTCTTTTCCTTCCCCCTCTCTATTTTTCTGACATCGTCCCCCCTCTTCTTCCAAGAGCCCTCCACACAAAAACTGTTTCTCCAATGAACGCAGGCAGGGGTGTGTCACGGGTGATGGATGGCTCGCTCCCACTCAGCTTTTGATAATTAACTTCTACTCTTCACAGACGAAGGCTATTCTGCCAAGTCCAAAATGCCCTGGAAAACGTAAAATTAGAACCGTATGAGGAAGGAAAAAAAAAAAAGGTTAAACACGCTAAATATCTATGTGTACAGTTTGGCTGAAGGGCGACCAGGGTGGGGTTTGCTCTCCGAGCTGCCCAGGGACAGCTGGAAAGGAAGCAGGGAGTGTAGGGACACTGACACAGAGTAGAATTCTGAGTAACTAGATGATCTAAATGAAAAGGAGAAGGCCTTGGGACCTTTACCCAACACCTCGGTCAAGACAGAGACCTGGGGACGCAGTCCCGGAAAAAGCGGTGGCTGTGTTGGGGACACTACCAGACTGACAATGGATTGGGACATTTTAGCTACAAAGAGTCGGGATGTTGTAGACCCAAAGCCAAATTACTGTGGGCTACTTTAAGCCCCGCCCACCCCCCCAATAGGCCTACCTCTGTATCTGACCTAACATTCTTTCAGCTATCAGAGAGCTAGATCGCTGTCACCAGCCCCAAAGACTGCTATCAGTGTTTGAGAGACCGATAGCAGAGATTCCCCCCCCTACACATCTCTGTACCCCATCTACCTGCACCCGAGGCCTGTAAAAGAAAGTCCACCACCTCTCTGCACCCTGTCCACCTGCAGCCCTCACCAGTGTACGTGGAAAATGCCTTGACTGACTGTTTTCTTTCATTCTGTGATTCTAAAGTTCATGTCAGGGCTTTCACTTTGGAACATGCCCTCCTCCTATGGTGGGCTCACCCATATTTGGCTTAGAATAAATACCCTCTTGTTCCCTTGAGGGCAAGAGTTGTGTTTTGTGGACACCTTCAAAAGGAAAGTATGAGAGACTCAACAGCAAGCATGGGACATCTCTCGTCTTCCTTAAACCCTTGGAGATCAGAAGTTCCAGCCTAATCATAGCTCTTATTCCTATAGTCTCAACCCCTGAGGAAGGGCTGGAGCCCCCATGCTGTTGATGAAGAAGCCCCAGGCGAAGTCAAGGGGGAGCCCGTGCCATTGTTGGGTAGCTGTGCTTATGGTTCCTATATCACACGGGCTCCACAGTGGAGAGAGCGGCCCATAAGTGGCCTGCCCCTCTCCAGGAGCTACACCACCGGTCACAAGCTCTAGTAATTGCTGAGGGATTTATTTCAGGAGATTGAAAAAGATAACTTTAAAAGCAGATTCCCCTAGCCTGGTGTCCTGCACCGAAATGGGAAGAAAGGCCCTCGGCCCATGCGGCAGACATCTTGGTAGGAAACACCTCTTACCTGGCTTCTCAGAGGACAGGAGCCAGGTTTCACAAACCATTCCTATCTCAGTGTTCCCCAGGGTTCCTTGGATCACCTTGGAGTCTGGATCCCTACCTGCCCTGGTAATTTACCTCTTTTGGAGGAGAAAGTAAAGACAAAGCCAACCAAAAGGCTGCTCTCCTGCCTCGGTGAGCTGGTCACATATAGCTGAGGTGGGGAGCAGTTAGCTGACCATACAGAGCCGGGGGGTGAGTAGTGAGCTGACCACATATAACTAGGGGGAGTAATGAGCTAATCACATGTAGCTGGGCAGGGGGTGTAGTGAGCTGGCCACATACAGCTGGGGATGTTGTGAACTGGCCACATGTAATGGAGGGGGGGGGGCTAGTGAACTGATTGCTTATAACTAGGAGAAGTCGTTAACTAGCCACATATAGCTAGGGGAAGTGAGCTTGTTACATACAGCAGGGGAATGGTGAGCTGACCACATCTAACTAGGAGTAGTGAGCTGACCGCATGTACCTAGGGGACAGTGCTGTCTATATATAGCTGGGGCGAGGGAGTTGTGAGCTGGCCACATGTATATGGGGGATTCTTCACAACTACCTATAGTTACAGGGAGTAATGAGCTAGCCACATATAGCTGGGGAGGGGGAGCAATGAACTGGTTACATATAGCTAGGGGAGTAGTGTGAGCTAGCTACATATATCTGGGGTTGCCCTGCTGGGAAGCTGGCACTTCAGACTGTCCAGGCTGAGACAGGGTGCCTAGCCAGTGAGACACTCAGGAGCCCACTGGGAAATTAATGTCTCACGTGTGGAGGATCAGTAGGGATGAGGGCAAAAAGGCAGGCCAAGCCAGGCCTGAGCTCTTTTCTCTTCTGCAAGAAGCCCTTGGATTTGACTTTCCTTCACTTTTTTTCCCGTTGCAATTGCCTGGAGAGCAGCTGGGCCTGCTGCAGAGGGGCACTGACATTGAATCTGCTCTTCATCACCCTGCTCCCCCCGCCCCAGCAAGGTGGCTTGCTGGGAATCCAGAGATAAAAAATGGAAATTGACTTCTACTGGGCAGGAAAACAGAAGGCTTCCTTCCGCCCGTGTGGATAAGCATCCACCGCGAAAACTTTAGCCCCCAGAGAAACACTGTTCATGGGTTTCCCAAGGCGTCCATCCCCCAGACCCGCCGCTGAAGCATTGTAAGTGCAGCTTCTAGAAGATCCACACTTAGCCTGGGCAGCTTCTGACCCTCTAGGATCCAAAGCGCCAAGAGACGCTTTGATTGGATTCCGAAGAGCTATTTTGAGGGCTGTTTATGTTGTAATTAACCCTTCGCATAAACACGAGTGCCGTTCAGGGATCCAAAACCCATGTGGTCTTCATTCCCTCCTGGTGAGAAGAAAATAACGATACTTGCCCCAAAGGGATGCTGCAAAAAGGAAATGAACTGATCCCGTTCACAAAGTCTCAGGATGTGCAGAACCACTCGGTGCAGAGCGGGGGCTCGCGCATCCTAGCCAAGGACAGGCGGCAGCCTCCTGTGTTCACCCTGTGGCCTCTCACAGATCCTGGTCTGATTATATGACAAGGCACCATGCATGGGGAACACGAAAAGCTGAAGACTGTGCGATGATGTAATTGACCAACCTGGGTACAGAAATCCCAAGGCCCAGGCCGTCTGGCTCTGGGTACGTGTCCCGAGGACATTCCCACAGAAGCCTGTCCTGAAGGACTATCAGGAGGAAACGCATTGTGGTATATTTCCTGGTGGTGGAATGTGGAGATAAGTTGGGGGCCCATTCTTGGGAAAACCGAGAAGCCCTGCCGTGGAAACGGGTGCGGGAGTGAGAAGAGACTGGTGCCTGCGTACTGGGAGGGATGTAGTTTCAACTTGTGGTACTAGTTTTAGAAAGTACATCATAGCCTGGCATGGTGGCTCAGTTTAATCTCAGCACTATGGAGGCTGGAGCAGGAGGATTGCTGTGAGTTTGATGGGCTATAGTATAAGACCCTACCTGGGGGAGGGGACAAAGAAACCAAACCAAACCACCAACAAACACCCAGAGACTGGGAAGAAGGCTCAGTGTATAAGGATGCCTGTTCTCTAAGCAGAAGGATCTAATTGACTATACCCAACACCGGTGTGGAAATCCAGCCATGGCAGAGTGCATACCTCTAACACCAGCACTGTGAGGGGCAGAGACAAAAGGATCACACTGTACTAAGCCAACTGGCCAGCAGCTTGGGCCCAGGTTCAATGAGCAATCCTGCCTTGAAGGAAGAAGGTGGAGCACAGCGGAACAAGACACCAGATGGTCTCTTTTAGCCTCCATGCATACACCCCCACACACGTGCACATACACCAACATAAACTCACACACACGGAGTAGAAAACACAATGTGATAGACGATGCAATGCCTTTAAGGTAAATTTCACAGGTGTATTTTTTTTGCATATCCAGAGGGACACACTTGAAGAGCTGTTGTCGGGAAAGGGGGAATGGCAGGTAGGAAGAGAAATTCAGTAACCAGGTAACCACTGTAAATCTGGTTCATCCAGATCAATGATGGTGACGAATCATGAACTGAGGGACACCAAGTCCTGGCTTTAAACAGAGCCCACTTACCCCATGTGTTGCTAACAGGGAAAATGATTGTTTATTCATGTACTGTATATATGCCTATGGCACATATATGTGTTCATAGTAAATAAGGACCTACGTATAAACAAAGAAGTTTCATGAAGTCATTGCTTCCCCATGACTTCAAAACACTTCGATTTGGAACAGTCTTAGGCTTACAAAAAAGTTAAACAAGACAGAGCGAGTTTCCATCTCTTTCAGCCAGTGCCTGGAGCATCAGCATCTTACAGAGCCACATGGCATTGTGGCCTCTGAGAAACTCACATTGGCCATTATAGCTAAGTAACAGCCAGCTTGTGGGAAGAGCACTGCCTCCCCGTGGTGGTGGATGAGTCCTATGGCCCTCACCTGTCTCTTCTCGTGCATCTTCTGTGGTCTGGAATGGTTTGCTGGGTTTTTATTTTGCATGTCTTCGACAGTTTTGAGGCATGCTGTAGGATGTCCCTGACTTGGGATTGGTCTGGTGTATCCAGACAGATGTTATGGTCTGAGAGAGGACACAGCAGAAGGAACAGCATGCTTCCCATCTTTCCGGATTGGCATATGAGCATCTTCACACGAAGCTCTGCTGGCAATCTTACCCCTCTACCAGTTGGTTTAGGTGGCACTTGCTAGGCCTCCCATGGCCAAGGTGGTGTGGTTTTCCTTTTTCAAGCTCTGTTGTTCCCAACGGTCACTAAGGTTCTAAATGTACTTCTCAAGGTATCTTTTTATTGTGTTAAAAGACAGATCTAACATCTGACCAATTTTAAAAGTATGGTTCTCTGAATGTGTTAAGACGGTTTGAGAGATGACTCACAGACCACAGATACCCTCGTTTAAAGTGAAGGATCTCTGGTATCAGTGTCTCCTCAGGGTCGCACAGTTACCACCATCAGGTGGAAGACATCTTCATTGCCCCATGAATAAGAAGCTCTTTTTCATGAAGTCGCTCCTCGCTCCCCTCTTGCCCTGTGAGCCACAGATCTGTCTCCATCTCTACAGATTGGTCTATTTTGAGCACTCTCAGCAGATGGATTCCACAATGTGTGGTCTCTTACCGACCTATCACTTAATATCAAAGTTCATTCCCACTGTGGTGGCCGTGGTGAACGTTGCTACGCCCATTTTGTTTTTCTACTAAGTAATACTATTCTGCTGTGTGGACATTGAACACTCTGTTCAGCAAGTCCTTGAGGACAGGCTGTGTGCTCTCTCTGAGTAGCTCTGCTGTGAAGAATTCCAGTCTTGTATGTGGACATGTGTTTTCGTTTCTCCACAGTACGTACCTATGAGGACCGCTGGGTCATATGATAACTCTATGCTGAACACTGGAGGAGCTGCCAAGCTGGCTGTCCAAGTGGTTTTTTTTTTTGTTTTTTTTTTTTTGTTTTGTTTTTTTTTTACCATTTTTCATCCCAACTATGCAGGCTATGGGGTTTCTGATTTCTCCACATCCTTGTTACTCTCTGTCTCCCTGGTTATAGCACTCCTGGTAGGCCTGGGGAGTGTCTGTTTGCCTTCCTCGCATGGTTGAAAACCTAAAGCAACTTTTCTTGAGCTTATTGCCCATTTGCATAGCTGCTTTGGCGACATGGCAATCCAAGCGTTGCCTGTTTGAAAGCCTGGGTTGTCTTCTAACCACCGAGTTGCAAGTGTCCTTTTTGTATTCAGCATGCCACCCCTTCCTCAGGTGGAGAGTTTGTATAGTGTTTCCCACTTGCAGATTCTCTTCTTACCTTCTCAGTGAAAGTATTTGGAACCCAAACTCTCTCAATCACAACGTGATCAACTTACCTGTCTTTGTCGTGAGTTTGCTTATGACTTGGAATCTCGCCTAGGAAACAAAGTGTCAACCATGGAGATTTAGCATCATTTCTATAGCAACCTTAACACTTACATTTGGTTTTATGGTTCAGGTGACCTAGGGTATTTTCCCTGTAGCATGAAGAAGGTGCTTTAGCTACCATTTGTGTGACCATGGGGAGCACCTGAAGAAACAGGAGAAGCTTATCTTCTTCCTAGTCTTTAGGGATCAGCCCATCACTGGTGCGAAGGACATGTCTCGGGGAGAAGAAACTTTTCTTCTCTTTCTTTCTCTATTTCTTCTTCTTCTTCCTCTTCCTCCTCCTCCTCCTCCTCCTCCTCCTCCTCCTCCTCTTCTTCTTCTTCTTCTTCTTCTTCTTCTTCTTCTTCTTCTTCTTCTTCTTCTTCTTCTTCATTGTTGGTGTTTGTTTCCATTTTTCAAGACAAGGTTTCTCTGTGTGTATTCCTGGCTGTCCTGGAACTCACTCTGTAGACCAGGCTAGCCTTGAACACACAGAGATCCACCTGCCTCTGCCTCCAAAGTGCTGGAGTTAAAGGCGTGTGCCACCACCACCAGGCTTCCTTTCCCCTTTCTGTTCAGTGTGTGCCTGAAAAAAAGCCTTACCTTAGGGCCCCTGTGCTCTCTGCAGGTCACTGGGGACAGACACATAGAATTCAGCTCAGCACTGACCCTCCAAGGCTTCAGGGGTCCCAATGCTTCCCCACCTAGATAGAGGTGCTTGAAGGAATCTTTGCCACATTTTAAAAAACGGCTGTCTTATTATTTCTCACAAACGAACATGTTCTCTTTAACCTAACTAAATAAGGGTACTTGATGTCACTGTCATGATAGACCTGCAATCACAGGTTGGATGAAATGATTGTGGGTTTAGCCTTGGAGCCAGATCTCCTGGACCTGAGTCTCAATCCCACTACTTACTAACTATGGGACATGAACAACCTACTTGGCTTCTCTGTGCTTGTGTTGTGCTTCTCCGTCAGATGAAACTGGTGCGAGTGATTTCTTCCAAAACTGCTGTGAGAAAGCTGCCAGCTGTATAGCGAGCACGGGACAGACAGGAGCTGTCCCTCTGACACCAGTCACACCCCACGGTGTCCTTAACAGGCATGGACTAATAGAAACACTCAAGAGTCATATGTATGATCCTGACAACCTCCGCAGCTCACACGTCTTGCACCGAGGGAAATGCTGTGGAAGGACTGTGACCTTTCCAGAGAAAACATGCACGTGGGCACACACTCTAGCACAGCGGCAGGAAATCCCAAGGCGGAGATTAGGGGCTGGTGAGGCTGTGGGAAGCCCCTGTGAGGGCATCTGAGCCTGTTTGTTTCTGGATTACAGTGACATGGCCAGAAGGAAGACCAGACCCTGCTTTTCCTGCCTGATGCCACCTTCTAGAGAGGCCAGCACACACATCCGCTCCTATCTGCTCTTGCCTGGGCCCTCTCCTCTGAACTGTCCCCTGGGAGCTGCTGCTGGGGCCGGGAATGCTGCAGCCTACACCACAAAGAGATGTAGGCCAGGCCCTGGGATTCCATTCGTGACTCCCTCTCTATCCCTGACACTTTTTTTTTTTTGGAGGCCCTTGATCTAGGGAGGCTCACCCCACCTCACTTTCTACCTGTGTTTTGGCATCTCAGGGGAAGAACCTGTGATGAAGACAGGCCGTCCATTCTTTCTATCCTTCTTGCCAAGTTTGGTTAGAGAATGAGGCTGAGATACAAGTTAGATCAACCAGAGCCGGGCTGATTGAGCTCTAGGGCCTTTGTTTGACTGGCCTAAGAAGGGGCTTCTCATTCTGTGAGCTGAGCCGGAGACTGCCATACACCAACCCACGTAGTACAGAATCAAGAGCTGAATCCTGTTGAAATTGACTGAGCCTGAATCGCAATGTGCCTAAAGCCCACAGTTCTCCCTGACTTACTTTATGTGAAGGTAACCAATATATCTGTAACATATTGTAAATGTAATGTATCATAAATGTAATATCTTGGTTACTTTCACACCACCGTGACCACAATACCTCGCAGAATGATTTTGGGGGTGTTCTCTTGGCTTTGCCCTCTCAGAGGTGTTAGTCTGCCATGGTAAGAAAGATGCAATGGGGGACTCAGTTATGGCAGAAGCTGGTTGTAGTCTGGTGCCCTGGAAACAGAGAGAATGGCTGGAACCAGCTCCAGGCTCTCACCTCCAGAGTCTCTGCATCTCCTGACATCCTTCCAGCATCCAAGCCCTGTTCCCTAAGGTTCCATAGCTCCTCAATAGCAGAGAACCTATTTGGGATGTCTCAGAGTCAACCATAACAGAGAGTGGGATATCTCTGGTTCAACTATAGTGACAAAGGGGGCATCTTAGGCTCCAACTATAAGAGACTTACCCTGGGGGAGATTAGCCATGCCATTGGTAGTGAAGTTGAAGAACTTGGGGGTAGAGGTCTGAGCCCATGGCGCTGGAGTTTGGATGTGTGACTTCATAGTGGTAAACCAGTGTTGTTTATGCCTTTGTTCTGGGGAAGTAATCACAATCTTTAGATATATATATGACACCTCGATCCAAATGTCCAGCCAGTCATTACCTGTCACCTCTTAAGAATGACAATGCTGTCCCTGGCATTCTTCATCGGCAAAGTACTATCAAGCATATTGTGTATTAATGCCCCTTCAGCAAGCTAGGAACAAATCCAGGCAGAAATTAGTATATAGCTTGGTACCTTCCCAGTGGCTGTTGAAGACCACAGGACCCACTACCACCAGACTTTCTCATCCCATAGATCTGAGTAAAGCTGGGGAATGGGCTGCTGGCCGGGGGCCTGCCCTTTGAGAACCACTGCCTTATCACTGCTGGGGGGGCACTCCATGTTAGACCCTGGAGATGGTGAGAGATCTGGGAGAACAGCTGTCTTGCAGGTTGCGTATCTGATGCTAAGATGCTGTTATGTTGCTCTCAGGTAGCCTTGGTAGGCATGTAGGTCCTTAGTCACCTCACTTTCCCAGCTAAGGGTATCCGTGGAAGTGGGAAGAGGGCCTTTCCAAATATGACCTAAGCCTCCTTACATGGGGATACGGCTGTGGGCTCGTGAGTGACATCTGCCTCCCTACTCAGCACATGCTGTCCTTGGCAGGCAAATCCAAGGTCCCCCCCTCTGGTGACTTAGGTATTTAGCAAAATCCAAATGATAACTAATGGTCACCAGGATCCTGGGTGTGTTACACGTGGGTAGTAGCTTAACCAGAACCAGTCAAGATTCCAGTGGCCACATCACACCTATTTTATGGGTACCACGATCACATCTATTTTACTTGGGAGGAAATGGAGGTTGAGGGTCTGGCGCCATTTGCTAAAGAATACACAGGTGCCATAGGCTCATTCACACGAAGTAGCTTAGCCACAGAGCCCAGGGCCTTTGCTGGCACTCCACTGGTCTGTTCACGGAAACACCGACAGGAATACGACCTTCTGTGTGAAAACTGAACCGTGTCTCCTCACATGCTTCCCCCTTGGTCTGTGTAGCAAGGACAGCCTGCTTCAGCTTCTCTGCACATTGAATGGCAGTGTACGAATAGGCCCAGTGAACCGTGTCTCCTCACATGCTTCCCCCTTGGTCTGTGTAGCAAGGACAGCCTGCTTCAGCTTCTCTGCACATTGAATGGCAGTGTACGAATAGGCCCAGGCCTTGGGTCCTCTACAGGGCCAGTGAGTCAACGCGAGGCATTAGTTACCATGCACAGGGTTCCAAGGAGGTGTTAGGTGTTTGCAACATGGCCTTCTATAAGCCACAGTTATAGATAGGACACTAGATTTCTGAATAAATGGAACTCTAAGCAAGGAGCCCCAGGTTATATTTGAAGACTGTAAACATTTGAAATCGTCTTGAGAATAATAATAAGAACACTAATAACTGAAGAAAGAGGAACCTGGATGCCCCCAAAATGTCACATTTGGAGCAGGGCTGTCACACTGCACAGGGTTAGCAGCTGCCGGTGTCATTTTGGAGACAGAGACATTGAAGTTTAGAGTCCTGGGCTGAGTCTTCTCAGGCCACAGCCCCAGCGTTCCAGAATCAGGGCTGGACCTCCACCTCGCTTTCCTTGTACCCAGCACCAGTCTGCCTGAGTTTTTTCCGCTGTTCATTCAAGAAACTTCGCCACTGCAGCCAGTGATCCTGCCCCTGCTTCTCTGCTGAGGCTTCCCTCCTTTCCAAGAGGTTCGGGCTGCCGTGCATTAGCTCTCATTACCGCCTCTGCGATGGCTTCTTCATAAATCCCTAACCACTTGGCACCTAGTTATAATGGAATAAAAGGATCATACTATAAATTGATGGGTTACATTTATTGTTGTTTAAATGATGAGGGGGAAGAGAAAGTCCATAAAACACTGAAGTGTTTCTTTTCTCTCAAGGCTACGGTTGGAAAGCTTTCTCCAAGCCCCCCGTGATGTTCTTTTCTCTTCCCTCTAGGCGTAGCAGGCTGCTGAAGCACCCGGGACCGCTTCCTCTTCTATCTGTTAATGTAGCACCTTGTGGAATGTGACCTGATTTTTGATTGCTTGATGTTCGGATTTAACCAAAAACAAATTAAAAGAGTTGATATGAAGTCTGTGAAAGCATGCTGCTTGAGTCCATCTTTTGCTGTTGTAACAGGATCACTGAAACTGGATGGTTTGATAAAGAACAGAGGCTTATTCTAGGCTTATGCCAGGACCCACCCCACCTGTCACCACCCACAGGTCCCTTCTGAACCCAACCTAACCTCTCTGCCTAGTCATGTCTCCCATATCATCTTCCAGGGAGTATCCCAGATGGGGTCTCTGACCCTCCTTATCTAAACTTTCTTCCCAACCAGTTAGAAACAGCCCAGGTCCCACACCCAGGTCTCTGGCCTAGTCTGGCCACCCTGTCTGAACCATAATTGATCTCTAGGACCTTACAATCATAAACTTCAAAGCATTTGGAAGAGTTTAAAGAGAAAACAAGAAACAGCTCTGTTGTGAAACATTCTTTCACACTGTGTGAAGATATGTTTCTGTAATTAATAAAAAACTAAATGACCAATACCTAGGCAAGATTTTTCAGGACAGAGGGAATGCTGGGAAGAAGAAGGGTAGAGAAGCCAGACAGATGCGGAATGAGCCAAACACACAAAATAGGATAGAGGTAAAAGCCACAAAGTAGAAGATATATTAATAAAAACTGGGTAAACTTAAGTTATAAGAGCTAGTTAGGAACAAGCCTAAGCTATTGACTGGGCTTTCTTAATTAATAATATGTCTCTATGTGTTTATTTGGGAACTGGAAGGTGAGACAGAAGAATCTGCCCACACAGCTCAGGGAAATTAAGAGTTAAAGAACTTAAGGAGAATAAATGTCTGAGCAATGCATGAGAAAACACAAATGCAAAGCTGAAGGAAATGACCATCTAGAACTTGAGACTAGATGTCAATAAGGAGATGGAGACACTGAGTAGTGCTCAGGCTGAAATGAAGATGAAACAGAAAAACCCAAGAACTTAACTAGAAATCTTAATGCAAACCCTTAGAAATAGAATACAAAAATAGAAAATCTAGAACAAATAAGCAAGAAATATGAAAAAAACAGAAAAGGAACATATAGGAAATATGGGACACCATGAGAAAAACAAATCTTCAGATTATAGGCATGGATGAGAGAGAAGAATTCCAAATTAATAGTGAAGACCAGATCTTCAACAAGATCACAGAAGAAAATGAAGAAAAGGCACACCCATACAGATATAAGAAATATACGGAACACCAAGAAGATAATGCCAGACAAGAAGATCCCCACAGCATACCATAGCTAAAGCTCTAAGCATACAGAAGAAAGAAAGAACACGGAAAGCCACAACAGAAAAGCTGCAAGTTACACACAAAGGAAAACTCATCAGAATGACAGCCTATTTCTCAATGAAAGAGGCCGGAGAAATGCGTTCATAGTCCTAAAAGACCAGACTAGACTAATATCAGCAAAACTACCAGCCATAATTGGAGAAGAAAGAAAAAAGTTTCTATGATATAAACAGTCTAAAAAAATTATATTCAACAAATCAAACCTATAGAAAATATAGGAAGCACCATTTCAGGCTAGAGAGAGGAAGGAACATGGCAGAAAAGCCATGGAAAGAAATACAAATCCAAAATTATTAAGACACAAAGAACAACTGAGAACACAAACGACAGCATCAAAAATCAACAACACGCTAAATAAAATTAACAAGCACATTTTAATACTAACTTTAAATATCAATGACCTCAATTCTCCAATTAAAAAACACAGACTGACTAAATGGATCAAGACACAAAACTCATTTATCTACTGCCTGCAAGAAACACGTCTTAGCTTTAAGGATAGACACCACCTTAGAGTGAGAAGATGGGCAAAGATAGTCCAACCAGATGGGACCAGAAAGCAAGCAGGTGTCACCATCCCGGTATGTGACAAAATAGACTTAAAACTAAATCAAATCAGGAGCGATAAAGAGGGACATTTCCTTCTCATTACAGGAATAAGAAACCAAGAAGACATCACTAATCTAAGCATGATTACTGAACTCTAGTGCACCCTATTTTATATACAAAAAGTACTACTGAATTTAAAGATGCAGATTAACATCAATCCATTAAGAGTAGGTGATTTCAATACTTCACTTTCTCCAATAACTAGCTCATCTGAACAACAACAACACCACCAAATGAAACAAAAATGGGGAAACATCAGAATTAAATGGCATCTAACATCAAATGAACTTAACAGAAACCTGCAGAATATTCCAACCAAACACCAAAGAAAATACATTCTGCACATTTTCTAAAATAAATTATATCTTGGGACACGCTCAAAAAAATCTTTACAAATTAAAAAAGATTGAAGTATAACTCCTTGTAGTCTGACTATAATACAATAAAACTTAAAACTGAAATAAATCTCTAGAAAATGTACAAACTCAATGAGATTAAATGACCCATTACTGAATGATAAATGGGTAAAAGAAGAAATCAAGAAATAAATAAAAAAATTTCTTGTAACTAAACGAAAATAAAAACACGCAGAGCAAAACCTCTGGGACGTAGTGAAAGCAGTCCAATCAGGGAAACAGTTCTAGGTGCTGACATTAAAAAAATCAGAAAGAGCACAAATAAATGACCCAATGATGCAACACAAACATTGGAAAAAACAGAACAAATCAAATCAAAACTCACTTGATGGCAAGGAATATTAAAATCCAGAGCAGAAACTAATGGAAAAAATCAACAAACAGTACAATGAGTTTAACAACTGGTTAGACACTTGGATCAACTAACCAAAAGAAAGAAAGGACCCAAATTAACAGGATCAGAAATGGCTATGGAAATGTTGCAACAGACATCAAAGAATTTTAGATATTATTGGGGAATTCTTTAAAAAACCTGTTCTCCATTAAGCTGGAGAACCCAAATGAAATGGATGACTTCTTAGATTAAGCCAAATGACCAAAATTAAACCAAGAAGTCAACAACCTAAATAGACCCATAACAAATGAAGAGATTTAAATAGTAAAGAGATCCTTCTTTAAAAAAAAAAAAAGGCACCAGGGCCAGATAGATTCACAGAATTCTACCAGATGTTCACAGATGATCTTCAGCCAATCCTTAAACTATTCGAAAAAGAAAAAGAAAGAAGAGAAAAGAGGAGGAGGAACACTCACTCCCAAACTTCTTCCACAAAGCCAATGCTTTTCTTTTTCTGTTGTATTTTTTTTTAACCTGTTTGGGTATTGGAACCCAATACCCAGAACCCAATACCGCAGAAAAAGTCTTAGACAAAATCCGGCATGCCTTCATGATAAACATAGATTAAAAATGCTCAAGAAAATACTTGCAAAGAGAATACAAACACACCTCTAAAAGATTATCCAGCATGGCTGAGTTGTCTTTATCTTTAAAATTCAGGCATGGGTCCACATACACAAGTCAATAAATGTGATAAACCACATGAATGGACTTAAAAGCAAAAATCACATGATCATCCCAGTTGATGCAGAAAAAGGGCTTTGACAAAACCCAACATATCTTCATGATAAAAGTCCTAGAGAGTGTAGGGCTAGCGTGAACATACCTCAACATAATAAAGATATATATGAGAAAACCACAGACAACATCATCCTAAATGGAGTAAAGCTTAAAATAATCCCACCAAAGTCAGGAATGAGACAAGACTGTCCACTATCCACCCCTTTTCAATATTGTGCTCAAAGCTCTGGCTGTAGCAATAAGGCAAGATAAGGAAATTAAAGGAATTCAAATAGGAAAAGAAGTCAAACTACCTCTATTTGTAGATGACATAACACTACACATTTGGGATCCCAAAAATTCCACCAGAAAACTTCTAGAAATTATAAACAAATACAGCAGTGTGGCAGGGTACAGCATCCACTTGCACAGATTAATAGCTTTTCTATACATCAACGACAGAGAAAAATCATGGCTTCATTTAGATTCAAAAAGCCTCAAAGAAAAGAAAACATCTAGAAATAAACCTAACCACAGAAGTGAAAGACCTCTACAATGAAAATCTTAAACCCTGAAGGAAAAGACAGAGAAGAACACTCGTAAATAGAAGACAGCCCATCCTCACGGATTGGCAGAAATAATATTGTGAAAATGGCCCTTTTATCAAAAGCTACTTACACTGCAGTCACAGTCAAAATTCCCATCTCAATCTTTACAGACATAGAAAAAGTATCCTAAAATTTATATGTAATCACAAAGTCACTGAACAATCCAGAACAAAATTTACAGTGCTGGAGGGAATTACCATTCCCGATCTTAAGAGGTCTTACAGAGCCACAATAATAACAACATGCTATTGGCACAAAAATAGACATGTAGATCAATGGAACAAAACTGAATGACCTAAACATGATTACATACAATCTCAGGCATTTCCTGTTCGATAAACATGACCAATAAATAAGCTGGAGAGAAGATAGCATCTTCAACAAACGGAGTTGGAAAAACTGGGTGTCAACACATGGAAGAATGAAATTAGACCCACATGTGTCAGATCACACAAAATCTAACTCCAAACAGATCAAAGACTTGAACACGAACCTGAAACACTGAAACTGCCAGAAACAACAACAACAACAGTAATATCCTACATGATATAGGTGTTGGGAAGGACTTTCTGACTAGGATTCCATTTAACTAAGAATTAGGCTGATGACTGACAAATGGAATGTCATAAAACTAAAAAGCTTCTGCATAGATAAAGAAACAATCAACTGAATGAAGAAAAAATCCATAGAATGGAAGAGAATCTTTTTCAGATATACACTTGACAGAGATAATATCCAGAATATATAAAGAATTAAAAAAAACCAAGTAAGGATCAAAATAACAAAGGACTCATTAAAAAAAAAAAACTTGTATCCTAAACAGAATTCTCAAAGGAAGAGAGAATCATGGCTATAAAATATCTCAAAGTGTTTATCATCCCTGGAAATTAGGAAAATCCAAATCAAAACAACATTGGGTTTTATCTTACCCCAGTCAGAATGACAATGATCAACCAGACAACCAACAGCAATAACTGGAGGGAGTGTGAGGAAAAGTGAACCCTCATTCCCTGTTGGTGAAGTTCTGAACTGGTCCTGACACTCAGGATATCAGTGTGAGAATCCTAAAAAAGCTAAAAATAAACCTATCATATGACCCAGCTATACCACTCTGTGGCATTTTCCCGAAAGACTCGGCACTCTGTTTCATAGGTGCTTGCTCAGCCATGCTCATTGCTGCTCTAGACACAATGACTAGAAAATGGAGTCAACCTAAGTGTCCTTGATTGATGAACAGATAATAAAAATGTGATAATATACACTGTGTAATACTATTCATAGTTTAAGGAAAATGAAATCATAAGATTTGCAGGTAAATGGATGGAAATAGAAAAGATCATATAGAGTGGAGTAATGCCAACCCAGAAAGACAAACAATGCATGTTCTCTCTCATTTGAGACTCCTAGCTTCAAATTTTAAAATGTCAATACAATATCCTTTAGTAACTGCAGAAAAGGAAAGATATAAAGAGACCATTTCCAGGGTCAGGGAATTGGAGTGAGGAACAACAGAGAGAGCAGTAGCAGGTCACAAGAGCTTAGAATGTAAAAATGAGAAAAGGAGGATTTAGTTGAGGGGATAAATACAGAAGGAGGGAGGAGAATAAAATAACAGTACAGTTGTTGAAAAAAGTCCCAAGGAATCATACCCTAATCTACTTACCTAAAAATCTTATAATGCACATAAGTCTATGTATAAATATACATATATAATTTAAATGAAATTTTCCAATCTGACTTATGATGCTCCTTCAAAGAGTCAAAGACCACCTAACAAAAACTCTAACTCTAAACATGAGAAGTCATCTTTTGAACTGTTGGCCAGGGTTGTCCCAGAGACTTTCAAAACATGTAGGCTATTACAATTGTGCTTGGTTGCCCTCCCACCCAGAGGTAGAAGGTAAAAACCTATTGTTAAAGAAACCATGAACTTCAGACACAGGGCCCAGAGGCCACTCAATGGGAGCAGACCCTAATGCCTCCTCCCTAAGATCCAGTTTCCATGGTACCAGAAGGCATCATACAGAAGAGAACCAACCAAGAAGTCCACAACAAGGACCAAAATGTCACAATAACTCTCAGTGTACAGTAATGGCATGCTTAGATTTGTGGTACCCAAGGGTTTTCTTCTTGGACTTAAGAGTCACTCAACAAGAGAGAAATCATGCCTCATACTGGAAACCTAGCTGGCTATCCAGGTTAGTAAAATCATAAATCTTGGAGTAAACTCTACAACTGACACTTCACTAAGCCAGCTAAACACTAACCACACCCTAAACATCTGTCCTTATATCCACTGGCAAGTGTAGCCCTCTTCCCTCCTCAAGAAGCTTCTCTTTGCAACAGATAGAGGTCATTACAGAAAACTACAGCACTCAAACCCCTGAGCCACGGAGCCCAGCCCCACTGGATACATCTAAAAAACAAATCTCACGCATATTTATCAGGGAACATTGTACAAGAGGGAGCAGAAGGACTGGAAACACCAAGGGACTCAGCTTTTTCCCATTTGACCACATCTCCTAGTAATGTCAGGAGTTATACCCATAGTCTTACCAATATGACTGCCTAAACAGGAGCTGAACAAGGACAACAACAATAGACACGCCAAAGTGGGCAGTAGAAAGACCATGTGGCCTCAACCTGTACAAAGAACTGTAGGCAACTGAGGGAAGCTGAGAGTATTAAAAAGAGCTTTCCTTGGGGAAGAGCACACCAATTGGTTGCCCAGCGCCAAATGGTCAGCCCTGAAAACATAGATCCAAGTAACATATAAATGAACAGGTTGTATTTAGGAATGCATATATATGTATATACAAATATACATATGAATGTAATAACAACTAGTGAAAAATAATTCATGAATTTGAAAGAAAGCTATGAGGGATAAATGGAAGGCTTGAAATGGTGTAGGAGTTTCTTCTGTCTATGTGTTGCTTTCACTGGTTGAATAAAGAAACTGCTTTGACCTTTTGATAGGGCAGCACTTAGGTAGGTGGAGTAGACAGAACTGAATGCTGGGAAGAAGGGCAAGGAGAGAGCTGCCATGGAGCTGCCAGGTCAGACATGCTGAATCTTTCCTGGTAAGCCACAACCTCATGGTGACATACAGATTATTAGAAATGGGTTGAATCAAGATGCGAGAGTTAGCCAATAAGAGACTAGAACTAATGGGCCAGGCAGTGTTTAAATGAATACAGTTTCTGTTTGATTATTTCAGGTATAAACTAGCAGGGTGGCTGGGACAAAAAGCAAGCCCCCTCCTCCTGTTACATTGGAGGGAGGAAAGGAAAGGAAAAGGAGAGATGGTATTATATTATTTTCTCAAAAACATTTAAAAGGAAGTTTATTAAGCTCTTAATTCTGGAGTCTTAGTAATGTGGTGCAGGCTTTTACTGCATTCTGATGATGGCCTCATGGGATGGGAGATGACTTCAAAGCGGAAGGGATCATCCAGCTAGATGGAACACCAGAAGAGGCAATCTGGGAGACAGGCTCAGGTTTTTACATCCACTCTTTCTTACAAGAACTCCCCACAGCATCCTATTCTGACACCAAAGACCTACGGGTCTTCCACAAGGTCTACCTTGTAGAGGTTCAGTCTCCTCTCACATTGTCACCCTGGGAACCAAGCTTCCAACCCACAAACCCTTGGGGGCCAAGTGCATCCAAGCCACAATAGCATCATTGGGACCTCAATCAGTTATCTATCATCAGGGTCATGCTGTTTAACAAAGCACTTGGAACATATTTGATTTAAAAAATATCTATGAGGAGTCTGTGGGGTTTGTGGTTGATCAGGATGAATCAGCAGTAAAACGGTACAAAGATCACAGCTGAGTTCTCCAGCTTCAGAAAGTGCAGCCTCAGTTAGGGCTGTTTCAGTTTATACCAGACTTGGTGCTATCATATACCAGACTCCATACTCTCATTAGAGGACTCTAGGGGTCGAGCAAAGGAACTGCTGTGGTCAGTGATAAAGGGACAAGACCGTGGTTACCATTCTTTCTGTTCTCCACTCGACTCATTTGTTCCTTCATTGTCAGTTACGGGTCAGGTCCCTTGGGAGTCACTGATCCCCAGGGCTCTCTGGGCATCTTCTGCATCCTTCCTTTCCCTGAAAAAGCGCTTCTGTTGACTTTGCCCTTCCCAGGTGTGCCTTTGCTGGTACATCGTGACCACCTACATCAGTGCTAGCTCAATATCATATTTTAAACTCACATCTCTGGCACTGACAAACTCACCCGTTCCTTTGCACTGTGCCTTTGTATGGGGCATTCCCATTCTCTCTTTGAACCTATTTTTCCTCTTTTATGACCTTAGTCAACTGTCCCATCATCCACGAGGACACACTAAACATGTCACAGTCATCCTCAAGCTTCCTGGTCTTAGCCTCCACCAACCATCACCAAATCCAACAAACAGGCTCAGAACCCATTCACTCCCCCTCTTCCCACCCCTTCTACCACTGTGACTATGCGGGTTTGTGTGACTCAGCTTTCCAATGCTATCACAAGGCATGTGGGATGAAGGTTTAGTTTGGTTTAGGGTTTCAGAGGATTTGGTGTGTGGCCTGTTGGCTCCACTGCTTTGGGGGCCTGTGGTGAGGCAGAACACCATGGAAAGCATGGAGAAAAACAAAGCTACTCACCTTAGGTTGACCAGGAGGCAGAGAAGGAAGGGCTTGCTTTACAACAAAGCTTTGAAGCCATCTGTGGATGGATGAATCAATGCAAGACACCATAGCCGTCAGGATCAGTTCACCTCACAAACACTATACTACTCAACAGTGCTGCAAGGCTTTTGGATCAAAAGGTCCAACAAGGACCCTTTGGGGGACATTTCAAATCAAAACTATAACTGGTTCCTAGATGCCTCCTGATGGCAACATTAGCCTCCCTGGGGAGTACCCATCACTTTCCATCCATTGCACTTTCTTTTTCTTCAAATTACCTACCAAATGAGCATCTTCTTTTTTTATGTATTTGCTTATATCTCTGTCTGTACCCTCGTCTCTGAAGGTGAATCTAGATAAAGAAATGAGGGCCATGAAGATCCCAAGTTGATCAGGACTTGCTCCGAGCCCTCCAAGCCAGGGATCCTGGAGCGGTGCACCGTGTAGACAGAGCCTGGAGCCAGGCATTCTGCTCCAGTCTCCTTGTGACAAATGGCAAGGATTCCTATTGTCTGCGATTAGTATGGTAACCGCTCTCTGATTTAGTCAGCAAAGCAGGCCCGGAAGGACATCAGCTTAAAAGCCCTTTGTCAGCATTAGGAGTCATGGAGTGACAGCAGAGGGAGTCACTGTAGAAAACTTAGAAGCAATAAAACTGCATCCGCTTCAAAATACTCCTTAACTCTGCCGCCTCCTCACCCTGTTTTCCGTTAATCCGGTGGGCTTGTTGATGGTGTGGGATTTTTGATTCCACTGGACAATCTCTTCCAGTGGGGCTACCTCAAAGTCCCTCTCTGGCCACTGGAGGGGGCACTGTGAGTTCCCAGCTCATTGGTGAGAGGCTCAGGGTTTTGCCAACTTTCCCTCTCCAAGGTTACATTCCTGTATTGCCAGCGAGTGGAAGTCATTCCCAGCCCCACTGTGTGGATAAAGAGATAGAGCCACTGAGATGTTAGGTTGTCCAAGGTGGCCCACAGTGAATGGCCCCTGTGTCTGGCTCCTTTCCGTGACCACTGGAACTTGGGCTTCCATCCAGGGCCTTTGACTTTAGGCATCTCTAGCAGTGTCAGTTGTCCGGTTCAAAGACCATGTGAGGGGTCCCTAATTGTAGCAGACACTGAGAAAGACTCCTAGGGGATTCAGAAGACTGCTCAAAGGAGGACTGAAAGGGAGTTGAACCAATGGGAAGCGGGAAGCGGCCCAATGGATGAGGGATGGGGACTTCTGTAGACTTGGAGAGCAAGCATTTTACCGAAGACCATACTAGGTCCCAAATGCCTCAAGTTCCTTCATAGGTAATTCTAGTTAGTTAGCCGTTGTGGTTCACAGAGACTTCACTTTCTTTACACCCTGAGCTCCATTATAAATCAATAATTATGGCTGAGTCCATGGAGTCGGACTACAGAATTCAAGGATTCTTGTCCATCTGTAGTGGGGATCAGTTTGGGTCATCTTTACCAGGTGCCCTTTCCCATCCCAACTGGCCAAGAGGGAATCAGATTAGGCAAGGTCATGGTCACATACACTATGCCTTTCCTCATCTTTGCATACTAGGGGAACGTTTGCAAGCCATATTCTTTTTGGGGACTGTGTAGTTAGAATCACAGTAATGATTATGCCCTTGTCCTCCACATTTGAACTCATGCGGTAATAAACTAGTTCCCAGCACTCTCTCTTCCTTTGTTTTCCTTTTGCAGCTCACTCACCATGCTATCCACCCCAACAGAATCTCCTAGGGTTGCTGGAGCCAGTCCAGCATAGATGTCAGTCATATGCTCCATGATTTCACCAATAAAATGGGGATAACAATGGTCCCATGTCTTATGATTACCACGAGATTAAATCACACACACACACACACACACACACACACAGGTGGGCTTGGCTGGGTAGTTCTATTTCATGTGTCTCTCATTCTTCCCCTGGGATCAGTGAAGTAGGCTGGTAATGAACTACTCACCATGATGGCAGGCATATAGAAGACAAGGAAGTCAAGATCAACTGGACACAAGGTCTACATGGAAGTCAAGGTCAGCTGGACACAAGGTCTACTTCTTCTATTGACCAAACAAATCATGCAAGGATAGAGAAATATGTGCCGTGCCTATTGAGAAGAACTCCACTGGAGAAGGCTCAGTGGAGAGGGTGCAGACTTGGAGCCATCCATACCATTGATTTATCACATTGATTATCATTGTGATGATTGATATTGCATGAGCTCTCTGAACCCGAATCTTCTGAGCTGGCCTGGGGCAATCTCTGCCTCCAACACTTCCACACGGTGGTGATTCTGGAGTAGCAGGCTCCTTCAGGGAATCCTGATCTCATTTACAATCAGCAGCTCCCAAGAACCCGGGACTCTGAGGAAACCAGTTGCGGTTCTGAGCTATGGTGCTGGAGATTTTGGGCACAGCCCTAGATGTTGGGCTCTGGTAAGAAAGTTCTGGTAACGGGAAAGGCAGAGAACACCTTCTAAAGAAACACATGCTTTATTTTCAGCCTGGAAGAGTGTTTCAGAAAAGAAAAGTGGTGTGACAAAGGTCACCCAGAAAGACAGTCCCCCCTGGGGCGGGAATGCCGGTGATTTGGCTCCCACCTCCCACCTGGTCAGTGGTTTTCAAAAGCTTCCCATCCTTCCCTGCGATCACAAAGCCCTCTGAGGATCCACACACAGTGTCTTGGAAGAGTCATATTTCACCCCTTAAAGCTCGATAGTAAGGATAACCCTGACCTGGTTGTGTTTTGGGCAGAGCTGTCAGCTCTTGGAGGCCTCTTGTATGAGGTCACACCTTTTCTGCAGAGGGCACAGGGCCTGGTCATTCTGCCTTTGGGGTCACTTCTCACTCTGGAACTGCTGGCAGGCTTGACCGTGTATCTTCTGCTCCGTCTCAGGACATCCTGCTGCTCCTAGCCAAGAACCACACGCACTGATCCTTAAATGGTTCAAAGCTTGGTGGTAAAGGCTTATCTAGTGTCTTAAGGTCTCGGTTGCTGTGAAGAGACACCAAGACCACAGCAACTCTTCTAAAGGAAAACATTTACTTGGGGCTGTCTTACAGTTCAGAGGTTTACTCCATCACCATGGTGAGAAGTATGGTGGCATGCGGGCAGACATGGGAGGTAGCTGGGAGTTCTACAGATTGGCAGACAACAGGAAAAGACAGTGACACTGAGCCTGGCTTGACCATATGAGACCTCAAAGCCCGCTCCCAGTGGCGTACTTCCTCTGACAAGACCACACCTCTTCCTAGTGACAGTCCCTGTGAGCCTACGGGGGTCTTTTCCATTTCAACCACCCACAGCTGCACGTACAAGGTCACACAGGTTTCATCCCCAGAACCACACAGAACATGATTTTGATAAACCATCATGGTAGTACACACCTTTATTCCCAGCACTCGGGGGACAGAGGTAGGACAATTGCAAGATCAAGGTCACCAGGGGCCTATGACATTGGATCCTAACAAACACTAAACACCACCAAAATATCCCCCTGAGCCCCAAAGTCCTCAGCTCTGTCCCTTTAGAAAAACTGAAAAGATCCAAAGCTATAGCTGTAGTGTGGAAGGGGAGGGTGTAGTGTGATAATGGACTTCTCTAAGGAGAGAAGCAGTCGCAAGGGGGAAACTGAGGCATATATCACACAAAGTGCATGCTTTTAGGAGAAGCCTTGGCTGACAGAACACAGGAGACACCTCCACATTTAAATCACCCTTCTCTATTGATCAAGGTAAATACTTTACTGATGGTGTTAATCAATACTCCCATAAATTATCCACATGTGGCGGCTTTACTATGTATTTAATGTTTCTGTCTTTAATTGAGTTACATCCCCTTCAACCCAAAATGATAAACTGAAAGGCAGAAATCATGCTGGCTCTGACAAAAGTGGGGGTCCAGCTTTTTTTTCTTTGTTTCACTCCAAGAGCTAAACCCTGTGAACATTCAGCAAAGTTGACTTGGTCGCCAGCCGTCAGCGTCAGAGCATTGACCCGTCCCTCAGTTTTCTCACCCAGAGGCCAGCAAACCAGTTGCAGTGCCCAGGAGAGGCACCGGCTAGTACAGCTTCTCCGGCACATTCTCATAAATGCCTCAGGATAGATATCTACACTGTCACCTTCCAGAAACTTCTACCGTGCTCACAGGCGTGGTCGCAACGGATGAGGAATCTGTTTATTCTTCCACTGCCTGCTCTCTGCGTTGCCACCACCTGATTGATTTGCCCACTTAATCAGCCTGATGTAAATATTCACCTGTCAATCATTCCATTATGTTAAGTGGCCAGCCAGCCCCGAAGGGTGATTTACACTCTCCATTGGAGGCTGTCCCCTCCAGGAAGGGGTGCTGTGGTGTGAGCCGTAGAGCAGGGTCCTGTTGGCTCTACACTCAAGACCTACGCTTTGGACCTCATCACCAGAGAAGCCTGCAAGGTGGGCACATTCTCAGATTCCTGATCACCCCTGCCCTGCTAAATAGCTAGTAACCTTTTGGAGAGCTTAGCTTCTAATAGAACCATTTTTTTTTTTTTTGCTCATGGAGAAGAGTTGACAGCTTCAGTCTGCATTCGGAGGCCGCCTTGCTTGCCAGGGGACGTCTGGTTGTTCAGGAGATGTTCTCCGAGTGCCTCGTAGGCAGAAGCTAGGGAAATCGCCAGGCTTTCTAAGCTTCAATGACAGGAGTCCTGTCCAGTCACACCCGTGTTGGGAAACACAGAGCCCAGGATGGAGAGCAGCTCGGAGGAATGCCCACAGGCACACACAGCAGAGCTGCAGGCTGCTTTCGGAAATGTAGAAAGGAGTCTGAGAAATGGACAAACGTGACTGTGGATTCATGCATGGGGACGCTGGTCAGAATCTGCACTTTATTGATTTATTTTATTTAAATAACATTTTTCATTTATTTTACATGCCAACCAGTTTCCCCTCCCTCCTCTCTTCTTGTCCTCTCCGTTTTCCATCTACCCCCCTCTCCATCTGCTCTACCTCCATCTCTATTCAGAAAGGGACAGCCTCCCCCCCATGGGTTTGCACAAAGCATGGCACATCCAGTTGGGCCAGGACTTAGCTCCTCCCCTTATGTCGAGGCGGGGTCATGTAATCCAGCATGAGGAATAGGTTACCAAAAGTCAGCTAAGCTCCAGGGAGAGGCCCTGCTCTTATCATTAGAAGCCTTACTAAGAGACCAAACTACACGATTGTCTTCTCTCTCTCTCTCTCTCTCTCTCTCTCTCTCTCTCTCTCTCTCTCTCTCTCACACACACACACACACACACACA
The DNA here is from genome assembly GCF_982192425.1 of Myodes glareolus. Classification (NCBI taxonomy): domain Eukaryota; kingdom Metazoa; phylum Chordata; class Mammalia; order Rodentia; family Cricetidae; genus Myodes; species Myodes glareolus. The sequence continues at coordinate 21,735,270 of NC_142047.1, read as the reverse complement.
CACACACATGGCCTAGATTGGTCCTATTTAGGCTCCCTGACTGTTGGTTCAGAGTCTATGAGCTCCCGTGAGCTCAGGTCAGCTGTCTCTGTGGGTTCTCCCATCATGACCCCACTGCTAGCTGGTACAATCCCTCCCTTTCTTCTGCAAGACTCTTGAAGCTCAGTGCAGTGCTGGTCTGTAGATCTCTGCCTCTGCCTCCATCAGTTACTAGATAGAGTATCTCTGATGACAATTAGGGAGGTCACCAATCTGCTTACAGTAGATGGCCAGTAGAGTCTGCACCTTATAGAGATGGGTCCGAAGGCTCAAATTGGATGTGAACTTGTTCATGTTCAGTGACAGATAGAGAAGGCTATTCATGTCTCTTAACAGTATTTGGAGGCCCCTTTCAACACCGAATAGAACAGCATTGTAAATGATTCTCTGGTACTGACTCTCAAGAGCGCCCATAGAGCACCTTGCCCCAACAGAGACAGTGTTGGGATTGACCTTGTGATGTCTGCCATAGGCATAGAAAAGCAAGTGAGGTCTTCAGTGGTGTGTCTTTGGTCATTTTTCTTATCCCAAATCATTCATAGACCTATTTAGAAGTATTTAAAAAATATTTAGACTCTTGTTAATAAAAGAATTTTAATATTCTCATTGTTTAAGAATTGATTTTCTAAAAGTTGAGCAGTGCACCTCTGTTAGGGAAAATCGGGTGCAGAGGAGAAAATCAAATTCCCTGGAGTCCAGAGATGGCCACGGGGTTTTGATGGCTCATTATTCAGACTACGACTCTGGAGCTGAGGTATTCTCCCCCTGTGTTAGCCTGAAATGGCATTTGTGATGAACCCAGATGTTTCAAATGAACATCAACCATGCTGTTATGGACCTTCACAAACACCTGCTTGGAGCTTAGTGACATGCCACCCTGGGTGAACTGGCATTCTTCCCCCAGAGTCTGAGCTGGAACACCAAGGCTGTATGGAGTTTTTTGTCTGTTTTCAGGTTTGGGCTACTGGTGCGGGAGAATTATCTGTATCTGTCAGTCATATTTTAATAAAACGCTGATTGGCCAGGCAGGAAGTATAGGCGGGTCAACCAGACAGGAAGTAGAGGCGGAGTAATGAGAATAGTATAAGGCTAGGGAGGAGAAAGGTTCCTCAGCCATTCCTACACAGATCACCGAGGAGGCAGCATGTAACCGGCCCTGCTGAACAAGGTACTGAGCCCGTGTGGCTAACATAGATCAGAATAATGGGTTAAGATAAGTCATAAGAACTAATAAGTAGCCTGACCTAATGGGCCAATCAGTTTATAACCTTATGGAGTCCTGTGTGTAATTTCTCTTTGGGATTTGCCGGCTGTTGGGGTACCGGGCGGGACGGAAACCCCAACAAGCCGGCCCTCATGCTACATATGGCGCCCAGACGTGGATAAATGAATCCACAGAAAGCCTGAGAAAGTTTGGGAAAGAATAGAATAAAGTATGTTTTCTTGGTAGCAGCAATTTTTCGGTTCTGCTCTGCTTGCTAGAGGCAAGCAAATGCTCTCATCTAAGAGAGGCTTCTTGACTCAGCCTTAGCCGCAAAACCTTGCAGCTCATTAAGAAGTCCTGCCACGAAACACTTAAATGCTGTTGGTGAAAAGCTGAACGCATGCTTTTCGGTTTTCAGTCGTAGCAGGAAAAAGCTATGCTGTTTTAAAATGCCGGCTTTCTGGGCTGTCCTGTCAGGGCAATCTCTGACTCTTTCAGACAGGCAGTCCTACTAAGTGTGGTCTGTGAGCAGAATGCTCCAGCTTACTTGCTAACAAGGACCTTGAAACGCCATAGAGTTGTGGCAACAAAAATGGCTACAGCCAGTACCTCCGTAGAGGCTGGAAAGTTAAGGATCTAGCCTTCAAAGCCACGGCTTTCCGTATTGCTTTGTAAATTAAAGGCTCATGTGGTCAAAAAAGAGAGATATACAGTAAAGAGAGATTCAAAGAGGAAGAAAACCTCTAAATATTTTACAGTGTGTTAAAAATATATGCAGGCTAAAAGTTAAAGTTCTTAAAGTAAAAAAAAAAAGGAAGAAAGAGAGTAGTTGGGTGTGGTGGTTCACACCTTTAATCCCAATGCCTGGGAGGCAGAGGCACATTGACCTCTGAGACTTTAAGGGGCAGAGGTAGTTGACCTCTGTGACTTTCAAGGTGTGGTAGCACACACCTTTAATCCCAATGCCTGGGAGGCAGAGACAGACAGATCTCTGAGTTCAAGGTGTGGTAGCACACACCTTTAATCCTAACACTGGGGAAGCAGAGACACGTGGATCTCTGTGAGTTCAAGGTGTGGTAACAAACACCTTTGAGCCCAGTACTGGGGAGGCAGAGACAGAAGGATCTCTGTGAGTTCAAGGACAGCCTGGTCTACAGTGTTATTCCAGGACAAAGATATACAGAGAACCTGTCTCAAAAAGTAAAAGTAAAAATAAAAGAAATAGAGGTTAAAGTAAAGCAACATAAAGATGGAAAATACACAGAGAATCTTAATACTGTATGCTATTATGCTCTCTTTCAATTGTTTGAATGCTGAGGAAGGAGAAACAGCTGCTAAAAGACTTTTGTTTATAAATGCTGCTGAACTAACCCAAGATAGGAATTTTGAAAATACCTTGGCTTCAAAACTGAAGTCAAAAGGTATGTTACTTTGGAGAAGAGATTTTGCTTTTGTTTCCACAGAAAACGAGAGACTCTGGATTTATTCAGAGTTAAGAATAATCACCTTTGACCAAGGGAGGCCACCTGAAAAATGTCCGATAGGAACAGATGGCCCAGATGACAGAGTTCTACATCCAGAACTGATCCAAGACTGCTGCCTGAGATGATCGAGACTCACAGGATACTCCAGTCATGACTTGATTATAACTCTAAATTTTCTTTAGGTCCCCTTAAGACTATCAGCGCCCCCAACCAGCAGGAAGTAGCCTGAACTACTACGCCCACATTCCCAACAAATGGATTATGGGTATTTTCCTTTGTTTAAAAAAAAAAAGAGAGGGAAATGGTGCGGGAGAATTATCTGTATCTGTCAGTCATATTTTAATAAAACGCTGATTGGCCAGGCAGGAAGTATAGGCGGGTCAACCAGACAGGAAGTAGAGGCGGAGTAATGAGAATAGTATAAGGCTAGGGAGGAGAAAGGTTCCTCAGCCATTCCTACACAGATCACCGAGGAGGCAGCATGTAACCGGCCCTGCTGAACAAGGTACTGAGCCCGTGTGGCTAACATAGATCAGAATAATGGGTTAAGATAAGTCATAAGAACTAATAAGTAGCCTGACCTAATGGGCCAATCAGTTTATAACCTTATGGAGTCCTGTGTGTAATTTCTCTTTGGGATTTGCCGGCTGTTGGGGTACCGGGCGGGACGGAAACCCCAACAAGCCGGCCCTCATGCTACAGGCTACTATTGTCCAACAGTTTGTATATATTCTTTTTCTTTCAAATGGGTGATTATTTCCCTTGAATTAATTTTTATAATAAAATGATGACTGGCTTCAAAGTTGTGAGAAATTATAAACTCCTTAGCAATATTGTTAGATATCCTTCAGAAAAATAGCAAGATAAAATTTCTGTATAATGAGTATCAGTTCCTAAGAATTTGCACAGAATAACAATTTTAGAACCTGGAGTGAGAACTCGGGGGTTAAGAGCACACACTACTCCTGCAGACGACCAGAGTGTGGTTCCCAGCACCCATGTCAGGTGGCTCACAACTTCCTGTAACTCCAGGTCCAAAAAAATCAGTATGCCGTTTTCTGGCTCCGTAGGCACCTACACACGTATGGTACACACACGCACATGCACACACACACCTTTAATATAGAGAAAAGAAAGCAATCCACTAATTTCAGGCACTGGAGAGGTGATTATTATTAATAGTGGGTCTATTCTCAAAGAGAACCCGAGTTCGGGTCCCAAGACCCGTATTGGGCACTCACAACCACTTGTAATCACAGCTCCAAAGTAGCCGATGTCTTCTTCTAGACTCTGAGGGCACCCGCACTTATATACTTGCATACACACACAGTTACACACATGTACTCATAATTAAAGGCAATCTCTTGAGGCTGGAGAGATGACTCAAGGGTTAAAAGTACTTGTTCCTCTTGTCGAGGGCCTGGCTTCAGTTCCCAGCACCCACATGATGACTTCTAACCATCCATAACTTGAGTTCCTGGGAATCCAATGCCTTCTTCTGACCTCTAAAGTCCCAGGCAGACACCTGGCACACATCCATACACTCAGGCAAAACACTCATACACATAAAACCAATAAATATTAAAAATAAATCCTTTAGAATGACATTTTTAAATTACTCTTCTAAAAATAAAGCTAGGAGAGTAGATTTTAAAAGATGTTTTATTAGTGTAGTCAAACTTTCTAAAAGGTAATTGCAATAATTTGCATTTTTTTCTTATAAGAATTATTTATACATCTTATATGTTTTTTTCTTTGGGAATTTTTGCCTGGTTTTCTTCTGTATAGACTCTTGAGACACATCAGTCTTTGTTAAGATTCAGATATATAGCCGGTTGGTGGTGGTGCACACCTTTAATCCCAGCACTCAGGAGGTAGAAACAGGAGGATCTCTGTGAGTTCGAGGCCAGCCTGGTCTACAAGAGCTAGTTCCAGGACAGGCTCTAAAACTACTGTGAAACCCTGTCTTGAAAAACCAAATAAAACAAAAGATTCAGGTGTATATTTTTTCAGCCTGTTGCTGACTTACATGCATGCATATAAGTATGTTTGTATGTGAACATGTGTACCCATTAAAAAATAACATTGGGTTAAATGCTTTTTTTGGTATTTATCTACCTTTTCTTCTTATTTAACTCTTGCATTAACTATACAAAAATAATTATTTCATTTTCTTAATCAAATATAAATATGATTTACATATACATAGCTAGAGGGATTTTTAACCTTTTTTAAAATCAGTATTAGTGGTATAGAGTTTCTTCCAACTTGTAAGCTTTCTAGCAAACTAATTAGTACCTGGTTTATTAAGGAGGGTATGAGTTACTTTTCGGTTGCTGCAATAAAACACTAGAACTGAAAGCAACTTAAGGAAGGGAGGATTTATCTTGACTTGAGGTTCCAGGGGGTGTGCATGGCAGCAAGCAGCACGCATGCGCATGGTGGCGGGAGCAGGACGTTGAGAACTCATGTCTTCAAACACAAGCACGGGGTGTAGAGAAAGTGAATTGAAAGGAGGGCCAGACTTCAAACTCACAAAGCCCTGGCCCAGTGGCACACTTCCTTCTGCAAGGCCACACCTCCAAAACCTCCAAAATCTCCCAAACAACGACACCAACTGGAGATCACAGGACGTTCTCATTCACATTAGCACCGCGAGCAAGCTTTCCACGTGGGGTTTCTGTTTGTTTTTATCACCTCGCTTTGCTTTTCCTTTCCGACATGAGCCATGAGATAGAGCACTCTTTTACGGAATATGATTTGCGTGCGGCCTAGTTACTCTTTTTCCTTTATTCTGTATGCATTTGTAATAACGAATGCTTGCTAGTGTCTGAGGGTGCAGTAACGCTTGTCTACAGAGTTCTGTAATGTTATCTGCCCTGCTTGGTGGTCTGGAGTCTTCTGAGAAGCTCTGTTCTATGAAGTATGAACAGACGTAAAGTGGGGCTTTGGGATGAGCAACGTTTATTTCCCAGCAGGAAACTAGCTGTACTCTACCCTCTTGCACTTCGAACTCTACGAGCCTGGATAAGGAGTGAAACAGCCATGCAGCAGACACAAGATTAGAAACATCTTCGCTTATAAGATTTATACTTTATACTTGAGATGTTTGTTATTCAGCAGAACTAAATTTGTGCTGATTGAGACAAAACTTAACGTTTTAATTGAACACTTGGTGAGGTATTAGTCTGTGTTGCTGCTCTCCACCCTTAAAAACATTCTCAGTAACTTTTCTTGTGTCTTCTTCAAGACAAACTCTGAAGCCACTGAAGCAAGCATTACTTCTCCATGCACGCATACATGGATCACCATTTGGTTTGAACTATATGAGGCATACCATGGAATTCAGAAACGGCTGGAATACACTTAGGATTCTGTCTTCCCACCTAGAAGCTGGTCATCTTATTCATTTCATTCACATTATTATTTTATATTTCCTGATAAAATGCTTTCATAGCGAACTCCACATATTCGTTGGTGCACACCTTTAATCCCAGCACTCAGGAGGCAGAGGCAGGTGGATCTCTGAATTTGAGGTCAGTCTGGTCCACAGAACAAGTTCCAGGACAGCCAGGACTACACAGAGAAACCCTGTCTCTGGAGACTAAAACTATCAAGCAAACAAACACCATTCTTAAATATTCTATGTATGCTGTCATTAATGCCTGAGGTCACTGCACAACTCTATTTTGTAACTGGTTATAGGCTTTTGTGTTGCAAACTTTTCTATTTCTAGACATTTGCTCTGGATTCAACTTATTTTGCTTTACTTGATTTAGTATTAATTATTTTTTAGTTTACTGTTTGGGATTCACCCCCCCCCAATCTTTAGTTTTTCAAATCAAATTATATATTCAAGTCTGAGCAACTATTCTAATTATGCCAAATGGAACTGATATTGTAAGTTAAAAAAACGACTTTTCAGTCCTTGACTTGGACCTGTCTCACAGGACTCTAGGGGTCATCACAGGTGTCCTCCTTCATTTGAACTCCTCAGAGACAATAGCACCAGCGAGCTCCCAGGCATATTCAAAGGGCCTCCAACTCTGGACCATTTGCTTTGCAGCAAACCTCCTTACTCCTCGTGCACACCATTCTCTTCCCAGATGAACCCAAAGCCAGCTCTCTGAGGTTGCATGCCTCGACATCCAAAGGCATTTCATAGGGCAAAACCTCTCACTCTTAGCGCCTGTCTTTTTACTTTTCCAAATGTTACGTGTGGTGTGTTCAAAACTGTGTTGGCCGCCCCAATCGAGTTTCACCTTCTACTTTTTAAACATTTTCTTTTCATCTGAAGTGTCTGTGTGTGTGTGTGTGTGTGTGTGTGTGTGTGTGTGTGTGTGTGTGTGCGTGCAGGGTCTGTGGAGGCCAGTGGAGAGCATCAAGATCCCCCGGAGCTGGAGTTACAGGCAATCAGACACAGGCGCTAGAAATTAAGTTGCCGTCTTTAGGAAAAGCAGAGGGCGCTCTTAAACACAGACCTATGTCTCCAGACCCAGTCACTACTTTATAATTAAACAGAAAAAAATGCCTGTTTATGAAAATTAAAGGAAAATCAAAATTTTAAATAATGGAAAGGAAGAGAGAATGACGTAATGTGAACTGATATCTTCCATAGGTCGCTTGGCTTCCTCCTCAAAAGTTTGCATGCTCCTCATTGGATATTCTAGGGAGATATCATGGGGTTGCTCAAACATCCACTGTAATTCCAATTCTGGTTTGTCCCCAAGCAAGTAGAGAAGCTGGCCTCATGTTCTCAGCCAGTGAGGCCATAACCTGTGTTATTAACCACCCACAACCTTATCTCAGAGTGGGTCAGGCCTCTCTTCTAAGATTACTAGGAAGAAGCTGTTGAATCTGATCAGATTCCCCCTTTGGCATCCACTGAAAAGACGATATGGTTTTGTTACCCTTTGATTTATTGATGTAGCATTTTGTTTTAATGAATGCTACCAATATGAGATGTTCTTTAACCAGTGAGATAAATAATACTGGGAACCATATTTTATTTCTCATAGTTTAACACACTCCTGGTTTTAATTTGTTAGCTCTTTTAAATCTGAAAGATGTCTGCGTCCACAGCTACAAGTGAATTTGACTGTAGATCTCTGGGCTGATTTTCGCAATACTCATATGCTATAAAACGGACCAGGATGCTTTGTTTATTTTATCTTCAACTTTGAATTTATAAAAGATACCCATCAACTGTTAGCCTGATCAGAAAGACAAACAAGCTAACTTTAGAAGGTGTTGGGGGAGGGTAGAACAGGAAATGTTCAGAAAAGAGCCCATGTATTCCAAATGCCTGCTCATATTTTGCAGTCTAGTCTTTTCAGTCGGGTGAGGTAGTCCTTGGTTTGCATAGATGATGGAAACCCTTCTACACCATTGGCTTTGAAGATGTAATTTTAAGCACCACATACTGTCTTACGTCTTAAGTGCAGTAAGAAATTTACCTCATCTCTTGCTAGGTGTTCGAGTTACTTGTTTCCTGGGATGTGCGCCCCACTGCTCCGCACACGTCATTACTTCCCCAGTGCACAGTTCTAGAAGTAGGCATATGTCCAAGGCTGCAAATGTCTTAAAGCTTTCTTCTTCTGTATCTGCCAGTTTTCTTCTAGAGGGAGCTAACCCAGAGGCAACATCTGAGGAGGGCAATCTGTCAGACCCCGGCCCCGGCCCCGCCCTGCCCCGCCCTGCCCCGCCCTGCCCCGCCCCCCCACCTGACCGTTGTTCTTCAATACCTGTCCTGTTGTTTTCATGTTTGTTCTTTCATCATCCTCGGGAGTAAATGTTTCCACTGGGTGGACAGGGCATCCACAGTCCTGATCCTCTGAGCTGCCCGTCCCCACCCTTTCCCTCCTTTAGCCGCAGTTCGCGTCACTCAGCACTTGGAGCTGTCAACCACAGACACCGAAAGCGGTTCCCCCAAATCGGCGCGCACGTTTTGACTTTTAACCTTCAGCACCCCAGAGGCTTTTCTTTTCCGTGTAGTCTGGAATTAGCGCTTTGGGTTTCATCTTTATTTTTACGCCTTTTAAAAAAAGAGATGAGCTTTGAAAACTCCGCTCATTACATTTTCTTTTTCATTTCTGCCTTTACTTGAGTTTAGTCTTGTTTTCTTTTTTATCACTGGATTTACCAGAGCAAACTGGTTTTCTCGCAGCTCTAAGGAGCCAGCATCACTTTGCTAATTCAGTCATTTTTTATTTTTATCTGCTTAATCTTATCCAACTTGTGTTCTTTTTCCTGTGTTGTTCACTTATTAATGTAATGATATAACACACTAAACAATTTATTTTTATTCTTTTTAAATAATAGAACAATTTATGGCTGTATGTTCTATTTTCAAAGTGTGACTTTGGCCAGGATCCACAAGCTGACTAAGGGTTGTTTTGCCCCCATTTTATTGTTTTCTAAACAGCCTGTAATGGAAGTTTTTATTTCCCTTTTGAGTCAGTAACTATTTATGAGAACTTTTGACTTATGCGTTTATTATCCAAGTGCCTATCATTTTCTTTGGGGTGTTGGAAATGTTTCTGTTTGTTTTCATTCTATGAGGGAATTAGGCTCGTAAACTTTTCTTTTTTAATCAAGACTTTCTTGTTAGTATAAAAGCCAGTGAACTTTTGAAGATTTTTTTTTATTAAGCCTCAAAAAAAGTCTGTTGGAAATACCATTGTTTTCCTACTGCTCTTTAGTCATATTTTCATAACTGTATCATCCAGAGATACTGTTTACATGAAACACTGCAGGGACCGACGTGTGCCTTCTCATTGCCACATATCTGTCAGCTCCTTATATTTCCAAAATATTCAAATATTTTGAAGGTTCACAAAATTCTATTACATTATCCTCAGAGACTTGTATTTCTGTCATAATAAAGTGACCTTTTCATTAAAAAACAAAACCCTGCTTTCTTTTTGTGTTTGTCTTGTTTTTCTCTATATTCCCTTAATTTTTTAAAAAAATAAGTATGAATATGATTGTTTACCTACATCTTACCTGCATATGAACCATATGTGTGCCTGGTGTCGAGAGGCCATGACAGGGTGCTCGACCCCCATCAACTGGAGTTGCAGGCAGTTGTGAGTCACCATGTGGATGCTAGGAACTGAACCCTGGTACTCGGCAAGAACATCCAGTGCTCTTAACGGAGGAGTCATTTCTCCAGCCCTTTACCCTGCCTTTTAAAAAACTGGTGATTATGCATCATGGCATGTTAGGTTAACTATTCCTGTCACCTGTGAGTCTTTGTGTGTGTGTGTGTGTGCGTGTGTGTGTATGTGTGTGTGTGTGTGTTGTATGCATGTGGTGTAGTTGCACCTGTGTCTGCAGGCAAGTCTGTGTAGAGATCAGAGGGCAATGTGGGATCTCCCTCTCTACCTCATACCCTTAAGATAGAGCCTCTTGTTGAACCTGGGGCTAGGCCAATGGGCGGCAAGGCCAAGGATCCCCCTGTTTCTGCCTACAGCCTTGGAGCTACAGGTGCAACTTTGCCTTGATTCTTCTGTGGGGCCTGGACATTCGAATTCACGTCCTGCGCTTTCAGAGCAAGTCCTTTATAGAGCCAACTCCCCAGACCTCAGCTGTGAGTCTTCTAGTGGTGAACTGAAAATGACTACGTATTGAGGAAGCTATGATGGCTGGTCCCAGCTGAGTCTGGATGCACCTAGTTGCCTACAGCATTAGAGGATGTCCCAGGAAATGACATTCACCGGGGGGAAGTTGTCTATGCAGATGCTCAGAGTGTAGGAAGAGGAAGTGACTGATTCAGGACATTATGTCTCTTCCTCACCTATAATCCTGTCTGAGTCTGTCATGGGGTGGGTCACCTGTGATAGAATGATCAGAGGGGGGAAAAAGGACAGAGGGACTAGAGATGTGAAAAGCCCTCATTCTTAGGCTCTGTGGAGTGCAGCTCCCTGGCAGCAGGACTTCCAACCCCTTCTTTAATAGGACAACACAGCAGAGGAAAGGCAGACCCTCTCCTGCTTTCACCACGTTCATCGGTAGGAGCCGTGAAGATCTCAGTGCGCATGTGTATTAGTTGCCCTGTGTGAATCGGCAGTGACATCAACTAGGTATAGTGCCGTCTCACAAGGAACGCTGCACTCCACTGGGCAGACTCAGTAAAGAGCCTAGAGAAGGTGAAGAAAACCTCGACAACTTGAGAGGTGCACTTCTGAGACCCAGTATCTGGTGTAGACACGGGGAGAATCACTACAGCCTGCACCCCATTTGCAGTCTCATTGGTTATGGGTAAATGGATGGATCCTTAGAATGTATGTTCATCTTCTATAATATATATATATATAATGTATATATATAATATATATAATGTAGATCATCTTCTATATGCCCTCAGAAATTATTATCCTTTCTCTTTGTATTCTGGAAACTGTACTTTTTGAAAAAGATTCCAACTGGGTATAATGGCACACACCTGTAGTAATCCCAGCACTCAGGGAGTAGGGGGGGGCCAAGAAGGGGTTTCACAAATTCAAAACCAGCCTGGGCTGCATGGTAAAGTTCTAGGCCAGGATGTGCTACATAGCAAGATCCTTTCTTGAAAAGAATTGTTTATCTTTTTTTTACTGTTAAATTTATAAGAAAAATTTAACTTGTTCTTCAACCCCAGGCTTAGTCCCTGGAAACTAGGGAAGGCTGGGGAGCTCCCAGAGGCATTTGCCTGTTTTATGAGGTGCTGGGGGTGTGTGGCTGGGATGAATTCCATTAGGAGAATACTGACAAGTGATGAGCGGATTATAGACCGCCTCCCACTGTCACTTCTCTGACTGGGAGCCAGGGCTCTGTGTCCTCTGGAACCTGGCTAGGCTCGGTGATGTGTTACCAGTGTGGCAGCAGAGTCACAGCACCAGTTTCAGAGCTGAGGCAACTTTCACTTCCGTCTCTTGGAACGCTCACTCACACATAGCATTAAGTTGTGCTGAGTAACGAGTGTGCCGGACTGGATCCCCATGGAGAAGTCCTCAAACCCACAATAAACACAGAAGGAGCCTAGCTTTCCAGTCTTGTAGTCAAGATACCAGTAGACGAGAAGAAAGGCCATCCTGGAGGTAGACCATCCAATCCCAACTGGCAGGCAGTGTCTCTGCGATGACCCACGCAACAGAGCTCTTTCTGAATGACGTTCCACAAAACCGTGAGCTCCATTCTGCCCTATCACAGGTCAAAGCAGCTTCTTTATTCATTAGCCGACAAACGCAACACATATACAGAAGGGCATCCCACATCAGACTTCGTAAGAGCATTTGGCATGGGGTAGTTGTTACCAAGCCGCAAATACGGGCACTCAACTTTCCATTTTTATCCATGCAGTTGCTGCCCTTCCCCCATCCCACAGGGAAGAACTTCCTCTTGCCTATCTCCTAGCACACTCAGCATCTTTTCGGGCTCAGGTAAATGCTGCCATCTGCCCCCCCCCCCCCGCCCCCGGCTTTGCTCTGATGTTTCCTTCCCAGTCTGAGTTCCAGAGCACTTGAACAGGTCACACCGAGCTCCTTATGTGGCTTCTTTGGCAGGATACACGACGCATCTTTCTAAAAGTGTGTCCTCCCACAGATGACCCCGTGTCTCTGAGCCTGACCCCAGGCTTGACACAACGGGTGACACAGACTGTGTCATAGCCCTGCTTATGGAAGCGACTGATGCTGCGCTTACTGAATGATAGGCAAAGTCTCTTATCACCTTGGTGCCTAAAACAGACCTCAATGCCCGTGGGTTAGGTCGGGCTACACCTGTATACAGTCTTTCTGTGACCCGAGCGGTGGTACTTGCCTCTTTCTTTTTTCTAATGGTCAGTCTTCTTAGTATAGACTGTTCGACAGCAGCAATGGTCTGTCTAACAGGAGAACCCTGCTGTTCAGGAAAGTCTGATGTCCACACTCCAGACTTTGGAAGGCTAAGAATGATATCAGTCACCAGCATGCATCCTAAGTACTATTTATTCATCTGTCTGACTTTAGTGATACAGATGGCTTTGGGGTCCTGATTTTGGCACTCTGGAGAGTGACAGAACTTTGAGAGGTTCTCAGAAATACACCCTTGAAAGGGGATCAAGGCTTCATCCTTGCTTCCCTTGCTTCCTGGCTTCAATGGAACTTGCAAGCTGCTCCCACCATGTTGTGGAACTCCACAGACTCCCAAACACCAGGACACTGAATGATACCAAAACTTCTAAACTATGAGCTCAAACGATCCTTCCTTCTTTTAAAAATGGATTAACTCAGATATTTTGCTACAGTCGTGTAAAACTAACACACCCAGTCTTTCAAGGGGAAAATAATAGCACAAAACCTATAGAATTGCTATGGAAACTAAATGAGCTACTAGTGCAGTGATTCTCAACCTGTGGGTTGTGACCCTTTGGGGGACGTCAGGTGACCCTTACACAGGGTCACCTAAGACCATAGGAAAGCACAGATTATGATTTGTAACAATAGCAAAATTACAGATATGAAGTAGTAATGAAAGTAATTTTATGGTCGGGGGTCACAACATGAAGAGCTGTATTAAAGGGTTTCAACATTAGGAAGATTAGGAACCACTGTACTAATATAAAGCACTAAACATAGAGCCATCATGGATAACCCTGATATAATAAATATTGCTGCATTCTTGTTAATGAAAGTTGATTGGCATTTCGTGCCTGTGTTGGGAGTGGCTTGAGGGTTTCTGGGCTCAGCTGGAAAAGAATCATCCATTACAGTGTGCAAGAAAAAGTGGCTTAAAGGCCAGCTGTTTGCTGACTTGACTATAGGGCAACAGGAAACTGAATATACTTCACTTTGTGCAATACCATGAACATACGGAGCAGATTTGGAAGCTTCTAGCTCAGTAGTTTCCAACCTTCTTAACGCTGCGACCCTTTAGTATAGTTCCCCAGGTTGTGATGACCCCCAGCCATAAAATTACTTTCGTTGCTACTTCATAACTATAATTTGCAAATGTTATAAATGGTAATGTAAATATCTGTGTTTTCGGATGGTCTTGGGCAAACCCTGTGAAAGGACTGTTCAACCCTTCCAAAGGGATCTTCATCCCCAGGTTGAGAACCACTGCTGCTCTATTTATACAACTTCAAAAGTTTAGTTTCATAGAAGGGGTGAAGAGTCTTTATCCTTCACAGTAAGAACAATCACATGTGCTTACACACACACACACACACACACAACCATGAAAACAATGATTTTTCTCTGCTGGCACCTATGTTTTCTTTCTGCTTCTGGATCCAGAAGGAACTTCTGTTGTGAGGATGTAAAGGGTTAATTGTGGGGAAGCCCCAGCCCTTCTGCACGTGAGCATTTCCATGTTAATAGGACAGTTAAAGGGAAATGCTCTTGGGCAATTGATTGTATAAATATTTTATCTGGAGTAAGTGGCCGGGTATGAAGAGCTCTTGGAGATGTTCCTGAGAGCAGGGTAAAGGATAAAATTAGGGCGCTCTTGTGGAAGAAATAAGACACAACAGGGAGTTACAAACACTTGATCCAAAGTGTAAAAAACGGTCCCCTCGCCTCGGCAGCCAGCAGCCTGGGCCGATTAAATCCATAATGGAATGAGTAAGTTTGGGCCACATAAATATGTCTTCCTTCCCCAGGAATCCTGCCCGCCGCCGGGCTAGATTAATGGCCAGGAGCCTCGCACATAATGAAGTGTGCTACCTTGGCACCCGCTCATGAATTTATTATGGTGTCCACAATTGGGCTGGATGGCGGAGACATCTTTATAAATCCTGCATTTAGCGCAGCCGAGATGAGCAGTTCACCACTAATGGTGAGCCTGATTTATCACCAGGGGCTCTGCTCCTCAGCCAGGCCCCTCCCTGGCACTTCACGAAGGAAATACAGGTCATCTTGCTGATGGAGATGAAATGTGAAGGTAATTAGAGAATGCCAAATGGAGGCGGGGGAGGGGCGGCGTGGACGTTTTAAATATGTTGGTCATCTTCCCTCAGAGCAATTATATCAGGCTGATTTATTTTTACAGTTTATAATCACTTAACTACCTGTGGATGGAGACTTTCTTTCCCTTTAACCTCAAGTTATGGAGACAAGAGGCAGGCTTTTGATTTCTTTCTTGAGATGGTAGAGAAGGATTCATGTTGTGACCCTGTGGCCCTGAGTTTCCAGGCAGTTTCTCAGAACAGCTGACTGCTGGAAAGCCCTGGGCACTCTGTCTGGGGAAGAGAGCAGTGCGGTACCCTGAGCAGCTTCCAGCCTGTCTCCAGAGGAGGGTGTGAGAGCGTTCAGTTCTTTTAGATTTCGAAGGTCAAGATTAGTGTCCAGGGGTCACATGCTCCTATTGGGTCTGTCACTTCCTAACGAGCTGACTCAGAATATCTTCCTTCACTTCTCCAGGCCTCAGTTTCCCCAACCATAAAACAAACATAGCAGTATTGTCTTCCTAGGGCTGCGTGAAGACCATGTGTGGGCATATCATAAACTCAGGACAGAGCCTGGCACACGGGTAGCACCCAGAAATGACATAATTGAAAACTCACGCAGGGCCATCACACCACGACTACATCAATACATATGGAGTTTGAGAACTATGATTTCGATATTGAGAATATATACTGAGGTCTCTTCCCTTTCAGTAGAACCTGTCCATCATGGTATACGTTGGGGAGCAAAGGGCTGCGGAACTGTTAAGTTGGAGGTGTGTGGGAGGCAGTGGAGGGCTCCGGAAGGGATGGCGTTAGGGAAGGCTGTCTGGAGAAGAGGCACTGTACCCCACGCTATTGAAACAAGAGCCACAGTCCGCATGTCACTTTGATATGCCATGTCATAATGCCATCATAATAATCCATGGAATTTATTTATGAGAGGATGGAGACCAAGGGTGGAGCAACCTTCAGGAGGCAGCCCAGAATCTCAGAGAGCTCAGAGCACATAGACTTCGGGTTTGAACCTTGGTTAGGTTAGTTGACGGTCCTGGCCACATACTAATAGATCTATTAAAAGGCAATCTTATTGCCCCTCAAATGTAATTTCATAAGCAGAATTACCGAAGGGTGTTGGCTGAGAGGTGGCTGAGTGGATGTGATCATGTATGAATGTGCTCAGGTCCCCCTAGATGCCTTTATTTTTCTCTTCACTTTGGGGCTTTAGCATTTATTTTATGGTGCGTGTTTTTCTTTGCATTTAATTTAATAAATCAAGCATTTAACTCTGCTCGATTTTCCAATTACTTCAGCATGATCTTGAGGATACCTTATTACCTGCTCCAGTTCCGGCAAACTGTAAGTCATCCTCATAATATCCTGCTTTGTCCCTGTCCTGTCCTCTCCCATAGTCTTCCCACTCTCCAGGGTTCCTTTCCGTAGAATCTGTTCTCTTCTCTGACCCACGTATTGAGTTCCTAACAAACACACTTGTATTTCCTACCTCTAGAATTTTCATTTGGCTTCCTGAATTTAGACCCTAGATATCTGCTCAAACTCACGACTCCTTTATTCGTTTCCTTTAACAAAAGCAGCACACTCACTTCCAAGAACATATCTGTTAACTCCAGGATCTATTGTCTGTTTTTCTGTTGGCCTTAATTCATGGATGTCTGAGAAAATTACTGAATACCAGGTATTATATATAAATATCACAGAGGCTCTGGCTGCTGTTACTTGGAATTTTTTTATGGTGTAAAAGTGTATATTTAGAATTAGCCGACTGGGTTCAGTTTAGATGATTCCAGTTTTGTTGGCAACATCCAGAGCATCATAATCAGGAGCCAACCAAACATATGCCTTCTTCTCTCCATCGGGCCTTATGAGGGTGTTGACTTTGGCCACATCAATGTCGTAGAGTTTCTTCACAGCCTCTTTGATCTAGAGCCTGTTGGCCTTTACGTCCACAATGAACACCAGTGTGCTGTTGTCTTCTATCTTCTTCATGGCTGACTCGGTGGTCAGGGGGAATTTGATGATGGCATAGTGGTCAAGCTTGTTCCTCCTGGGCGCACTCTTCCGGGGGTATTTAGGCTGCCTTTGTAGACGCAGAGTCTTGGGCTGCCGAAAAGTGGGCGATGTGCGGATCTTCTTTTTGTGACTGTGGACGCCTTTCAGCACTGCCTTCTTGGCTTTCAAGGCCTTCGCTTTAGCTTCGGCTTTGGGAGGGGCAGGAGCTTCCTTCTTCGCTTTAGGCGCCATCTTGACGAGAAGGATGTTACTTGGAAATTTAACATCTGCCAGGCAGTTAGAAGCAGAGTGCTTTACCCTAATCAGGTAAGGAGACACTGTGTTGTTGTCTCAGCCACCCCATTCCTGTCACCTAAATGCCAGCAGTTTCCTTAAAGGGAAGAGTGGTATTAAGCATCACTTTCACCCCACGAAGCTGGACCTCCTTGAGGCCTTGCTCCCTATAGTCCAGGCTGCTTGGTGTTGCTCTGGAGCTTTCGAAGATGCTCCGAAAAAAATATGTGCACCTTTTCGAGTAATTCCCGGGGAAGCTCATAACCAGTGGTAGAAGTCCAGTATGCACTCATTATAATCTTAGTTCTCTTGTCATATTTTTTGTGCTCTGAAGTTTTATTCTCATCTAAATAGGTTCTTGTTTTGAGACAAAGGATTTCACCACATAGCCCAAGCTCAGTTTGCGGGTAATTTGTTGGGAGAGCTAGATAATTAATGGGAAGTTTGGAAAGGATCACAGAGAAGGGAGTGTTAGCTTGAGCACCCAAGTAAACCATAGTCTCGGGGGCAGGGGCAGGTGGAGACACTACAGTGAATATTTAAAGCATGAAAGCAAGGGACTGAAGACACCGCTCAGGACCTAAGGGAACTGGCTGTTCTGCTGGAGGACTTGAGTTTGATTCTCAGGACCTAGCTCAGCAAGCTTACAGCCACCTGTAACTCCGGCACCAGGGCTCTAACACCCTCTGGTTTCTGTTGACAATGTACACACGTGGCATTCCTGCACACATACACACACACACACACACGCATGCATGCATATACACACATGTGCACACACGCATGCACACATGCACACACATATGCACCCAAGCATGCACACATACTAAAAATAAGACTAGAAACAAATCTTAAGAAATATTAAACAGGTTTCTCATTTAACATTTCTGTTACTCATGAAAACTGGTATGTAGGGAAGAAGAGGCAAGTCCACGAGTTAGAGACTATGTATTCCTTCCCACTCTCAGGCCCCGGATTAGGCTGTGTTCTTCAGTACAATGGATCTGTGACTTTCAGCAGGCAATGAGAAGGTGGCCCTGGGAGCAAGCATCAACCAATGATCTGCCCTTCCTTCACAACTGCGCTACAGGAGCCCTTAACACAAAGAAAGGCTGCAGAGGACCCAATCCTGTTCTCACGCTGTTCCAGTAGTCTAGAGGAGCTGGGACTTTTTAAATGGTTACTCAGAGATACCAGGAAGGTGTTTTATGTTTTTCCCGTTTTCCTGACTTACTTACTCTATTGCAGAACTGGATTGCTTTCATTAGTGTTCTGTTATTAAACATGAAGTTCCAGCTGACCTTAGATTTGCTTTTAACCTAAGTCATTAACATGCTAAGGATGCCAAGGCACCAGGAAGAGTGTCACATGAAATACTTTTCGGGGGCTTCTTCCTTTGCGTTATTCTGGCAACAGAGCTCTGGTGTCATAGAGGGGAGGCAGGTTTTGCTATTGACCCTGAGTCTTTGCTCCTCTGTGACCAGCTATATTAGTAATACTGCATAAGATATCATGCTAGAGAATGATTTACAGTGTGCTTTAGAGTCCTGTCCAGGCCTGGGGCTCATAGAGTTAACTACTGGTCCCGTACATCAACAGACTTGCAATACAACATCACATTCCATACTCATGGGGCCTTGTGTTCCTGGGTTGGGGGTGGGCTCCATGTTGTGCTATGAATTTAATTTATAGAAGTTCAGAAATCTGGGCCTAAGTTCCAAGGATCTTTATATGGACTTTGTACCTGAGGCCAGTGCCAACGGCTGCAGGTTTGAAACTATCCTTTGGACTGTTCTTTGGTCAAGGGTATGTAAGTAGCCTGCTCCGCTGTTAGACTCTCGAAGCAAACTCTCAAGGAACAGAATTCTAGCTACAACCTGAACGACTCTGGAAGCACATCTTGGAGGAGGAGAAGCCACTGCTGGGTCCAGCACTGACTTCAGCCTTGTGAACCTTTTGAGCACAGGACCCGGCGGGGCCGTAACCAGAATCTACATCTCAAGAATGAAGATAACAGGCAAACTGTGGGTGCTAGGGAAGGTACTGAGTGTCAGTGGAACATGAACAGAACGTTTCAACATGATATTTGATCTCTGAGTCAATCGAGGACAGTCTTGTAAGAGAAGACCTCTCCTTCCCCAGTTGGTAGACACGGGGCAGACCCTTTTCTCATTTAGAGTTAAAATGATGGCCGACATTAGCACTCAGCTTGGTCTTAACTGATATCGTATCAGGGACACCTGAATTCTGTGTGATAAGTGGTCCTTAGGAACACAGTTTACACGCTGGGCACCTCTGCTTACACAGCCGCAGGGAGGCTTAACTTCTGCCTGGGCACGGCCCCTCAGCTCGGCAGTGCGTGGTGACGATCCAGTGGCCCCAGGGGGATTACATTCAGTATCCAACATCTTCAGAGTTATAGGGGGAAAATTTTAAATTACAGTTTTAAAAATAGCCCAAACTATCTTTTTAAAAAAAGAATTTAATATCTCTCATTTGGGAAATCCCCCGGAAGAGCCTCTGTAACAGTCCAGGGCTCTGGATGACACAGCAAAACCTCACAATTGGCAGTTTACTCGAGGACCTTGACCTGTGAATGTCTCATGAATCTGAAATTACTTGACCTTGGCTGGCGCATCTGAACCCTGTCACAGAGCACCTTAGAAGGCCCAAGGATGTGAATATCAGTACATACGTGTGTGTATTCACACACGCTGTCATGCTCTGCTTAACACAGGGATGAGTTCTGAAAAATACGTCATTAGAATTACAGAGGGTACTGACACAAACTAAGATACCGTATACTCTCATGATGTAACCTTATTGGATCAACATGGCACACGCAGACCATCATTGACCTAAACATTGTGTAGTACATGACTGTACCTCTATATACATATGTATGAAGTGTTACATATGTGTATAATTCTGTGTGTAAATGTGAGGTATCACATATTTTTCTTTGTGAAGCCTTTTATTCATATAACGTAGTTAAGTATTGTTCTATATATGTATACACATATATGTGTTATATGAGTTATCATATATGTAAATGTATAGCATTCCACATGTGTTGTGTAATATTTTGTATACATATAGATATATAGATAGGTACATATGTGTGTATGTATATGTAATTACTGAAAAGGGTCCCAAGAAAGTGGAATTGGGGATGTCTATGACCCAATGAAATATATGTGTAAACATATATATTATATGTATACATATATATATATAATTATTGAGAGTAATCATTGAAAATTTCTTGATTGTCTTAGTAAGTTGGTTAGTCATGAGCCTTCTCTTGAATTTGTACTTTGTATCCTTTTGTCCAAGAGGCTGACAAGGCTTGATGCCTGCTGAGATAACTGGCGAAGTCTGATTCTAGTGGTGTGAAGACACAAGCTCTGAAAACTGGTCTGAACTTCTTTTTAGACTCGGTACCACTGCCGAGTCGTGGGGTGGCTTTCTGTGATGAAGGGCTGTGCGCTTTAGGTGACCCTACAGCATGCCTGGTCCACTCTCCACCCACCAGATGCCAGGGACACAGCCTGCCCCATAGCCAGCTCTGGTGGTCACAAGTCATGGACACACAGAAGTCCCGTGCAGCTTCCTCTGTCTAGCTTAAAAACCTGAGTTTTTCAGTCTACTGGACCAGAACAATTGCATAGAGTCAGACATAATTTATACAATGTTGTGTAATTGTCCATAATTTATAAAGTACATGGTTTTTAAAAATTCCAATTTTAGAAATGAGGAAAATAAGACCCAGTGGAGAAAGGTACTTCCACGGAAGCACTCAGCAACCTGGAAGGTGGGAATTGCTACCCTATTGACAAGCTCCCCAACTCCTCAGGACTGCTGTGTGCAGAGATGGGGATGAGCACACATTCAAGGCAAGAGGGGAGACCCTGTTCCATTGACTAATCAAATGCACATAAAAGCTCTCTCTGAACTATAATTGCGTTTGCTCGCTCCTTGGGTTGATTTATTTTTTATTTTAATTGTCAGCCCTGCTCCACCATGATGCTAATAGAAATGTTATTGCAGCCAATATGCACTAAAATGATGTCTAAAGATTATTAATGAGAGCAATAAGAAGGTGTCTTCATAATAAGTCAGCATTAAAGGAGTAATTCATTTTACCTGATGTAATTGGATTGTAGCGTTTCAATAGCCTGGGACTTCCTCCTAATTGGGATTAGCTGCAGCTTCCTCCTTTTAGGAGAACATTAACTCTTCCTCCTCTACTTTCCAGCTTTTTCTGAAGTAATTAAGTGTGAACCGTTGGGCATCTCTGGGAAGGAAGGGAAGGGTCTGAGTAGTTGCAGGGCTGAGAGCGGAAGTGGGAAAGGTGGGGATACTGAGGGCGAACGCTGGAAAGGCTCCTCTTCCTCCCTCTCCTGCCCCCTCCTCCCTGCCTTCTTCCGACTACTGCCCTTTTCCTCCACCCTCTCTCTCCTCTTCTCCCGCCCTCCTCCCTCCTCCTCCCTCGTCTCTGACTCACTAACTTTCCTCTTCTTTCATGAGCACGAGGCTAGAATCATCCTATCAGGGACAAGATTTAGCCAGTAGCCACCTGGAAAATTGTCACCTTGCTGGGAAAGAGGAAGGAAGCTCCTATCCAGACCCAACTGGGTACCAGGATGCAGCCCAACATTTACACACATTGTCCCAATGACAAGGACTTTGTATTTATTTCTGATGGGGAAATCAGGACAAAGTCAATACATCACTTGCCCTGCTCTGACACCTTACTCAAGGAGGAAAAAAAAAACCCACTAAGATTTTCCAGGTTGCAGAGCTCACAGTGTGGGGAAGGGTCGTTGGTCTCGAGAAAACAAAGGGTCTTTGTTGAAGAGTTACATATTAATGTTGTTGTTAGTCAGGGAGATAGAATTGGCCTCACAAGTCAGCCTTCTGTAAAAGTCTAAGCAAAAACCTTAAACCTACACGCGGAGAAGTAAAACCTGGAGAATTGGGAGTTCAAAGCCAGCTTGGGCTACTCAGTGAGTTTCAGGCCAGCATAGGTTACATGCGAACCTGTTTCAGACAACAAACAGACACCAAAGGATACAAAATGAACCAATCAACAACAAGAAAAACAACTAACAAAAAAGTTCAAGTCACCTTGAGATGACGTGCTATGTGAAAGCTACGTATCTCAATAATATAGGCATGTGTTGGCTCTTCCTGGAGGTCGGATGAATGTGACAGAGCCTGGTCTCGTCCACTACCTCCATCACCAACAGAAGTTATCTCTGCCTGGGTTAAAGGGAAAGGAATTATCAAGGCGTTGCCAGCCAGTGCCGACTAGATCCCCAGGGGAGCACTGATGTCAGGAACTAGGTCCCTTTTGCCCACTCATCTTTATATTGATTAATTTTCTTAGTATTCTTCCCAAATATCTGACAAACAACTTAAAGGAGGAAGGGAATTTTTGGTT
Source organism: Myodes glareolus (assembly GCF_982192425.1). Lineage (NCBI taxonomy): Eukaryota > Metazoa > Chordata > Mammalia > Rodentia > Cricetidae > Myodes > Myodes glareolus. The sequence continues at coordinate 21,712,885 of NC_142047.1, read as the reverse complement.
CATGGTGTAAGATGGGTTATAGTCAGTCCATCTGGAAGGCATGGTAGCCAGAGTTTGATGCAGCTGGTCATAACATATTCTCAGCCAGGGACTAGCGAGTGGACAGGATGCAGGGCCAAACTATAAAATCTCAAGACCATCCCCAGTGACATCAGTGCCTCCATAATGAAGCAGAGGAGCTGGCATCAGAGGAAAATCCCAATGGGACCATCACCGCTTCATGGGTGACATGATTAGCATCTCCACTGTCATCACAATCTGACATGTGTGCCTCCATTTATCTAATCTTTCTAACTCATCCTATGGTGCTTTGAGGGGTTGTCTTGATGTGATTGTTTATGGTTTCTATGGAGGCACAGAAAGGGCAAGAAACTTGCCCAAGCTCACACAGTGGTGCCAGGCAGGTGGGCAGTTACCTGAAGTTTAGACAATGGCTTGGGGGAGGGAAATCAGGTAACCTCTCATCCTGTTACCTGGGTCAAGGACGTGTCGCCATGAGTCACCATCCCAGCTCCACCATTCTGGGGATCTTTGAGAAAAGCGTGGCTCCCACTGTCAGAGCACCTCTGAACTCTGCCATATTTGGGGCCCTTGCGTTCTGAGAGTGTAATTTAAAGGAAGAGGTATGTGTTCACACTGTTTCTTCCTATTCCTAGTATAGCTCATAAAAACTTCAAGAATCCCTGCACAAGTGAATGTCTTTTGCTTGCCTGAAACTGGGGACCCTAGACAGCTTGAGGAGGAGGAAGGTCACCAGAAAGGTCCAGGCAGGATTAGGGGGTAGAGACTTCCTGCCATACCCTGACCTCTGAGGAGGGAAAGATCCTGAAAGTTGAGGGGATCACAAACCACAACACAAGGCTTTCGGTGGGCACCTGAGGTGGGACAGACTCAGCTTTTAACCAATAGAAGCACTCTGTCTCAGGGGAGACAATGTCTGACTTGAGTTCATGTGGAAGGCATCCCCTCTGCTATCAGCTGGAGAACTGATTGCTTCGGGTGTGACTCAGTCTTGTCAGCGTGACACAGTCTAGAAGCCCCAGGAAGGAACTAGCAAGAGAAATTATCTAGATTAGGTTGGCCTGATTGGGTAGAGGAGTTACCCTAATGGGTGGCACCATTTCTTGCCTTTCATGGACTGTGCCCTGGACTAGTGAAAAGGAAAGACTAAGCTAGGGCCGGGCGGTGGTGGCGCACGCCTTTAATCCCAGCACTCAAGAGGCAGAGGCAGGCAGGTCTCTGTGGGTTCGAGGCCAGCCTGGTCTACAAGAGCGAGTTCCAGGACAGGTTCCAAAGCAACAGAGAAAGCCTGTCTAGAAAAAAACAAGAAAAAAAAACAAAGAAAGAATAAACCAAGTGTTGGTAGGTGTTCTCTGCTCTCTTCCTAATGATGGATGTGAGGCAGCTGGCTGCAAGCTCCTATTGCTTTGACTTCCTCACAATGAAGAATTGTCACCTGAATTGTGATCAAAATAAATCCCTTCTCCCTTGAGCTGCTTTTACAGGACGTGTTACTATAGCAACTGGACAGGAAACTAAGGCAGGAGTAAAACTCCACCCATGTGCTGTATAGAGAGCACTATGTTGGCTGACTTGACCTCCCATTCAAACAACCCCTCACCCCACAACTGGGCTCAAAGCAATGTGCAAGACTTAGGTTTCAAGGACACGTTCCAGTTACAGAGGCAGCCAGAACGTGGCTGCTCAACCGCCTTCCTCCATGGAGGGCTGTGTGTGTTCTCCGGCTAGGATCCATAAGTTGAAGATTTTGAGTATACTGTTCCTAAATATTTTTTATCTTAGAACCCTTTGTCTTTTTCTAGTTCTTGGTGTTCTGGGAATTGAACCTTTTAAAAGTGGTTATTATTATGAAAATTTCAGCTGAGTGTGATACTATACTATTGATATTTAGTTACTGAAATTAAAAATTAAAAAGAAGGTATAATTACTACTTTATTAAAAATAGCTATAATGAGCCCATAATATATTTAAGTACTAAGCATAGGATAAGTGAGGTGTGTGGCCTTCTGCTACATTGTCCCACATCTTTGTGTCTGACAGATGGTGGTTGCGTCAATCTGCCATGACATTTCCCATCACACATCCCCTGGCAAGCTTCCCTTATACTTATCTGAGGAGGGCAGTACAATCTTCCAGTGGCACTCTGAGAACACACAGGTAAATTCAAGGAAGCCTCCGTTTTCCTGGCTTCTAGGAACATCTGCTCCAACACATAACCATCATTACTCAGAGGAAAGTCAATATCGAACTCAAGTCTTCTATCTCAAGACCCTTTAGAATCTGACTCCTCCCTCTGCCACCTGCGTATTGGACAGGGCTTTTGACATCCCCGGTGAGCTGCTGTGGCCTCACAAACACTATGTGCAGCGAGCCCTTGATGAAAGGAGAGGGTTTGGAGCTCTGGATACCCACCATGGCCAGGAGGAAGTTCACCCCCATTCCCTGTGGGTCTAGTCTATACTAGAGCTGGACTCAGGATCTGGGGACAGGATCATGGCTAGACACACCTGTCCCCTCTACAACAGGTATATGTAATGGAGCAAGAAGTTCTTGAGACCTCAAGGAAGGGTGGATCCAGGCTCTGTAGGACTGGTCTCCTCCACGACCCCATCGGCTAGTTAATTTCCTGTCTTCATTTGGGCCTTGGGCTGCTCAAATGTCACCCTCAACCTGGCTGCTCTTGGTTCCTCTGCTCTCACCGCTTCACAAGAAGGCTGCCTGGGGCTCCCCCGTGGATGGTTTGCTAAAGATGGGGACTGGAGACCTGACACCCACAGGGGGAAGCAATCCTTATCTGATTTGGATAGGAGGTGACACTCAGGCTGCTCCGTTCTCAGGTGGGCTCACTGAGGGACATTCTCCACAGCATCACCGAGGTCCCCAGAGGTTCACAAAGTCGTGTGCTCAATTGCTTACTTTCCAAATGGGCTTTCCTCTTCTGGGTTCATTCGCTCACAGCTGGCTGGCACTCCCTGGAGCCACCTCCCCAGTTAGCTGCTTGCACTTGGATCCTTATCTCAGGTCACCTTTAGAAGCTGTGAGAAGCTTTCTTTAGCTCATGGAATCCCCTGGCACAGAACCTGTACGGGGCCTCGCATGTTTGGTGTATTGCTTGTTTAATATCTAAGTTCCTCTTGGGCTTTGAGTACCTTGGAGGAGAAACGCTAGATCTTGCTTCTTGGCAAAATAGCAAAATTTAGCACAGCTCTTGACACATAAAATCTGAAACATTTTGTTGACTAGCCGAACGAAGGATTGAATGAATTAATGAAGTCTGCATCATACTTCAGCTCCCAGAGACAAGTCAGCCATACTGTTCACGGAAACACTGATAAAATATTTGTTGATTGACACAATTAATGAATGAATGAATAAAATCTACATCCTACTTCACATCCCCTAGAAAATAAAGCAGCCACTCATAGGAGAATGTTTGTTTCACCAGTTACCCACCATTTTCTGGAAACACCAGATAAGACCGCCAGGTTTTGGTGCCCTGCAGCCTCCAGTACTGGGGTATCGACTCAGTCCAGTGTGAGGGCAGCCACAGACAATGTTAACCAATGATGTGCCTGTGGCCCAGGGATGTTCTATTTACCCAAGCAAGGGCTGAATGGAGGACCAAGTTGCAATACACTGACCTGTGGCCTAGAGGTAGGTATCTGTCCTCATGGAGGGTACATGTCTTCCTCCCCACCTTCAGGTTACTTTCTCCTGAAAGCTGCCCCCCCACCCCTGAGGAACCCACCTTTTCTCTTCCTCTGTGTCTGCAATGCTCTTCAGAAGGGAGAGGCACATACCAGGGCCTCTGGCCACGGCCCTGTCATTCCTCCTAGAGGCTTCTGGCCTGTGTTCCTCTAGGAAGCCCAACCTTGGCCACTGCTCAGGCTGTGGATCCTCAGGTCACACAGGTGATCAGGCCACAGTGCATGTGGGGAGGTCAAAGGGCGATTTATGGGAGTCAGTTCTTCCCTTCTACCATTTAGGTCCTGAGGACCAAACCCAGGACTTTAGAACTAGTGGCAAGTGTCTTCACATGCTGAACCGTATCACTGGCCTTCACCTGTGAGGGTTGCGGTGTGTGGTGGTCTGAATGAGAATGGCCCCCATAGGTGCACATGTTTGAATGTTTGATTCCCAGTTGGTGGACTGTTTAGGAAGGATTAGGAGGCGTGGCCTTGTTAGAGGAGGTGTGTCACTAGGGGTGGGTTCTGAGGTTTCAAAAGCTCATGCCAGGCCTAGTCTCACTCTCTCTGCCTCTGCCTCGGTATTTTGGATAAGATGCAAGCTCGTAGCTACTGCTCCAGGGCCATGTCTGTCTTCCTGCTTTCATGCTTCCTACCACAGTGATCATGGACTGACCCCCCTCAACTGGTAAACAAGCACCCAGTTAAGTGCTTTCTTTTATAAGTTGCCGTTGTCATGGTGTCCCTTCACAGAAATAGAACAGTAACTAAGATAGAGGGTCAGAGTCAGCCTATCCAAGGTCTGCCGGCCAGGTTTCTTGGGATCTCTTTTGTGCCTTTGCTGCCTATCTCAGGCCTGTCTCCTCCTACCTGTATCATGTACCTCTGTGATTCCATGACATCAATGGCCCCCATGGGAACAGGATACCACGTCCAGTGACCTCTCTTTTCTAACTGGGGACAGCCATGCCCAAGCTCACCTTTCCCTTCAATCTACCATCCTTGTCACTGGGACTTCCCCTCAGAAAGAGGAATCTAGATGCGCTCTGCCCTCTTCTAGTCCGGAACAGCTTGGCAAAGAAGAGCGTTTGGAACCAGTTGACCTGGCTTCAAATCCAGCAAGACTGTCAGCCTTCCAGAACATCTGTTTCCTCATTTGGGAAGGGGAACAACCGCCATGCTCACCCCGAAGTTTGCTGCGAGAGTTAAATACTATGCATAAAACATGCGGACTACATTCAAACACAGTTACGTATGCTCAGCTGGTATACAAGTGTCTGGTGCCGCGAGTCTTTCACTATGGCAGTCCCAGGTGGGGAAGGCTACCACAGTTCTGCTTCTCATGGATCTGTCCCCTCTTTCCTTAAAAATGTTCCTTTCTAGGGTGTCACACATTGTCTCTCCTCCCCATGTCACGTGGTGGGATGACGGTAACTGGGATTGCTTCATAAACACCTACACAAAGCAAGGTGAAGGTGATAGCCGTACTTGGTTGTCAACTCGACTCTATCTGGAATGAACCACAATCCAGAAATGGAGGCCGAGTGATTTGCTAAACAGATTTGTCCTGAGTATGCCAGGCATCAGCCTAGTCAAGGGAGCATGGGCGCCTAACACAAGGACGAGGCTTCCCTACAGGAATTCTTCTCTGTGCTGGAGATGTACCGGAGAAGCCAACTTCAAACCCTGGTCTTCATGACCTATGTGTCCACAGCTCATTGCGTTCCTTCTAAGCCTCCATTTCCCCATGTGGAAACCATAATAAGACCGGAATCAAGCCTGTGGCTGAAGAAGACAATGTATGTAAAATACCCACGGATGTCTGGACGGTCCTGTGATAAAGCTGTTCGTGCAGGCAAACGTGAACCTTGGGCGGCTGCACACTAAAAAAAAAAAAAAACAGCCTCCAAAATGCTGTAGGGGCACAAACAAGATGGGGTTAGAAAATGCTGAACTGGTACAAATTGCTTCTGTTGCTAGGAAGGAAATTGGCACAGCTGGAATGCCGGCTCTGGGCCTGGAACTGAGGCAAATGTCCCAGGGGACAAAAATCCCAGCCAGGCACAGCGACTGCTGGGACAACATCTCAGCCCGAATACAGAGAGCATAGAGACCCCCTGTCTGTCACTCAGCATGAGTCTAAGAAGGAAAACAGGAATCAGTGATCCAGGTTACCAAGATACCAACGGTGACTCCCTGCCAGACCAAACCCTGCATTCTGTCCAAAGGCTACCAAGAAGAGGGTGGTGGTCACAAACCTAGCCTTGTGGTACCAGAGGTTTTGCTTTCTGTTTCCATCTCTGTGTCTGTGGTGGCCTCTGTCTGCTGCAGACAAGGGACTTGGGCTCTAGGGAGGTCCGTGGGGTTTCTGTCTAGGGAACTATGGGGGGGGTGGCTGTGTTTGAGCAGAGAGCGCACATAGACTTGGTGCTCCCCAATCTAAGCCCAGGCGCCTGTCACTGCCACAGCTGGGATGCTGAGCCACAGATTGTCCCACTATTGATCCCCGCCCTCCATAATGAACTGTAACAACAACTCCATTACTTGGTGCCCACCCATTGGCTAAAGATAATATAAAATTAGTCAGCGTGCATGGGGCCTCTCAGGATCGATTTCCCTACTCAGATTACTTGTTACGAGAGAAAAGAGCTGTCTCCCCCGTAATTGAACAAGTTAACTCCTTGTCTCATAAAATGTAAGCCCATATTGATTGACTGTGACCGTGTAGGGGTAGGGTGGGGTTGGAGGATGATCTCTCATCTCCTACCTTCCTTTGTGGCCCCAGTATTGAGGGTGCAGCCCCCTGCCCAGGCTGAAGCATTTCTACCTTCGTGGATACTTGCAGCTTTGACTTTAACATGGGTCCAGTCTGAATGCTGGTTCTGTCAGCTCTAGCCTTGTGACTTTGATTCCCAGCTCAGAAGTGCTAATGATAATAACTCATCAATATTTATCATATTATTATTAATACTATTTATCTTATCACTGTGACTACCTTATAGGTGCTGGGAGGGTCTGATGAATTAGCCCCAGGATGTGGCCAGATGTGCAGATCAGGAGCATCTGTCAACAGGAATGGGTACTCACCTTTTGTAATGTTCATCAGCAGTAGACACCTATCTGAGGAAGTTAAGAGCATGTGGTCCTTTAAGGAACTGGCCAGTGACCAGTTCTGTATATCTCTGCCCATCTTGCATGCCTGGGCAGAGGCCGCAGGCGCCCTGATGAGCTGTTTTTAAATGGGAGAGAGGTCACCATTGAAGGGGCTCATGTCACCAACCACAGCAGCTCACTAACTACTGCCAGCTACGAGCTGCCACCCCACACTGCTCTCTGGCATCCTTAGGGTCTCCCACAGCTTCTGCAGACCTGGCCAAGGAGACCACTGTCACCAGGAGAGGGCTCAGGTTTCCTGAGCTCAGGACCGTGTTTCGTAGACTGCATGTCAATCAACAGTAGGTAGCTGGCTGTGAGGACGCTTGTCATCTTCAACGCTCTCGGCCCTGTTGATGTTGGCTGACCAGGCCTAGGGAAGGAGGGCAGGAGGCGGTGAAGAAAAGAAGTCAGCAACTACTCAGGACTGAAGTCTGGGCTTTGAGTTAGCACAGATGTGTGAGCGGCCGAGGCTCATTGGTGGCTGCTCCACCCTCTTCTTCAGCTTCATCAGTTGGGAGTTTTTGCTGCAACAACCAGTTTAATAATCAGACTCTCCATGGCTACTTACAGAGCCTTCAGGAGCCCTCCCTCTAGGTGGTCTTTGAACCAGAAACGGTTGTGTGGAAGCCTGCTTTCTGGACTATGTCTCTTTGCTGTGACCACTCTGCTCGACAGAGACAACTCAAGGAGGAAGGATTTATTGGAGTTCACAGTTTCAGAGGGGCTGGGTCCACTGTGGCAGGCGAGGCATGACTGAGTGGCTCAGTGAATAGAAGTAGGATTACATAGTGGAAGCTGGTCACATGACCACAGACCAGGAAGCAGATAGAGCAAGACCAGAGCCTGGGAATGGGCTCTACCTTTAATGATTGGTTCCCAGCGACCTGTTATTCCAGCCAGGCCCCACCTCCTAAAGGTTCCATGTCATAACGGCACCCCAAGCTGGATACTGAGTGTTCCAAACACAAGCCTGTGGGGACATTATAGGGTACATTTCAGCATCAAACTATGATACCACGAAAGGAAATTGTGTCTGGTTGACATATCGATCCTTGCTGCATAGCCCATTTTCCCACTTAGAACAAAGGCCCAAATCCTCGAGTAAGGCCACCACAGCCTGCATGATTTGGCTACAGACTTCACAGTTGCAGTCTTGAAAGGGACACACAGCCTTGGTCATATTCCAGACCCCATGGTCTTGTCATCTCAGAACAAGCCAGCCCTTCCTTCTCTAACTATCAGGTGTCTCTAGGTATTTTGAGAAGTGAACACTATGACCCAGGATCGTCACAGGACCCCTCGCCCCTGGCCCTCCATGACCATCCAGACGCTGAAGCAGGCCCCCTGTTTTTCAGGCTGCAGTATCCCGCTCTGTGATCCACGCTTACCAGGGGTTATGACGCAGACTCTAGACAGTGAGCCCCCAGGGCAGCTTGGTTCCTGGTCAGTTCTTCTTCACAGTCCAACTGTCTTGAGCTTTAGAGAGGAGGAGGATGCCTGGAAGGGCAAGAAATGGGGGGACTAGGAGACCAGGTGATTCACCCCAAAGGAAAAACCAGAGCCATGTCTTTATGGAATACGGCTAAAAATCTAAAGAAAGGGGAAATTGTGACAGCTTGGCATGGTCAATCAACCGCCTCATGCCCCAAAGGGGGGTGTCATTTCACAGATGTCTTGAGCTAAATGGGATCTGTTGAGGTTCTAGCCAAAAACAATAATAATAAAAAAATAAAAAATAACCAAATAAAGCTAAAGTCAAGCATGGGCAAGTTCAACTTCTCCCGCCCGGGAAAGGTTAAATCCCACAGTGCCTGGGCTCCAGTGTGGACCAAGGCTCCCCAGCCCTCCCCAGCCTTTTCCATCCCTTCCTAGCTCCCACTTATCTTTCCTGGCATGGAGTGGTGTTGTCAGAGTGTTTATTAGAAGGGGTACCAAATGGAAATAGGGGGTGAGGGAGGACAGAAGGAAGGAAGGGAGAATGAAGGCAGGGAGGAGTCCTCTGCACTCCTTTCTGGATTTTTGTTTCTTTTCTTTTCTTTTTCTCATTATTTGAAACCGGGTTTCTCTCTAACTTTGGAGCCTGTCCTGGAACTAGTTCTTGTAGACCAGGCTGGTCCTGAATTCATAGAGATCCACCTGCCTCTGCCTCCCGAGTGCTGGGATTAAAGGCGTGCACCACCACCGCCTGGCTTGCACTCCTTTCTGAAGAGTCTGTCGCTTGCTGGTGATTATTCCATGGAGCAAATCCAGTTTTAAAGTTTATAGTAGGGTATTTCTTTTTTAAAAAAAATAGAAAACACATTCAAAAGAACATTAAATTATTCTTAAATGTACAGATTTTCTGTTCTGAAGACTGTTGTGTATTATTTCCGGCTGTTTTCTGGTTGACTGAGAGCACACTAATACACAGTCCACTTAGGATAATATTTCTCATTTTATTTTGTTGCAGACTTTTAATTTGCCACTGTACTGTGAATATCTCTCCACGTGAGTGAACATGAACTAAAAGGAAAATTTTGTAAACACCACACATGGAAAACTTATTTCTCAAACTGTTGGTTGAGAATCCTCAGAGGATTAAAGATTTTAGAGGGTAAAGATCAATATTTATAAATAAGTAGAATGGGAAAATATGATATTGAATAGAAGCAAAAAATATTAGCAACAGTAGAGATGGAAATTTTCATAAAGACTGTATGTAGTTGGACATCTGTGTGCACGCTGAATTGTGGTACTCTACGTCTGTGTGTGAATTTCAATCATAAAGTTTTGTTTATGCTCTTCATGTACAATTTTGTGAACTTTTGTACCTATTTCCGTGGGATTTCTAATGCAAGAGCCTGGATCCTGACGGTGTGCCCATTTTCAACGTATCTTCTAGAACGAAAAAGCACTGATGTGTAATATGACGGGTTGGGTTGAGGAGTGTGCTTCTCTGTCTTCTGATACCATTAGATCCTATGACCACTGGCTCTCATTACTGTTTCACATTGTCCACCTGGCAACTTTAATATTATCTCAGATATTAGGAGTAGTAGCTAACTTTATGTTGCAACTAGCTACGGTCCAGGCTCCTCACCTCCTTCTGTTCTTGTAGTCGCAGTCTGGAATAAATGCTACTGTGATTTCACTTTGGGAATTCCAGATAAGGAAGCTGAGGCTTAAAAACCACTCTAAGCTCCTACAATATTGATTTGCTCTCAAGGGTGACTGCAAAAGCAGGTGTTAGTCAGTAGAGAGAACGAAGGTGAAGAGAGAGATTTAGCTTGCCTTGGTTTTGGAGTTTCAGCCCATGGTCATCTGGCCCAGTTACTCTGGGGCCTCCAATGCAGTTGTGGGTACATGGGGGAGCAATATAGCTTGCCTCATGGCAGATGAGAAGGAGGAAAGGAAAGACACCAGGACTCTACAGTTTCTTTGGGATGCTAACCCTTCCCCTTACCTCCTAAAGACCCCACCTTCTCAAACTCCTTGGGACCCAAGCCTTTGATATATAGATGCCTGGGAGTCTTCAAGATTCAAGCTAGAAGGAGGTGCCTTGCTTCCCTTTTTCATTGCTCTTGGTTAACTCTCGGTGCCCTTGTTAACAACACATCAGGTACCTGGTGAGACAGAGAGTCTTCCATCTGCTTACCCAAGTGTGCTAGCTAAAGACGCACCCAGACACCTCTGAATAATTCTTCAAAGTCTTGACATGCGCTCAGCTAGGGTTTAGAGCCTTCAGTTTGACCCCAACATTGAAAAACACTGTTTCTTACACTGAGTTTTGTCTTTACCAGACACAGTCTCGGGAGATATGCAAAACAACAAATAAACAAGCAGTTTCTTCTGAGAGCCTCAGGATATGTATTTTAATATTAAAAGAAACATTGATACGCTAGAGTGTATGTTTAAAACTCAAACAGAAAACTTTAAATAGATCATCTTCTTGCTGGTGGTTGTATCAGTCAGCAACGACTGTGCTGTGGTGACAAACAATCCCCAAATCAGAGTGGCTTAAAGTAACAGATTTTTTTTTCTTCTGAGTCCAACCATCTACTGCTCAAGACCTGGGGCTCATTCTACGTCACCTGGACTACAGGACCTGGCTAGCAGAGTAGCCCCGGCTTGAATGTGTTCTGTTGATGGGGAGAAGAAAAAAAGGGGGCTCCTGAGGGTCTCATGCCAGTATTCATTGCCTAGCTGGAGGTAACACAGCTGGTTCCCAGCCATCCCTTCTCGGTCATGTCTCAGCACACTGCCCCAGCCCACCACAAGGCAGGAAGAAGCGCAAGCAGGAAGCACGAGCCTCCCACATACAGGATCTAGACTGAAATGGAATCTACCACATAGAAAGCTGCAGATACTGACAGGTGCAGTGGCCTTGGTGACAGCGGTGGCTGCGCAGACTCTACAGATTTGTGACTCTTGTCCTGCGGTCTTCTGAGGAAATGACTCTGTACAATTCGAGACAGCAACTTCAGAACTTGTCTACACGGTACTTTCAAAAGCGGTAAATATTTTCTTGCTTATGTAACTGAAGTGCCGCGGTAGCAGGAAGATGTTCCAGCGACAAGCCTGGGTAGCCCTTCTGCCTTTCTGACCCATATTCATGGATTTGCCTAAGCTGTATCATGGCTGCTGAAGCCCCAGAAAGTAGCAAGTAATATCCATTTAAATATTAACAGCTTTACTAAGATGCAGTCCCCGTACCTCATAATTCATCTAGTTAAAATACACAATTTGTTGATTTGTACTACATTCATGGGTCCAAGTGACCATCATTACAGTCGTTTTAGAGCATTTTGCCACTTTTGAAGCACTAACGTTTTTAAATGTTATATCCTAGACCCAAGAGCTGAAACTCTAGCAGCCGTAGGAACTAAGGGTCCCAGCACCCACAGCCTGCTCAGGAACTGCAGCATCAGCAGGCATTGCCTGCTGCCGCCCACTATTGCTCACTAAAATGGAAAGCTCGGGATTAGAATAGCTGCCAAGGACCACTGCTGGCTAAAGTCCAGCTCAATAAGCCTCCACTTGAGTACTTGAATCTTTAAGTCTCTGGCTTCTGAAGCCTCAAGCACAAGCTTCTGTCTTGCAGAGTGTGGCCCTGTAAGTCGCTGGCTGTGCTAATCCGGCTACTAGACCACAGTACTAAAGGGCTTGGGACAGTAACCTCTTAAAGAGCATCTCCCTCAGTTCTTGTGACTCCTGTCTGGGTTGACCAGAAGGACACAGTCAGGTGATCACTAAGGAGACCCTATGTATTTGTCTTATATTGCTGTGTTAAACACCATGACCAAAAACAACTTGGGGAGCAATGTGCTTATTGGGTATACATGTCCCAGTCCCTGTCCCAGGGAGGAACTCAAGCAGAGTCATGGAAGAATGTAATTTACTGGCTTGCTCCCCATGTCTTGCTCAGCTTGCTTCCATATAGAGCCCAGAACCACCTGCCCAGGAATGGTACCACCCACAATAAGCTGGGACCGCCCACATCAATCATTGATAAAAAAAATGCCTCCTATATTTGTCCACAGGCCAAATCTGATGGAGGAATTTCCCCAGTTGAAGTTCCTCTTCCTAAATGACGTGAGTTTGCGTCAAGTCGACAAAATGCTAAGGAGCACACCCCATCCTACAAAACAGAAAGGAAGTGCTGGCAATCCCTACCACGCCATCCCTTTACTAACAACTGTGGTGAAGGGAACACTGATGCCCACTCTGTGCAGACGCTGGAGGGCAGTTCCCCTGCAGAGGGAAGGCGGGGTCTCCATCAGTGTTTTGTTCCCGACTTGGCTTCCACACATGACAGGTTGTTTTCCAAGTGTCGGGATATTTGGACTTACAGATTCTTTTATCTTGTAGTAATTAAACCTGGCTTTGCAAAAAGGACAAGTGGCTAAGGACAATTTCCCCAAAGAAACCATGATTAAAGGCAGTAGTGACTATGTCCACAGGAGGAAAGAAGAGCATGCTGGGCTGTCACTTCCTCTTCCCACAAGGGCTTTGTCCAGCTCTGTTAAAGCGTGAAGCAGAGGCCACCTCATAGGAGCTGGAAGACGCTGGCCAACTGAGTTTCTCTCCTTGTTGCTCATATCAGCCTCTCTCTAAGAGCATATGGTGCCATGAGGGGCACCATCCCAAGAGGCCCTCATGATCAGAACAACACAGCAAATATTGTTCTTTTCCTCTCCTTGTCATTCAAATAAAAATTCTCTTTTCTGAGTGTGCATGGATTGTAATGTGCATGGACAATCCATTTACTCCCTAAACCATTGATGCAGAGACTCTGGGCTATAGCAGTTGGCTCAGCCCATTCACCTCGCTATAACAAAACACCTAAACCTAGGCAATTTGAAAGCACTAGGCATTTATTTCTCACCGTGGGAGGTCACAATCGGTTAACAGCAGACTTGTTGGTGTGCAGGCTCAGGGTGGAAAAGGCGAATATCTGCCTTGAAGTTCTCTCATAAGGGTACAATTCCTATTCCTATTGGCCCCACATCTTACACCACCGGGTTCCAACGTGACTGTGAAGTGACATACCACAATTCACATAATAGTGATGGTCACAAAGCAGCCTTGTGACCCTCATGGAGCATTCTTGTGGTAATCAGTGTGATAAATAAAGAATAGGGTATGAGGTATATCATATGTTTGTCTGCACATGTTGAGTGTGTGTATGCGTGTGTGAATGTAGGGTATTGTGATGTATATATGTATATGTGCATGTGTGTATATTCATGTGTGAGTGTGCGCATGTGTGTGTGGATATAGTGTGTGTGGTGTATTTATGTATATGCACATGTGTGTATATTCATGTGTGAGTATGTGTGTTTGGTACGTACAGTCAATTTTTCTCTTTGGGGTGGTATGGATATTTGGTAGCCATAAACCTGGACATCAAAACCTTCTCTTACTCGATGGATGTCACTTTGAAGGATGTACTTGGGAGGCACCCACAGGAAACCCAATCCTAGAGCAGCAGTGACTTCATACTCCACCCAGCCGCTTTACCCAGGCCTTATGGTATCTGGTGTTTGCTCCTCATTCATGTGAACTCCTAGAACAAAGTTGGGTTCCAAGAAGCCAAACTGAGCTGACTGGGGCTGTATTAGTTATCTTTCTGTGTGTAACAAAGAACTGTAAACTTAGTGTCAAAGAACACATTTCCTCACAATTTCTATGAGTCAAAGATCTGGACCAGAGAGCTGGGCTCTCCAGAGATTGTCTTGGCTAGGTGAGGTCTCCTCTGAGAGCTTCGCTGGGGAGGGATCCACTTCCGCGTTCTTGTGATGATGGGAAGAACCCAGTTCCCATGTCAGTGTTTTTCTGTCACTCTAGCTGGACGCCTATCACCAGGAAACTTGGAAAAATTCTTTTAGGTTTTAAAATTTTCTTTGGTGTATGAGTATTTTGTCTGCATGAACAGTGTACCACATGTATGCCTGGTGCCCATGGAAGTCAGAAGACATCGCTTCCCCTAGAACTGGAGTTACAGGTGATTGTGAGTCACCATGGGAGTGCTGGGAATTGAACCCAGGTCCTCTTCAAGAGCAGCAAGTGCTCTTAACCGCTGAGCCATCTCTCCAACTCCAGAACGGGCAATTTATGAAGAGGGCGAAGGAGGATAGACATAGATGTTTTATTCAAAGATCTGGTGATTGTAAAGGCTGAAGCAGAAGGATACATGTTTGAGACCAATTTTGGAAACCTAGTAAATGCCTGTGTCAAAATAAAACGAGGTCTGGGGATATAGCTCTGTGACAGAGTACTTGCCTGTCATGTGTGGGGTCCTGGGTTCAATCCCCAGCACTCCTAGAAACCAAACATAGGAAATAAGAATAATACCCTTGACCATTCAAGCAAAGTAAGATACTTCATTAGCTCATAAAATGAGAAAGACTGAGAGTAATCCGAATAAGAGACATGTGGATTCAGGGGCCCAAAGATTGCAGGACCTGGTGTCTCTCTATCATTATTGTCACTGTCATCCCTGGTGGCTTCATCACCAGGCTGCTTAAATTCAGCTGCCCAGCTCCATACAAGGAAGTGCTCTGACTTCACCCACAGGCCCTGGATTTCAGCTCCTGGCTTGGACTGGATATTGAGTCTCCCCTTATACCAGTCACAGTAACCTAACCAGTAGTCATGGAGTGCTCCCTAAAGGGCTTCACAATAAACTTTGCTGTTGCTTTTTCCACACCTGCCTTTGTAGCAGAAAGCAGCCATAGAAGACACAGGCCAGTGAGCGTGACTGTGTGCTAATAAAACTTTATGAATATTCATGTTTGGGTTTCTTATGGTTTTATCAAGGGAGGAAAGAAACCAACTTGTCAGCAAACAGGGTGTGGGTTTAAGTTTGGTGACTTCGTGAAAGAGCACATACGCCCTAGTTTATACTGAAAAATAGCCCACAGAGTGGCAATCCTTCCTCCGTACCACACACTGTGGGACCCACTTTGTGACCTTGTGTGAGGCCCATTGTTGATCGTCAAACATGTGAAAAGGTAACATTTCATTTATGTCATGGATCTGAGACTTTCCGGGAGCCTTCATCAAGCCCCATTTAAATTTCTGTGTTCTGCATCCGCGCCTTTAAAATTGTTAAATGCTGTCACCTTCGCAGTTTCATCAAACATCCTCCTTTCAGTCAAGCTCCTCGAAGCAGGGGTGGATTTGCTGGGAGAGCCACTGCCTCCTGCAGCTCTGGGAAGCCAAGATCATTCCAGCCAGGGCCCTTGGTGGCAGAGCCCGGTACCCAGCAATTGTCCTTCTAATCAACTGCTTCTAAGCAGGTGAACATTTATCTCAGTCAGTTACCCCTTATAATTACTGTATTGAACCCAGTTGTCTATAAAATGAATGGTTTGTTCAGACACTTTACCCAAAGAGTTCATTAGGGGTTAAACAAAATGCAATCCCATTTGCAAAGAGCATAATAAATTGTTTCATCTGTGAATTTAGCTGTTCTCCCTAATGCAGACATGGGTGTTACAGTGGCTTTCCCTTGATAGGGTTATGGGTTAATGAAATGCCTTTTCTGTTGCTTATTTTCCTCTCTTCTGTGCTGAGTGATAAGTAGCTAACCAACGAAGCTTGTAATTACAATCTTACAGAAACCGGGCCGATCTGTATATAAATCTCACCATCCAATTACAAGATGTAATAATTTTGCAGTCAAGCTGGTAATGAGGTCTAATACTCGTGCATGCGATAATCCCCTCTGGATGCTGGCTTGATCAGATGTTGGCTTTGTAATTAGACGGGCAGAAAATCATTATTTCATGTTCAGGAAAAAATGAGGTTGGTGGGAAGTTAATTTTCTCACCGCTCTCTGAAGCGTAGACAAGAATTTAATGATTTAATCATGATTGTTAGCTCTTTTGCAATCAATTTGTAATGATTGTGTAGCAATGCTCTTCAAGGGAAGCTGCTTGGGAGAGGAGTTTGCATGCCACCGTCCAGGGGGGCTGGCCTTTGAGGGGCACGTGATGCAATGAGGAGCCCATTAAAGCTTCTTGGAGAGCCACCTCCTGCAGCCTGCAGACGTCCCCCAACCTGACTAGGGATTGGACCAGCGTTTCTCTCTGAGCCTCATAATAATTTTGTTGTCTTGGTGTGTGAATCTCAAACAGTTTATTAACACATGAGTGCAAGAAAGGCAGTTTCTTCTTCTTCTTCTTCTTCTTCTTCTTCTTCTTCTTCTTCTTCTTCTTCTTCTTCTTCTTCTTCTTCTTCCTCTTCCTCTTCCTCTTCCTCTTCCTCTTCTTCTTCTTCTTCTTCTTCTTCTTCTTCTTCTTCCTTTTAGCTTACTTCTTGCTTCAAGATGCATGCTGCCTGGCTGAAGGGGGAGTATCCAGCCTCAAACAGAGTTTTCCACCTCCTAAGAGGCCTGGCATTTGATTCCTTGCACACAAGTCAAGGATTCATTTTGGCCCTGCCAGTACAGCCCTGCTAGGCTGGGAAGCTTCCCTCTTCCCTCTATGCATGAAACAAAAGATCCTTTGGGGAGACCTAGAGCTGCAGGTATGAGGACCAGGCAGCTAGCAAGGCCCATTACAGCCTCATGTTCACAGGGCATAAGAACTAGAACCTGACAGTTTGCCTCTTCCACACACCCCTTCTGGTCTCACTCAGCTCTCCACTTACCAAGGCAGGATTCCTCTGAGCACCCCAAGCCTGCTCAACACCCCTATCCCAGCTGTTCAATGATCTTACCTTTGGTAAAAAAGACCAGGGTGCCTTTAATTTCTGTCACTATCCTTTGCAGCCCTGTTAAAAAGAAACTCCTTGAGGCCAAGAATTAGAACGCCTGCCTACTGCTGGGAGGAAAAGACATAGGGAGCATAGTGTAATTAATATTCCAATATGTTGTCCTCCCGTATTGACTCAGACTTCCTCTTGTGTGTTCACTCACTGATTTTTTTTTCTGAGCACCCCAAACACTATTTTGATGGTGCCTGCCCATCCTGGGTAGTGCGATTATTGCTTCGACATGCCTGATTGATCATCTAAGTCAATTCTAGATGTTTTTATTAAGCTCCAGCCAAACGCTAATGTCTGAGCCGGGCATATTCTGTCTGAGTAGGTGGGCGGGGTGAACAGGGGGAGAGGACAGTGCTGGCATTTGTCACTTCACTTTATTGGGTTTGAGGAGTTCTGTCATGGCGAAATGCTGCTTTTATGTATTGAGAGTAAAAAGCCATTGCCGAGCAACGCTCTACTGATGCTTTGTCATTTAGGATTTATACTTCGTTCTTACTAGCATGCTCCTGTAGACTTATGTAAGCATGGTTTTGTTTTTGTTTGGGGGTTTTTGTTTGTTTTGGGTTTTTTTTTGTTTTGTTTTTCATAGATCACCCTTTGGGTTCATTAAAAAAAAAACAACGAAATTATTGTGGAACCTTCTTTACTCAGAGACCAGCCATCTAAACCTTGAGTCCTTTACAGCTACCTTTTCATGAAAGAACTCTGCCCTACTTATAGTCAAGATGTGTTGGGATCCAACTGCCCTCACTCCCCCGACTGACAATGGAACTTCTTTATGGTCTATAATTGGCAAGGATGTTTGTATTCTTTCTGGCCAGTGGTTTTCCACAGAAGCAGTAGAGGTATAAAAGGCTTTAGCTGGGCAAAATGAAGCTTGCTGTTCTTCCACCTGAAAAGAAGCCTCCATGTCTCAATCCTGGCACCCCATGCCAGTCTCAGCATCCAGGCAGTGCAGGCACAGCAAAGATGCTCTTCTTAACGGTGACAACCTCCTGCAAACCCTGGTGTTGCAGGCCACTGACGATGTCACAGATGTCCCCTGGCAGCAATGATACCATTTTCAACTACCTTAAAATAATTTTTTTTCAAAATGCTCATCGCCTAACCGAGGAAGACGAGATAATATCAGGTCCTACACACGAGGCAGTTTTTCAGGCTGAGCGGGTGGGGTGAAGACAGGTAGACTTTGGTGGTGGAAGGACAAGGGGGAAGCTGTGAAATCACAGGAGCACATCGATGGCCATGAAGTCACAGGAGAGCACACTGCAGGATGGGTAGGGAGAGTCCAGTTTCTAGGAACTCAGGCTCACTCTCAGGGATGATGGCTGCAGCCTTGAAGATTCTGGCTTGTTCCGGTCACACTACAAACATAGGAAGAAGCAAGAAAGAAGCTGAAGTCAACAATGCCAGAGTTGGGAACAAGCCTGGCAAAGGAACAGGCCAGTGGGAGGTATTTTGAGGGTTGACTGGAGATATGGATGCCATCTGGGTGTGTAATAAAGGTTTTGTTTTCCATGTTGATTAAAGAGTTAAAAGGCAGGGAAGGTTTGCAAGAGAAACACAGCCAAATGCTGTTCAAAGGTAATGGCAGGAGAGTTGGAGCCTCTCTTCTGCAGCCTGCCTGGGCCTTCAAGGTACACAACCTCCCCGGGTGTAGAGATATTTGATCACACTGTGTAAAGATGTGCCTCTGTCCTTTCTTGCCTGTCTAAGGCACCCTCAGATTGGTTTAATAAAGAGCTGAACAGCCAATGGCTAGGCAGGAAAGAATAGGTGGGACTTTTGGTCAGAGATGGGAACTCTGGGAAGAATCGGAGAGGTGGGGGATTCACCAGTTAGATGTGAAGGAAATTGGACATACAGTTTGGAGGAGAGGTAATGAGCCACATGACGGAATGTAGATTAATATAAATGGGTTAGTTTA
Source organism: Myodes glareolus (assembly GCF_982192425.1). Taxonomy (NCBI): domain Eukaryota; kingdom Metazoa; phylum Chordata; class Mammalia; order Rodentia; family Cricetidae; genus Myodes; species Myodes glareolus. The sequence continues at coordinate 21,693,844 of NC_142047.1, read as the reverse complement.
AGTTATAAGAGCTAGTTGGGAACAAACCTAAGCTAAAGCCAAGCATTGATAGTTAATAAGAAGTGTTCCTGCCATTGTTTGGGAACTGTTAGTCCAAAGAAAGAACAGCCTCCCTGGGTGGTGAGTAAAGATCTCTCAGGTACACAGTTCCCTGGGTGGTGATAAGGACCCCACAGATGCACAGCCTTCTGGGTGGTGAGTAAGGACCCCACAGGTGCACAGCATCCCTGAGTGGTGAGTAAGGACCCTGAAGGTGTACAGCCTCCCTGGATGGTGAGTAAGGACCCTGTAGGTGCACAGCCTCCCTGGGTGGTGAGTAAGGACTCTGCAGGTGCACAGCATCCCTGGGGGTGGTGAGCAGTTCTCCAGCTCTGTTCTGTGTTTTTCTTGACTTCACTTTTCTTCCCCATCATTAATTTCGTGTTTTCCATTGTGCTAAGACTTGTCATGAAGCCTGTCACCTGCAGTAAGAGCATCCCTGGTGTTTGGAGTCATCACTCCTTTCCCTAAAGCACTTGCACCTCTGAGACTTCTTAACCCAACTTCCCCGCTCCACCCTCAGTCCTGGCCACCACCCTTCTTCTTCCTGTCTGGGAAGCTAACGGCTTTGCAAACCTTTCAGAAGAGAAATCAAATGTGAGATGTTTAATCTCTGTTCTTAGTTGGATTTAGAACCACCGAGGAGACTGAGGCAACTGTGGAATTAACTGAAGGGAAAAGACCCACACTAAGGGTGGAAATGCCATCCCTTAAGCTTGGGAGTGGAGAGCAGAGAAAGGGGGGGAAAGGAAGAGCCAGTCTAGGGCCTCCTTACCCTTCCCCTGCTTCCCACCGGCATGAGACTTGAGCTGATCCACATGCCGTGCCTGCCATGGAGGACTGAGCCCTCTGAAATCGTGAGACAGAGTAACTTACGCCCTGGAGTTTTCTGCACTTATTTTGGTTACAACAGAGGTAAAAGTCAGTACTTACTGTGCACACTGTGTGTCTCTTAGCAGCTGCTTCACTTGACTTGGCACCATCTCCTAGGGGTCATCAGAGAGGGCACAGTAGAAAATCTCACTCCTTTTCGAGACGGGTTTTGATCACCCAGTTCTTGAGTTGCTTCTACCTCCCGGTCATGAAGTGAAGGGTACACTCTCTGTCAACTTGACACTACCGGGCATGCCTGTGAAGAATCTCTTGATAAAGTGACTTGAGGTAGAAAGACCCACCCTAAATCCAGGCCACACTTTTTGGTGGCAGCCTACGTTAAAGGACATGGGAAAAGGGAGTGTTTGCCTTTTTCTTGCTTGTCTTCATTCTTGCTGTCAAGTCCATCTGTCCTGCTGCAGAGGTATTCCTTCACTGGTGTTAGAGCCTACTTCTTTGAAATTCCCATGTAGGCTGAAGACCAGCAACTCTCTAGAACTTCCCTGGACTCCATCCACAGATTGGGACTCCTGGGACATTCTGTTTTGGGGACTTAACTGGATTCTTGGCTTTTCTGACAGGAGGCAGCAACTGTTGTATTACTCAGAACCACAAGCCTGTAAGCCACTCTAATAAATCCCATGCATACTTACATGCATATATACATACAAACATACTCATTACACACACACACACACACACACACACATGTGTATGCACACATTTTTCATTGTGTCAGTTCTTTTCCTTTAGAGAGCTATGACTAATACACTCTCCAAGTCCTTGCCTTCAATTCTTTCATCCTTCCCCAGAGTTGAGGCTGCTGGTCTATTCTTCTGGTCTGCACAGCTGGTCTATTCTGCTGGTCTGAAAATAGGCAGGAACAAGATAAACTTAATTTCTTGTCCTTTCCTCATCTTGTCTGTATTTGGAGCAAGGTATGATGGGCAGAAAGAGATAAGACATCTCTATCAAACCTCAGGCAGGGTCCTGAAGTGTGGTTCCACTCCTAGAGACATTGGACTTGATGGAAGAGCGGGGAAACGAGGGCAAGTGTCCAGAGCGAAGGGGAGGCATCACCGTACGGGTCTGTGTGACTCCAGGAAACAGAAGGAGATCTTCTGGGATCTGCCTTGGATTTGACCTCCTCACAGAGACGGAAGAAGGCGAGGAATGTGGAGACATGGGACCCCTGAGCTCAGAGAGCAGGTGGTGAACATCTAGGACTCAGTGGCATCAGCTTCCCCCAGCATGAAGTTTGGCGGGCGCGTACAAACATACCCATGAGCAGGAAATAGCGGAGGCAAGGAAGTCATTGAAATCATAACCAAACGGAGCACTGCTTTTTCCCAGCACATGACCTGCTCCCTCTCCATCCTGATCCTAACAAATAACTCTCCCCGTGAAAATGAAAAGAAAGAGTGGTCTCAGTATGGCCCCTCCTCCAGCCATAATGAAATGTCTGGGGTTCGGTCTTGTACAAGTCTTGTGCAGACAACCACAGTACAGTGAATCGGTGACTGCCACCACCATGTTGTGTCCTGAAGACATCTGTGCTCCATCCTCCTTCCAACTCTCCTGGTTGGTTTCCTGTGCTCAGTAAAGAACCTCCCACTAACGTTCACACAGGCAACTAATCAAACTCCACAGGCCCAATATGAGCATGGGAGGGAGACCTGTCAGCAAGGACTTCTCCCCATCCTCTGGCTCTTGTATTCTCTGTCCTGTCTTCCGTGACATTCTCCGAACCTCACCAGAGATGCTGCAGGTGTCCCACGTCGTACTAACCGCTCCATCATCACTTAATCTCAGCACTTCGAGGCTGTGTTTCTGCGTTAACGCCTATCGCGGTGAGACGGTGGCTTGTCTGACAGAGGCTGGCAGCAGGACTAATCTACTGATATGAACATGACTCTTTAGAAGGCAGTCTGACAACACAACTGGCTTTTCTGAGACTTTTAAACTTGCAGGGGGCATCTGTAATGGAAGAAAGTCAAGAACAAGGGATACCTGGGCTAGCCTCGAACATTCAGAGCAGTTTGCAATTATACGACAATGGAACCGTGCTCATGATGTTCTGAAAGGGAAAACAAGTCCCTGAAATTGACACCCAGCCACTTTGCCTTTAAGTATGGGGTACCAGATCCTCAGGGGTGTAAGAATGTAAGTGATGTGGGGGAATCTATGGATCTTTTGTGGGAAGAAACAAAATGAAAAAAGCACTCCAATTCAGACAATATGAGAGACACATCCAGGTGATGAAATCTGGAGTGAGAAGGCTTAGGTGTTTATCCATTTCAAAAGACAACTAAGACTCAAGAACTGTATGGGAGTGAGCGAGGTGGCTCAGTGGATAATATGCCTGCTCAACAAGCCCAAGGACCTCAGTTCAGAGAACCAGCATCCATGTAAAGAGCTAGGCATGTAGCATGCACCTGTCACCCCAGCACTGACTGGACAGTCTAGCCCATAATCCATGGGGGTTGGGCTCAGGAGAAGACCTTGTGGCAAATAAATTAAATCAATCAATAAATAAAATGAAGATGATAGAGGAGGATGTCGAACGCCAATTTCTGGACTCTCTATGTGTGCTTGGGTGTGTGTGCCCACACATATATGTACACACACACACACACACAGAAAGGAAGAGAGAGGGAGAGAGAAAGAGAGAACCGTATGAACTCTAGATAGAAATCAGTGAGTGTGAATAACCTGAGGCAGAAAACGAAGAACAAGACTGAGCACGTGGCCAGTGGGAACTGGCTTGCTGTGTGTTCAGGAAGAACGTGCAGTGGGAACTGGTTTGCCATGTGTTTAGGAAGAACGTGCCAGGCTTTCTGTGTCACCGGGTGTGTCCGAGACTGGGATGATGGTGGGCTTGCTTCTTGTCCTGCCGGGTGAGAAATTTTGGTGTTTCCAGCCTCAACCCTCACCTTCCCCTGGCGGTGTCCCCATGTTTGCCTCTCTGAATCCACATTTCCCCACCTTATAAAACACAAGTCATGTTGACTTAGAGTCTATGCTACCCACAGTGTGTTGACTTCATCACCTCTGCAAGACTCCATCCTACAGCACATGGGGCTAGGGAGTCAGTGTAGGATGTAGGGCTTGCTTCAACACATAAAAAGTAGGGGAAGGAATTACGTAAAAGGGCAAGTCATCTGCAGTTATAGGTATGCGGGCAATGAAATCCGTAGCTGAGAAAATGAAACTACCCCCAAACTCTTACTATTGGACAGTGTCTGAAGCACTTTCAGTTGATGAGATACAGTAGAAGGCGTGTGCTCCTGGCGTCTGGCTGAAGTTGAGCAGGGATGATGGGAAGGGTTTACAGCACACAGGACAGCCTCTCCCCCGTCTCTCCTGGGACAGAATCATCAGTTCCATCTAACTGCACAGCTGAGTTTCAGGATTCCTTTGCTGGAAGAGTGACATCAGAGGTACTCAGGGGACACCTGCAGCTGTGCCCTCGCTTCCTTAGACTCCTTTTCAGGTGCTGTCAGGGACGCCTGTGCCTCCAAAGCAATGCTTACTTTAAAAGCAGGATGAGATAGGATGGGGCTCATCCTATGGGAACCATCTCAGAAGGGGCATCGGTACCGAGTGAGCCAGAGAAGACGAGGGAAGACCTGGATTGGTTCCCGGCAGCTCCAGTGCTCCACCTCTTCCTCAGTGCATCTTGGACCAAGTCACCTCAGCTCTCCATCCTTCATCCTCTCCGTCTCCCTCCACCTGAAGCCTCTCCTTGCTCTCCTCACCTAGCAAGTCTCTGGGCTAAATGTATTTGTACTCAATATGGCCATGAGCCCATAGAGGCCAGGAAATAGGACATCGTGGGCTGAATGAGAACGACCCCCACCCCGTAGGCTCATAGGCTTGAATAATTGGTTCCCAGTTGGTGAAATTGCTTGGGAAGGTTTAGGGGGTGTGGCTATGTTGAAGGAGGTGTGTCAGTGGGTGTGGGAGTTGAGGTTTCAACCCATTCCTGGCATGATCTCTGCCTGCTGCTTGCAGTTCAAGATGTGATCTCTAAGTTTTTCCTCCAGCCCCTACCTCTGTGCCCGGTTCACCTCCGTAAACTCTAAGCCTTTTGCGGAAACCAACTAAACTCTTTCTTTTACAAGTTGCCATAGTCACAGTGTTTGATCAGTGATAGATATGTTACTTAGTCATTGTGATTCAGGCAGAGGCTGGGAGTGTGCCCGATTGGGTGCCTCCTTGTTCTACTGTCCCTGCCGGTGTACACTCCATTCATACAAGAAAGTGCCATTGAGGGACTGTCCATCCCATCTACAGTTCTGCTGTGGTTTTGAAGGTGTTCCCAGTTTCATGTGCTGGGGCCATCATTGCTAGAATTGGGGTAGACGGGCTGCGGGAGTGGGACTTTTGGAAGGTGGCTTGGTTTAGATGGGGGTCCAGAGTGGCCTGGGTGGCTTTCTAAGAAGGGTATACCCTGAACTAGCTCACATGATCTGTCCGTCATGTGATACCTTGTGCCCCATTACAGTACAACAGGAAGGTATACTAGAAGCTGCTAGGTGTCAGCACCAGAATCTTGGAATTCCCAGCAACCAGACTTGTGAGGCAAATAAAATTTTTATTCCCTCTATATTTCCTAGTCTCTGGTATTTTTGCCACAGCAATGGTAAACAGAGTCAGAAGGAGTTCTAGTTTTCAGAGATGATGGAACTCACCAAAGGCATGTATCTGGATAGTCAGGTCACAGTTGCAGTAAGGTTACTCTACACTTTGCAAGGCCAGACCCCTGTTGCATCCTCCAGAGTGGCCACCCTGTCATCAGCACCTCTTCTACAGGCTGAAGAGATTTGGGTTCCACATGAGTTTGGGGAAGGTTGGGCTTAGTCCAATCAAAGTTTTCTTGCCTTAGGCAATGATGGATGTTGATGTGACCCTGTTCAGATGACGCCTCAGCTGCCTCTGAAGACTGAGTTCCAGGTTAAACTCTGACCACTTGCCCTGAGGTAACTTATTAAAATGAGGCCCAAGTCAGTGTCCGCTCACAGGAAAGGAGGCCAGCTGTACCTTCTCATTAGCTGTATCCTCCATGAGATCTTCCAAGATGGTGACTTGGAAGCACACCGGGGACTGGGGATGGGGTCTGTCCCTGAGGGCCTTAAAACCCAATGCTTGGAGCTAGTGCCCAACATCTCTGCTCTGGAGTTAGGCAGGAGTGAGCATGCGTGGCAGACGCCAGCTCATAATGAGAGCTTGGGTCCCTGAAGCTGGTCACATATCTGGGGGTCTCTAGATCCATACAGGCCTGCCAGGGAGAGACGGTGGCCCCACATGGAGACTCTACATCCTTGTGAAAGAGGCCCCAAAGAGAAATTACTCTTTCTCATTCAGGGCCTCTTCTCTATTACCTATTCATCAAAAATTGCCTGGCATTTCTGCATTTTTCATTACTAGAGTCAACATTTGCCACGCTAATAAAGCAAGGGGCTACTTTTCTCCGCTCAGAAATAGAATATGTAACGACACAGGCTTTTTGATGTCACCTACCCAATACAATATGTATCTGAATGCAGATGAAAGGCAGCCTGTTAGGCACAGGCTTCACAGGCAGAAGAGTAGAGTGGGGGGAGGGGAGCTGCTGTGGTGCGTGTGGGAGCAGAAGCCTGGCTTCCTGTGGAATCAACCTGGGAGAGGTGCTGAGGGAGGAGGGTAATTTGCAAGATCCTGCCCACCCCCAGGCAGGTGCACATTTCCTGAGGTCGAGGCTGGAATGCAGGCAAGCTGTGGAATCAGCTCTGAGGTCACATAGAGCCAATGGTCAGGCTCTTCCACGTGGTTTCTGTATATGTGCACCGAACATATAAGAACAGATGATGGGCAGGTGGGCTCTTTGGGATGGGTGCTAAAAGCAGTGTTTCTCAACCTTCCGAACACTGCTACCCTCTAATACATTTCCTCATGTAGTGAGTCCCCAGGCATAAAATCATTTTTATTGCTACCTCATAACTGTAATTTTGCTACTGTTGGGAATCATAATGTAAATATCTGTGTTTTCTGATGGTCTCAGGCAACCCCTGTGAAAGGGTCGTTGGATTCCCCCCTCCAAAAACACACAGTGGTCGCAGCCATATTCTAAAGCAACAATGTGCCAGAACAGGGAGACAGGCCGGATTTGAACTCGGGCTGCAACTTGGTGGCTGTGCCTTAAGTAATAGGTGTCCATGAGGGGATTTAGGCAAAAACCTGGCCCCTCGTGAGAACTGATATGAGCTTTATAGTTAAAACAACAGCTGGGAGGGAAACAGATGTTCTAGGTCAGGGTCACCTGTTTGAAAGCCTCCTCTGCAAGTCTGGTTCAACATTGCCGGCCTTGGATTTGGAGGTTCACCGAGACAGGGAGGCAGGGATGGGCCTGGGAGTCTCTGCACAGGAGACAGCCCACATGACTCCACTGCTGAGCTTTGTATCGGTTGAGTGTGGGTCCTACATGGGACGTGACAGTAACCGCAGCCAGCTGTATCTTCCGGTTTGTCCCAGGGGTTGCCTGGCCTGGTAACCTCCAGACACACGCAGACAGCGTTTCAGAAATGGCTTCTCCAGTTCAAACCACTTACCAAAGCCCAGGCTGCAATTAGAGAGCGTCATGGCTGCGCAGTATCCATAAAGAGAGGTCATTTTAATATTTGGTTCAACTTCAAAGCGGTAACTTAGAATTATATATACTCCATTAAAATATAATGTGTTTCCCCCCCCCCAAACTAATCAAATGGCTAAATCAATTGTTGGTGGACTGCCAGTGGCCTGGGGATCAATGGGAATAGAAAATGTATTCTATATTTTCCTTGTTACACAGAGTTAGAGCGCATATTTTATTAACGCTCATCCTGTAGAGACCAGATTGGTGTGTTCGCTAAAACAAACAGAACAGTCTTCAGGGCTTGGTGGGAGGGAGAGCAAGGAGGTGAGGAATGTGGAAGAGCCTTCCCCCTGCTCTTGGGCTGTGCTAGGTCATGCCCTGGGCTGGGATCCAGAGCCCTGACTCCTGCCCTTCCCTCCCGCTCATGAGCAAGCGACTTTGCAAGCTGCCTCCCTTTCTTCTTAGCCTCCTTGGTTTGTGAAATGAGCAGTTCGGAGATACTCAGAAGGCAAATGGGTTTTGTCTTAAGTTAACCAAGCCTGAAGGTACCGCTTAGAGTCTTGCTCGGGGAAGGATTCTGAAGTCACACCTGGGTTCCCAGGAGGGCGGGGTGGTTTGTTTTATTTATCAGTTTGCCTGGTCAATGGGATGCCCGGAGAGTTGGATACACCATTCATGTGTTCCTGTGATGAAATATCAGAGAATTATAAATATAATTTATATTATATAGAAATATACATATTAAATATTTATATATTATATTATATTGTATATTGTATATATTTATAATATATATTATATATATTATATAGAAATATAAAAGTCACAGAGAGCAGAGCTTGATTAGTACACAGTTCCTGAATTCCGAGACTCACACAGCCATCCTCCTGCCTGAGCTCACGGGAGTCTCAGTGTACATACCTTACAATACCCTTCTGAGGACGTGCCTTCAGGTGACCCAAAGACTTCCCACTCTGCTCAGCTCCCCTAGGGTGCAGTGCCCCTCCCAATGCCACCACCTTAGTGACCAAGTTCCCAACACAAGAACACTTAAACCGCAGCAATGGTGAACATTATTTCTCCCTGTGTCCGTGAGGTTATTTCCAAGAAACACTGGAAAGCAATCAGAAGGCTCAGTGAAGAATATCCACTGTCACCAATGTGAGGGTGCCATTCAAACCACCAAAGGTCTGAGTGAAACAAAAATATAAGGAAGGACCAACTGGCCCCCTGTTTGAGCTGGGACACCCTTCAGTCCTTCCTTTGGCCTCCTGGTTCTCTGTTTTTGAACTCAGATCAAGACTCATACCATCGCTCCTGAGGTCTCAGGCCTTTAGAACTCCTCTGAATGATGTCAGTGGTTCTCCTGGTTCTTCATCTGCAGATGGTGTTTGTATTGCATGGGTCCAGTCTGATTTTCTGGAGAAGAAATGGTGTTATCAACTTGCGACATCTGCCTTGGGTATGGTTGAAACCTCCTGAAGCCCGATTTTCCAGAACAAATGAAGTCAGGGGCTCCCTCTGTTCTCTTGGGCCGAGGAAGAGATTCGTTTTTCACCAACAGCCTCTTTGTGGTTTCTAGGATTTGCTCCAGCCTCTGTGACTCTTCTCCCATCCATCTCTAAGGCTAACTTTGTCTTGGCGGTGCCTTCTTGAGTGCAGGAGTTCATGCTCCATGTCCACAGTGTTGACCAAATACTGTATATGTACAGCTTCATAGCTGTGTCCTCTAGGACCATGGAGAAGCGTGCTTAACTTGAAGATGCCCATACGTAAGTACGTGCGACATACGTTAAGTACGGCCATCTCTGTTTTCCAGTTTCCATTCATACCAGGGAGAAGCTAATCCAGATGGTGGCTCATTCTCCCCTGTCCTGAGAGGTCGCTGTGTGCCACTCCTCCCTTAATGGTTACACTGCTTGGGTACAGAGTAACCGGGGCAGCCTATGTAACAAAGCAGATTTGAATGTCCAGGGGAAGGAAGTGCCCACTGGAGTAACAGGAGGGCTGGAGGGATGTCTCAGAAGACAAGAGCAAAGAGCTAAATGAGATGGTCTTGTGAGTCAGTGTCCTGGTCATGTTAGCTGTTTAAAACTATGCATCCCGAGAGAGAGGGTCCAGCTGCCAACCTTGAGCTATATCGCTGCCCCTTCTTGGTAGGAGACATAGGTAGTTTATAGACTCACATAGGGGAAGGGGCACTTTCCCAACAGAAAAGCGCAGTGCAGGTAACAGGAGACAGGAATGCTTGGAGTCAAAGCGGGGACATATCTGCAGTAGCGGTCTTTTGGGTTCCTCAGGGCTGGTCGGTGGAACGCCTCCAGCCTCTCTGAAGGGCTGATGGGAGCTATGACTCTGTGCTTCCTGACCTGGGGGGAAAGGAGAGGCTGGCCACACCTCGGTCCCTGTGATTTCTGGAAGAGGTGACCGTGCAGCAGATGACTTCAAACAGCAGGAATTTGCCTCCTTACCCCACAGAGGTCAGAAGGTCAGAGATCAAGAGTAGAGGCTCTCGGGGAGAATCAAGCTTCTGCTTCTTCACCACCTTCCTGGTGACATTGCTTTCTCTACTGCTTTCCTGTGCCCTATGTCATTGGATTGAAATCTTTACGCTAATCTAGGAAGATATCCTCCTCTTAACATCCTGGCATTCTTCACATCTATGAAAACCCTTTCCCAAACAGGCTGACTGTCAACACATCTGAGAACTGGGACATACCTTCTTGGTCCCCATGACTCAACCCACTTCCCCCATGCTGGGCTTTACTCCTCTCTGGGATCTGACTTCTCCTATGACTGGAAGATTTTATCCCTCCTTCTAAATTCATGTTACATGTTCATTATCTGGGAATGTGCTTTGTTAGGGTTTTTAAGTGTCCAAAATTCTTAAAATGTACGGAGCATTTTCAAAAGCAAGATCTGGTTGTTTTTGTTTATTTTAGTGACACAGTCTTGCTGTGTAACCCAGGCTGGTCTTGAACTCATGATCCTGCCTCAGTCCCTCAAGAGCTATGATTACAGACAGTTCGCTAACTTAATTCAGTCCTCACCATTGGTTTCCATTCCCCAAGTCCCAGTGAGTTGTAGGCTGGTGACTCAGTAGAACTGCAGTATGGTGGGTCTGAATCCCCATCCAGGTCTCCCTGGCTCTCACATTCGCACAGTTCCCGATGTAAACGGGTTAACTTTAGCTATAAGAGCTAGTTGATACAAGCCTACCCTATCCGTAAAAGAGGTATAGAGGCTACACAACCCCCAAGGAGAGAGCTGAGCTTCAGCTAAGGCTAAGAGTCCCATTGGCAGGTGTGAAGGTGAAGACATCTCACCAGAGGGCAAGCCCAGCTCAGGTGCCTGCTGTGTGGAGGAGCGCAAGATCTGAAGGGAGAATGACTCTGTCCTGGAAAGACCGCCCAGAATGTGCCGTCCTCCTTGTATCCCCGAGCTCACTAGTTACACTGTTCCTTTTTCATCAGTTGTAAAGCTTGCCATGGATAAGTGGTCCACCCTGAGAGATAATCAATTACAGGAGTAATGTCTACCTTTGCACGTGCCAGGATGTGGTTTTTGACAAAGAACATCCCTGAGTCACTGTTGCTGGAATAACACATAACCCTGGCCAGATTATTCCCAGGGTTGACGGAGAAGGGGCACCACTGTCCCCAGGACTACACATCTACGGTGTGTTTGGGCATCACCAAACCCTGGGTCATGTTTTGCAGATGAAAGCCACCAAGGAAATGGCCAAAGTGCACGCAGCACACCGGGGTTTCGAACCCAAGTGTCTACACATGACTGCCTTTCCTTTTCTCCTGGGCAGCTTATATCTTCTCAGCTGCATCCACATACGTTGCTCTGGTCATCTATTGATAGGAGCACTTCTCTGGAGTCAGCCCCAGACTCCTTCATGCTGCCATGTCAAGTCTTCTAGTTACGTGAGTATCTGCCTACTGGCTAGTGACGTACCGCACGGAGGAATCAAACTCCATGTTGGAAGTCAGGACACACCATGGCTTCCTGCGTGACCATGCGACCTCATGTCAAAATCTAAGCGTCAGTCTAGAAGTTATCAATTCTCCAACATTCCACCTAGCTGTAACCTACAACCTTCTCAATGACTACATATCCTTCTCTCGTTGGGACACATAGATAATAGGTGTAGAAAGATCCAGAACGTTCATTCAGGAATTCACTATTTCATAGTCACTTGAAAGTATAGACTTTGGTGACCAAGAATCCATGGGTTCAAGTCCTAGGCCAGCGTTCCCTTGCTGAACCGTATGTAAGGTACTAAGTATTCTTTGTATTCACCCCAAATCTCTAAGTTGAAATCCTTACACTTGGTGTGGTAGATCCGGAGGTGGGACTTTGTGATAAAGCAGTGAGCGTGGAGTTCTCGTGGGAGATATCATCAAAGAAAGAGGTGCATTTAGCTTACAATTTGAAGGCTCAAGGATGTGGTATCAGAAATGGCTGGGCCACGATGTCATCATGGGTTCAGGTAGATGACGCTGTAGTCTGAGCTTGTGAGTGGGAGAAACCACCCGGTTAGACCAGGAGATAGGGCGTGGGGAGAGGTCACTTCAGCCTCTTCAAACAACTCACCCACTGAGGCGGACCACACTGGCACGGTGCTCTTCGACTGCCAGCCTCAGGACGAGGGAGGGAAGATTATCTGTTGTTTAAGCGTCCTAGTCTCTTATGCTTTGTTGCCGCAGCAGGGGCTGACTCAGCATGGAAGGAACTTTTTAACCTCCCTTCTAAGTTTGCACGCCTGTCAAAAGAGCATAATAAAAGCACTCAGTCCTGCTTTTGCAAATATTAAATAAGTTATTATGGGGACAGAGTTGAAAGCACCGCCTGGCGCCAAGAAGTGCTCAGTAAATATTAGCTGTGTGCCAGGAGCCGTGGTTATTATAAAAGCCTGTGTTTTTGCATGGCAGACAGCAAGGAAGTGCCTCTAAACACAGCCTGGGGACAGCGGGATGGAACGGCACTCTGCACAGATTCAGTGTCTTGTAGATTGTCGGGGATGTGGAGTATCAGAGAAGGGCAGCCCTGAGAGTGGGGAAGCCTTGAAGAAAGGCTGGCAAGGATGGTCCAACGTGGGAGGAGTGTGGTGTAGCAAGCTTTTCTGTCAGCCGCCAACCCACAAGCACTCTTCCGCTCTTCCGCATCATGGGAGGACTAAGGATCCTTGCTTATGAAAGCTTGGCCTTTGGCTTAGGCTTGTCTCACCTAGCTCTTATCACTTAACCCATTTGTATCTATATATGTTCTGCCGCGTGGCCTTACCTCTCTTCCATCTTGCACCTCCCGTTTCCTCTCCTGTTCTGCTTGGCAACTCTGCCTTTCTTCCTCCCAGAGTCCCTGGAAGTCCCACCTAACCTCTTCCTGCCTAGCTATGGGCCATTCAGCTCTTTACCGCACAAATCAGAGCAATACATCTTCCCACAGTGTACAAATATCTCACTACAGTGTGGTGTGGACTAAGGGCAGCGAATCCTGTGCAGGGTGACAGGGGAAATAACCCAGGTACAGCTTTCCTTGGCATTCGGATCCTTAATCCTCCTCTGATGCAAGGGAACGTGGCCACTCAGCATCCTACCTAAACATTTGGGCATTGTCAGTCTCAAGCCATGTGATGCTGGCCACATTATTCCATAAGCATTGATAAATGGGGAAAACAATGACCATTTAATCCTCTCATGTGCATTGGTGTTTTGCCTCCATGTATGTCTATATGGGAGTGTCAGATCCCATGGAACTGGAGTTACAGACATTTGTGAGCTGTCATGTGGTTGCTGAGAATTGAACCTGGGTCCTCTGGAAGAGCAATCAGTGCTCTTACCCACATCCACTGAGCCATCTCTCCAGCCCCATCCTTGGATATTTTAAAGACCGACTGATTTAATGACTGCAAAGTAAGATGGCCCTTGGTGAGGAAGGGTCACCATTGCTCTCTATAACCTGTGACTTTTGCATTGGGAAGTGTGGAGACTCTATGTGAGAAATACATCTGTCAGAGAATCGCACCACACCCAAAAGGTGGGAGATCTATACTGTACCCACACTCTCCAAATTGTGGGATGGTCCTGCCCAGGATGAGTATTCAAAGGGTGGCCCGTGCTCTCACGCAAGCCTACAAACAAAGATCTGTGGTGGGACTGCTACCAAAGTGAGGAACTCTTACTGCAATTACCCACAGCTGAAGCATCCAAAAATCTACCAAGACCCATCACACCACACAGATCAGCTTTGATACTCTTGGGCTGTAAGCTGCAGATGACCCAAGCCCATGCCACACATGTTGTAGGTTCACATGCCAGCTTATGATAGATTAGAAATAGTTTCTTAATGGCTCTTTGCAACAGATAGTTTTAGAAACAACATCTTATAGGGGATTTTTAATATTGAGTGAGTAGATACTATCACTCTTGGTTCATTAGGAAAAGAAAGCACTCTTGAGTGAGTACAAAATGAGAGTTCAGTTGAGGGGAAGACATGAGCAACGGAAGAGCCAGGAGGGGACAAACAAGGGTCAGTATCAAACCCGTCTGACCTGTGAAGGAATTTCCTTCCAGGAAGGATGTTCTGTAATGCCTAGGCAGGAAGGGATGAAGAGAGGATGTGGTGAAACCAAACCTCAGGACACAGTTTTCTTGAAGGAACTAGACCAATGGCTCAAGGCTATGCCGCCATGGGGGTCATGGGAAAGAACCCACTTTTAACAGGGAAGCAAAGGAGGTAAAGAATGATTTTAAAAGAGAGAGAGAGGGGTTAAAAAAGAGAGATACCTTGACTTCCCCGTCTCCTCTCCTCCAGTCATCTGCAGGGCCAGCTGCCAGGAGAGCAAACACGCCGAGGGCCCGCTGTCTTCCCCGGAGCTCAGAGTTGGGCAGCCCTAGCTGTATATCTTGCTTGTTCTAGTCAAATTTGAGTATTTGGGGGTGTTGTTATTAGCTTGAAGAAATTTTTTTGATGCTTCTTTGCCCCCCTTTCCCACGCCCCCTCCTTTCTGTGTTCACATTCGCGGGAGCCTCTGTCCTGTCTCCATGTCCTGTGTGATCATTTGCCATCCCCTCCCTTCCTTGGCACCTCATTCTGTCCTCCCTAGCTCTGGTCTATCCCACTCTCCCAAACATGTATTTACATATAAACCAGCATTAAAAGTTAGGTTCTAGGAGAGAGAATGTAAGGGAACACATTTTGTCTTTCTGTGACTGTACCACCTTGCTCAATGGAACACTTCTCAATTATATCCATTTTCCTGCAAATTTCATTCTATATGAACGCCATTCTGTCAATATCCGTTCTTCTTCTGATGATCATCTAGGTTCATTTAGACAGTACACAGCTGGGTCCGTAGGCCCACAACAGCAACAAACACGGATGCTCAAGTCTCTCTGCGGTAGAGAATCTTTTGGGTCTCTGTCCAGGAGATGGAGTATCTTAACTTAGTTGTATTTTAATTTTTTTGAAGTGCCTCCGTACTGATTTCCATAGTGACTGTGTTGGTTCATTCCTCCCACCGACAATGAACAATGGTTACCTGCCTCACAGCTTCCTCATCATTTGGTTCTCTTGTTCATACTCATTCTGATTTAGGTGAGACGGAATCCCAAAGTGGCTTTAATTCATATTTTCCTAAAGGCTGAGGATACTGAACATTAAAAAAAAATCCATTCATCATTGGTGTTGCATCTTCTGAGAACCGCCTGTTCGTTTCATTAGTGTGTTCAATGACTGATAGTTTTATGGTTTAGGTACTCGATTAAATTTTTATTGCATTCTATTTATTTATTGCGGGAAGCTCATATGGCCTGGTGTGTATGAGGAAGTCAAAGAACAGTTTATCGGGGATCACGGTTCCCCGGCGTGCGGCGCGGCGTGGAGATGCCCGGCTGTGGGGTGCGCGCCGACGATCGCGCCGCTCCGGTGCCCCCGCCCACGGCGACTGCACACAGCGAGGCCCTGGGCAGCAAGATTAAAGAGCAAAAAATCATTGTGGATGAGCTCTCTAACCTGAAGAAGAATCGGAAAGTGTACAGGCAGCAACAGAACAGCAACATATTCTTTCTTGAAGATCGAACAAACATGCTTTCCGAGAGCAAAAATACACTGGATGAACTAAGAAAAGAATACCAAGCCTTAGAAAACTCGGAGACGACCAAAGTCAAGACCCAGTTGCCCTGACTTCGGGACCATGTGCGGCATTTGCTGTTCTGTAGGCTTCTCTGTTGAGCACTTCAGGAAAGAGTTAAGAGAGGATTTGCTGTGCAGCCTTAGGCGACGGGGTCCCGACAGCAGCAAGCAGTTGTTAAAATCTAACGTTAACTATCAGTGTTTGTTTTCTGGTCACGTCCTTCACCTGAGAGGTGTTTTGACCGCCCAGCCCGTGGAAGATGAGAGCGGCAATGTGTTCCTATGGAACGGAGAAGTTTTCAGTGGGGTCCAGGTTGAAGCAGAGGACAATGACACTCAGGTTATGTGCAGAAGCCTTTCTGCCTGTAAGACGGAGTCTGATATCTTGACACTCTTCTCCAAAGTCCGAGGGCCTTGGTCTTTCATATACTATCAAGCCTCTAGCCATTGCTTATGGTTTGGTAGGGACTTTTTTGGCCACCGTAGCTTGCTTTGGCATTTTAATAATCTGGGCAAGAGTTTCTGCCTCTCTTCAGTTGGAGCCCAGGTATCTGGGCTTACAGACCAGTGGCAAGAAGTTCCAGCATCTGGAATTTTCCAGATTGATCTCAATTCTGCTGCTGTTTCCAGTAGTGTGACTTTAAAATTATATCCGTGGAAATACGTTTCTGAGCAGAATGTTATTGAAGAATGTGCTGTTGACCTGACAGAATTGCCAGCGCTTGTATCGGTGGTAGCAAGTGAAGCCGAGCTGTATCTTCCAAAACCGATAGCTCCCTTAAATAAGATGGTGCCTCAAGCTCCACTGGAAGCTCCCTGTAGAAACAGTTCCCGTGTTCCACATGCAAGAGAGACACTTGAGACATTTCTTACAGATGGACATACAAAAAAAGTAGTTCAGCAGTTCATTGACATCCTGAGTGTTGCAGTCAAGAGACGTGTCTTATGTTTAGCTAGGGAGGAAAACCCGGCATCAGAGAAAGTTTTGCAAGCTTGTCATAAGAAAGCAAGCATTGCGATCCTCTTTTCTGGAGGTGTGGATTCCATGGTGATCGCAGCCCTTGCTGACCGTCATGTTCCTTTAGATGAGCCAATTGATCTTCTGAATGTGGCTTTTGTGGGTAAACGAGAGACTGAGCCAAGTGTTCCTAACATCGAAAGAAAACAGCGAAGCCGTCCCAAGACCCTGGCTGAAGAATTCTGTCAGGGTGCCGCTGAGGTGCCAGACCGAGTCACAGGAAAAGCAGGGCTGAAGGAACTGCAGTCTGTCAACCCTTCTCGGACTTGGAATTTTGTTGAAATCAATGTTTCTCTTGAAGAGCTACAAAATCTAAGACGAGCTCGGATATGTCACTTGGTTCAGCCCTTGGACACAGTTCTGTATGACAGCATTGGCTGCGCCGTCTGGTTTGCTGCTAGAGGAGTGACCAGGAGGTGACCCAGGATGCCGCGAGATCTTACGAGAGCCCTGCAAAGGTGATTCTGACTGGCATCGGTGCAGACGAGCAGCTGGCAGGCTACTCCCGACATCGTGTCCGCTTTCAGTCTCTCGGCCTCGAAGGATTGAATGAGGAAATAGCCATGGAACTGGGCCGCATTTCCTCCCGAAACCTCGGCCGTGACGACAGAGTGATTGGTGACCATGGGAAGGAAGCAAGGTTTCCTTTCCTGGATGAGAATGTCGTGTCTTTCCTAAATTCGCTGCCGGTGTGGGAGAAGGCAGACCTGGCTTTGCCCCGTGGGGTCGGTGAGAAACTCATCTTACGCCTGGCAGCTGTAGAACTCGGTCTCACAGCCTCGGCCCTTCTGCCCAAGCGGGCCATGCAGTTTGGAAGTAGGATTGCAAAGCTTGAGAATGTTAACGAGAAGGCGTCTGATAAATGTGGAAGGCTCCAGATCCTACCTTAGCAAACCTCAGGAAGAGTGTGTCACCCCGTGATTCCACCATGTGATAACACTATAATAAACAGCTGCTGCCTTAAAAAAAAAAAAAAAAAAAAAAAAAAGAACAGTTTATCGGTGGTGGTTCCTCCACCATGGAAGTCTTGAGGATTGAATAGGTCATCAGGCTTGTCAGTAGGTGCCTTTACCTGCTGAGCCCTGTCACCTGGTCTTGGTGTTAAATTTTCACCGTTCTTTCTATATTCTAAATATCAGCCCGTCTAATAAGATAGAACTGGCAAAGTTCTGTAGGCTTCTGCTGTCACACTGATCATTTTCCTTTTTGTGCAGAAACTTTAATTTCATGCAACCTATTGGTCAGTCCTTGGGACTATTTCCTTTGCTCCAGAGCCTTCCTCAGAAAATTCTTGCCAGCCCTGCATTTCGAGGTTTAGTTGCATCACATCTTCCTCACAGAGGCAGAAGAGGACTCAAGTCAGTTGGGAATGATCTCTAGCTCACTATGTCTCAATCTTTGGGTATTGGGGGGAAAAAGCCAGTAAGGGGAGGGATAGATGGCCCAGTGCTTAAGAGTGCTGGAGCTCACCCAAAGGACAGGAATTGCTTCCTGGCACCCACACTGAGTGGCTCCCAAGTGGGTATAACTCTAGTTCCAGGCAATACGACGCCCTCTTCTGGCCTCTGCCGGCAACTACATTCATGTGCGCAAAGCCTTATATAAACTCTTGCATATACACACTTTTATGAAGGAAGAAAAAACAGGAAAGGAGAGAGTGGAGGAAAGGAGAGAGGGAGGGGAGAGAGGGGGGAGGGGGAGAGAGAGAGAGAGAGAGAGAGAGAGAGAGAGAGAGAGCATCAAAATAGCACTCACTGGACTCCTCGAGCAGAGCTTGGGGCTGGAGATAGTCCAAAGGCAGGGTTAAGGAATTGTATTAAAGCCTGTTTCTGTAGTGTTTCCCCTCCAACCTTTCTCTTATGGAACAAGCCTGAAGCAGGGGGGAAATAGTCACGAAGTCCTCTGTGTTCTCCATTTTTTTATAGAGAGGATTTAGGAGAATTTCTTAGGAAATGAGGAAGAACTCTAGGGAAAAGTTAAAGTGAAAAAAAAAAAGCCAGGAGGCTGAGAGACTAGAGCATTGGTAAAGGGACCTGCCAGGCGGGGATGTGGGGAGAAAATGGATATTAATGAAACATCATGAGAGAATTAAGACTGCCAAGTGCTCTCAGATGTCTATAGGGACGGCTCCTCGCACTGGCTTTTGGAAAAAGTTAACATGTAAAAAGTTCCTCATAAAACAAGCATTCTAAGAATTTCAGCTTGGAGACATTCCTGGCTAGCATCGCGCCTGCAGTGGGGAATAGCTTTGATTAAGTCCTGCTGGTAATTAGGATGCCACGGGTCCGTGCCAAATGTTCCCAAGGGCGGCATGCAGGGGCACCCAAGGGAGAGAGCCCTCACCTCTCTACTTCCTGCCTATGGAGCAAGCCAGCCAGAGATAATGCCTAGATTTAAACAACAGGTCGGTCCATACTTAGATGTGCCCACATCACCTGCAAGGCTCACCAAACCCGCCTGTGTGTGAGCACAAACTAACAGGTAGGATATCTCATCAACACCCGTGCCCTGTACCCGAGGCCAGCCTCTCTCTCCTACAGGCAAGCTCTGGCAGCCAAATTCACGCCATCAGACCCCAGTCGCGGACAGTCCCTTGGCTAAAGCTGAGTCGATCAGATTCTCTCTCTGCCCAGCATCAGGAACCAACATCGACAGACACTCTTGCAGTGGCTCTCAACTTCCTGCTTGCCTGGTGGAAAGCCGGTTGCCTGCCACTGAATGCGACTTACAGAGAAAGAAGGATGAAGAAACTGCAGGGTGAAGAAGAGACTCAAGGCTGCCAGGCTGAAAGGGAACAGGAAACAGACCCTGGTCCAGTCCTTTTAGAGGTCTCCATCTCATACCCCCCCCCACCTACTTGTCTAAATTTGAGAGCTTTGACACAGAAACACTATCATGAGAAAATGATGGCAGCCATATCATGGCCCCAAATAGTCCTGTGCCTTCATGAGAGATGAGACCGAGTGCTCTAAGTGTCCATTTCAACTTAGGCTGTGTTTCCTAACCCTTAGCTTATGTTGGGAAGCCTGCATTCCCTCTGAACCTCAGACTGAAACTTCATGGCAACAGTGTTGCCAAGTGGGTTCGGAAGGAGGTAAGGGGATTGTGAGGGTTGCAGACTCTTGGATGGAGTTAGCGCTGTATGGAAGGGCTGGCTGGAACTAGTTATGCATCTTTGCCTTTCTGCTATGCGGGGACGCTATGTTCAAGGGGTCATCTTGGAAGCAGAGGCCAGACCGTGGCCTCTGTAGCCTCCAAAACTGTCATTTAACTTCGTGGTGTTTAATTACTTGGGCTAATGTTTTAACAGCAGAAATAGCCCTAAACACTCTCGCTTGGAGCTTCCGGTAGAGAAGTGGCGGACATGCTCTGTGCATTTGTAACTCTTCTGTGATCGAATACCTGAACAAAGCCAACTGAGGGAGGAAGAGCTGGCTTCAGCTCACAGTTTGAGGGGACACAGGCCACTGTGGCAGGATGACATGCTGACAGGCACTTTGGATTGCTAATCACACTGAAGCTGCAGTTGGGAAGCAAGGAGACATGAATGATGACGCTTGCTTGCTTTCTTTTTTTATGCAGTCCAAGGATGTCATCTACATCCAGAGTGGATCTTTTCTGCTCAGTTAAACCTTGCTGGAAACACCCTCATAGACTCCTTAAGAGCTATGTCTCCATGGTGATTCTAAACTCTGTCAAGTTGGCCATGGTGAAAATTAACCATCACCCCATGGGATTTGTCAGGACCAGAAGTAGCCCTTGTCACATCCTCATAGTCAGACACTTGGCTCAGTAGGTCAACAGCAGATGCTCCTTGGGAAAAGAGAGAACTCCATTAGACCAGATAAGCCTAGAGTTCACCGTGTGGCTACATTCTATAGCTTCTAGCTATTTCCGGGTGCCTATAGTTTATACTTGATAGCAACTTAGCATTTACGTGGATCTGAGACCTGTGACCCAGGATCACTCCTGTACTGTGCCATCAGGAAAGTGTGGTCCCTCCCAACTGTCCAAAATGACTGCCAGTAAGATTCCCAATATAAATACAGTATAGAATCATCTGAGAACTTTCCAGAAAAGAGATGATATATGGGCTGTGGTTCCGACCAACTGAATCAGTTTGGATTTGGAGTTTGGACTTTGTCTTAGTTAGGGTTTCTACACCTGCAGTGAACACCATGACTGAAAGTCAAGGTTTGGAGGAAGGGGTTTATTTGGCTTACATGTCTATATCACAATTTATTATCAAAGGAAACCCGGACAGGAACTCACAGGCAGAAACCTAGAGAAAAGAGATGATGCAGAGGCCAGAGAGGGGTGCTGCTTACTGGCCTGCCCGTTATGGCTTGCTCTGCTTTCTTAATAGAAGCCAGGACCACCAGACCAGGGATGGAAGCATCCACAATGGGCTGGGTCCTCCCCCATCAATCACTAAGAAAATGCCTTACCTCTGGATCTCATGGAGGCATTTTCTCAACTGAGGTTCCCTCCTTTCAGATAATTCTAGCTTGTGTCAGGTTGACACAGGACTAGTCAGAAGAGGCATCATCCCTTTATAAAAGATGCTGATATTATCCAGGCATGATACTCCCTGGCCCTAACCCCAGCATTATGATATTAGAGGCAGAAGGATGGCAACCTGGGCTACCTAGTGAGACTCTGCTTCGAAACAAAACAAAGCAATAGACAAACATCAACAAACAAACAGAAACAAAAATGCTTAAGGTGCTACCAGGATTGATACCCACTGAGCTGGGTGAATTGGCGAGTTGCTTATTCGTGCTTCTGAGAAGATTCGCGGCCGAGCCAGAGAATATTTGATCTTTACAGCCCAGCACTGAGAATGAACTTCAGTGCCTTCCTGGGATGAGTCTGAAAAACAGGTTGAACTGGGACAGCCTTGGGTACTGAGCTTTCCTGTGATTGCTGAGGTCATGCCAGCCTGGACAATCTGAAATCCATCAGCCATTGTTCATCCTCATTTGGACTCAACATGGGGATTTATGAACATTCCCACACTGTATGGAAATCACATGGTTCAATAATAGAAAATGTAAATTAGATTACCATGGAACCCTCTGACCTGCTCAAGAGAATCAGCCATACATACAGACATGGACGAATGTATACACACATACACACACACACACACACACACACACACGCCAATGGTAGTTTGTTAATGATACATTGAATTTTTAAAGTGTATCTGTGGGGATCTCTATGTGTTCCCAGCATATGGCAAAGGCTCAATAAATATTTGTTGAATTCATGAATAAATGAACATATTATCACTGTAGAATTCACCACATGCTCTGTGGATTACGGAGAAATTTCAAAGAAATGTTATATTTTGAGGTCCAAACAAAAAAATCAAGTAGACCTGCCTCCATCCAGACCTGGGGGACCAGAGGCCAGAATCACGCATTGATTTGGGCTCTGCAGTTCCCACTGGTTTTGCTGTCAAGAGTCTCAAGTTTTAAGTGGTTCCTGCTGTCTACTCTAGCATGGTTCATCCTGCCTGGCATTGGGCCAGTAGTCAAGGGGGCATGATGGGTGATTGCATGCAAGTCCCAATGCCCATTCATTTCTCCTGTGGGCTTTGCTCTTCCAGCTCAGGGGTTCCCAGACTTGCCAATGGCGACATCAGCAGGAATTGAGATGTAGTAGTGGATAATCCCAAGATGTGGGGATGCTCCCAGTGTCCACAAGGTGGTTGAAGTGTCTGCTCTGATATTGTACTACACTTGATCAAGTATCTGCTGTTTTTAATACTGAAAATAATGAACTAAAATGGCCTCTCCCTGCTGCTTTACTGAGTCATCTGTGATTCTTTCCCAAGGGCAAATGTCCGCTTTGGAAAGTGCATGGTATATGTAAAGGAAGGCATATATAAAGGAACAGGAAAGGGGCTGGAGGGCTGGAGTGATTGCCCCCAAGAGGAAGGGCTGAGAAGCTATGACAGCAGTCATTAGATTTCTGAAGGGAAGCTAGACACACGAATGAACTCAGCTGGGTTTTCCATTTAACATTTAGAGAAATATCCGTCCTTCCCACACCAGGGTTCCAGGGACTCACCCTATGAAAGGGCAGAGTTTTGTCTTCTGGGTGTCCCACCAGCCATGACCTCTACAAGCTGTGCTTGGTGCTTGTTGAGACTGAGTCTCGCTCTGTAGTTCTAAGTGGCCTTGAATTAGACATCCTCCTGCCTCAGCTTCTGAAAACTAGGATTACAGGTATGTGACACCAAGCCTGGCCTCAGTATGATTTGTGTCATGGAAAATAGCCCTTACTTTTCATTTTTCAGTTATAGAAGCTGTACTCAGAGCTGTGTGTTTTCACACCATTTTCACACCCTCCTTCCCCAGCTCCTCTAAGTCAGATGTGCCCACCTGGCTTGCTTCTCCACCCTGGCCTGCTTCTCCACCCTGGCCTGCTTCTTCACCCTGGCCTGCTTCTCCACCCTGGCCTGCTTCTCCAACCCGGCCTGCTTCTCCACCCTGGCCTGCTTCTCCACAAGTGGCTGTTTTACATCTGCAGATGGAGGCAGGTTTCAGCATGGGAAGGAAGGTTTGCTGAAGGTCTAAGCCAGGCGCAAGACAGGCTGAGTTTAAGGACAGTGAACCCCAGTGACTTAAGCTTTCTCAACACCGACAGCAATGCTGCTGATTTCTCAGCCATAACATAGATGATGATGATGATGATGATGATGATAAAATAACAATACAGCATAGATAAACTTGATAGAACTCAATTTTTGAAGACTTACTTATTTTTATTTTTTGTGTATGTGTGTGGACCTGTTTGTGTGTGTGTACCATGTTGATAGAGGTGTCCACAGAGGCCAGAAGAGGGCACCAGATCCCCTTGAACTGGAGTGATAGGCAGTTGTGAGCTACCTGGTGCCAGGGTTAGAAACCATACCCAAGTTGTATATAAAACAACAAGTTCTTTAAGATACTGAACCATCTCTCTAGCTACTAATTATATTAGTTAGAAACAGGAAACTGAGGCTGGTTTGTTGCTACCAACATCAAAATAAAAGACAGGGAAGTTTGAAAAGCAGGGTCACTGGCAGGAGAACCTCTATCTGCTATGCCTCTTAGTAAACATCCTGGTTCAGGAGCCAATGGGCATTGTATTGGAAGATGGTATTTTCTCCAGCTGCTCATTGCCTTGCTGGAGGACTGATGTTGATCATCCACAAGTGGTGGTGACTTGGACACTCTCTTCAGAACTTTTGAAGGCACAGAGACACCATTTTAGGTTTTAAGCCTCCAAAGGAGCAGATGGAGAAAGTGGTGGCATCCTCCCCTCCCCCACCCACATGAGATGACATAGGGACAGACCACGGGGGTTCTTCTGTCACTTTGGTCTTCAGTTTGACAAACTTAGTGGATGACAGTTTGGGACACTTAGAGTCTCAATGCCCTCCACTGAGAGCTTGACTGGCCCTTCTGTCTCTCTCTGCTTGTCACACCATGTTCCTATCACAATCCTAAAAAGGAACATGTAGTCCCTACATTCCAGCTTCCTACCTTTACCCAGAGTTGGCCCTCAGGTTGATCTCAGTGCATTTGGTTTGATTAGTAGCCAGATGTTCTTATTTTAAATTAGTAATTCAAGAGACCCTTACAAAAAGCAAAGCAATGGGGGTATTTTATGTGAAGAGGAATTTTCTGCTTCTACATAAACTGGGATCTGGAGTTGCGGGTCTGCACCCTGTGGGTGCCGACAAGGTGGGGTGTTGGCGTAGTGCCACGAAGGGTTTGTTCCCAGTGTTGTCCCCACTGCCATCACCCTCTGTCCCTTCGTCTTGGTTTGCCATCTCCAAGAGTCAGAATGTTTATGATGGCTTTCTTGGTAGACCCTTTGCAAGTGGGCACACTAGACAGGAAGGAAAATAAAGTAACAGAGGGCAGGGAAGAACACACTCCTAGGATGGCATCTGGAGTGTAACCCTGCTGGTGACACTGAAAGCCAGCGAGAGATAGGCCTGCCCTCCCGAGAGAATGGGGTGGTGGCACACGAGTCCCTACCCCTGTCTCTTTGGCCTGCTCAAGCAGAAGGACCGAGTGGCTGTGTTGGGAAGCTCAGAAAGCACTGAAATAAGGAGGCTTGCCCAGGGTTGAGCTGCCCTTCATAGCTCTGTGAAATCTTTGACACTGTTCCATTGTCATTTTGCCAGCTTCGGCCACTCATGTGTAGTATTGTGTTGGGATCAAGGGTTCTTCCCTGGAGGTTTAGGGACGTGTAGACCTTATCAAGTCATTCATTGTCCCACAATAAGAAAGTCAGCCACACTGCATGCCTATGGGGCCTGGTGTTGCCACATCTTCATATGAAATGGGGTTGTCCTTGAAACACACAGCCAGGGTTCCTGGGTTCATCTGACTTTTTTCTCCCGAAGCATTGAAATCAAGTCCTTTGTGCCGCTGGTCTGCTCCAAGCTTAAGCTGCCAGCTGGTTGTGATGGCATTGTGGGAGGGACCAGCTGGAAGAGAGGAGTTAGCGGCCCTTCCCTCAATCCAACCTCCAGATCATAATCCAACCTGGGGCCTTCTTCAGCACTGATACGGCTACCAACCAGCTCTGCCCAGCAAATAGAAAATGACAGAACCAAGTGCTGGTCCTATTCTACCTCATGATGGCATTTCCAGGACTCGAAGCCTGTCCATCTGTGCGATAAAAGGGGAGTTCTTGGACAGATGGGTGAGTTAATCTTCCCAAGAGAGCAGCTTCAGACCACAGTGATGTCCCACCAGGAGTAGCTGCAACTGTTCTCAGGTGGGAGGCCTGTTAGCAGCTCTCTGTCCGAGGAGCCTCAGTCTGAGATGTTCCAACTTTCAGGGCCATCTTCTCTCTCCACATTGTTAGATTTGCTTTCCTTTACGTCTTTGAACATGAGAGCTATGGATGGTCAGGATGGAGTGCAGCCCTTTCAGGATCAAGATTTCAGGATCTTCCTCACCTTACTCCCTTTCCTGCATGCTAAGGATTCCTGCTGTAGGAGGCATATCCCTGCACTGAGAGAAGGACTCAGGATATGGAGTCAAATGTATGACTTTATAATACATTATGAGGAGTACATGAGCTACTGTCTGCCAGCTGAGAAAGCCCCTGGCTTCTCCCGGCCCTTACCTCCTTGTAAAGACGGTACTTAACATAGCACCTACCTTAGTGAGTCATTGCAAGAAAATAAATGAATGGAAACAAACTCACAACAATTAATCTAAAATGGGATGATTTTTTGAAGAACTTGCCAGGCACACAGTAAGAGCTCCATCTCCACCATCTCCACCGTCGCCACCGTCCCCACCGTCCCCACCATCTCCATCATCAGATGTGTTATTTTATTTGCTCCTCTTCTCATCTCTGTGACAAAATACCTGACACCAACAACTTCCTGAGAAGGATGAATTTTCATCTCCTGACTTAGAAGGCTTCAGCCCATAGTTCTTGGCTTGTTGATTCTGGGCTCATGGTAAGGAGGCCATCATGGCAGCAGGAGCATGTGGTAGAGACTGCTCACCTCCTGGTGGACAGGAAACAGAGAAGGGGAATACAGAAACGAGTCAGAGCCTGATATTGGCCCCAAGCGTGAGCTCTAGCGGCCTACTCTCTCTGGCTAAACCCCACTTCCAACTTCTCCACACCTCCTAATAAAGAATGCTGTCACATTATAATTCATCAAGGGATTAATCCATTGATCAGAATATAACACCTCCCTGAAACCCATCCTCTGGCTATCAAACACCCTACATATGAGCCTGTGTAATTGTGGTACATATTCAGACTGTAGCAGTCATCAGTGTCACCACTGCTGCCATGATCACCAGCACCACTGTCAACATCACCATGGTTGTCATCTTCACCATCATCGTTGTCATCTTCACCATCATTATCATCTTTGTCACCATCATTATTGTGATCATTATCACTACTGTGGTTCTCATCTTCATTGCATCAGCATCACAATCACCAAAATAGTCATCGAAGTCATCCTCATCACCTTAGCCATCATCATCACTACCATCACCGTCAGCATCACCACACACTGAGATTCCGGGAATGCCAGCACTGAGCTTTCCTAAGAGAGCAGGACCCCATCCACTGAGAAAGCTCAAAGGGAACCTTAAATAATGAGGACTTGAAGATGGGTGCGGAAAAGTTGAAAGAATTTGAATGAGTAACGGAATTGCAGGGAATAGCGAGTCTGAGGAGAAAGAAGGGCTTTCCAGGTAAGGATGAGACTGCCAGGAATATTCAGGGCGAGGAGCACATTTAGCTGGGATGAGTTAGTCTGAAGGGAACATGACACAGAAGCGATAGGAATGCCTAGGTCTGGTGGCCAGGAGCTGGGGGAGGGAGTCAGTCCATGTGGTCTCTGCCCAGACCTGTGTGATTGAGCAAGGACTACACATGCTTAGGAGGAGCACTCTGCTTTCTAGGGGAGGCCAGGTTCCCAGGTGAGAAGATTCTCCTGCAAGTTTAACATAATGGCCTACATGATCATATGCCTGGATGCTCCATTTGTCAAATTACATCCTTTGTGTCAGCAGCAAAGCCAAAGCCCTGTGGCAGGAGCTTGGAACAGGCTGGGTAGCCACACTTTATTGGACAGTATTGAATTTGTTCAGACCCCTGCAATTTCCCTGGAAAGGGGCATGAATATGAGGTCAATTTAGCCTCCAACTCAGAGCCACAAAGTAGATAACCAGCCACCGCAGCCGGTGGGGGAGACGAAATATTCGGTGGGGCCGTTCAATAAGTCAGCCATTAGCAGGGAAAGTGCTTACATGCACTTAAAAAAAATTAAACAACAAAGTAAGAGCAGTTGATTGACAAGGCATCAATAAAGCTGTGCGGGTGCACTGTTGACCCCCTCCCTCCACGAGCACCTGCCAATCTGTGTTTATTAGAAATCAGCTCCTATAACCAGCTGGTGGCAGAGACAGTGGTGCGCACGGGGCTACTCCTCGAATGTGCGATTGTGGAGCGCTAACTCGTTAATTTGTGGCTCCTGGTTCAATTTCGCTGTCATCTATTGCAGCTGCAACGTGTGGACAGTGTTAGGAGGAGGGTAAGCATTTCACAACTTATATCTTTAAGGCTTGTTCCAGGCCCCACTCATCTTCCTTCCTGCTGACCAACTGGATCCTAATTTGTCTTCAGGGGAGCCACATGTTGTACTACAAATTAGTGGTCTTCCTGGTCTTCCTGTCTCAGAGAAAGCGCACTAATTTTCAATCAAATGCCTTAAAATGCACAGGTAGCTCAAATTATGAAAACTTTATATAAGCTACAAATGCAACAGTTTCTTTTATCTCTTTAAAAAATATCTGATTGAAACAGAATTCCATTACTCCCCCCCACTCCCTTTATTTCCTCCAGCCCCTCCCCCAACTCAAAATCCTTCTATATTCCCCACTTCCAAGTTGATAGCCTCTTTTTCTTTGGTTATCATTGGTTTGTGTATATGCACTAATGCATAAATACAGCCTGCTGGGCCTGTTTTTGTTATTTACGTAGCTATGATTTCAGTGCTGACCACTCTGCATTGAACAACCAATAAGAAGGAGCATCCTTGGGAGAGGCCAGTTCTTCTCCCAGCAGTCAGTAGTTGCCTCTAGTTTTTTCTCCAAAGGGGGAGGCCTTGAGAAACTTTCCCCTCTACACTAGAATGTCTATGAATAGTTCTATTATTCTTTCTTATCTCTGCAGCCATTCCTTGGGGGAAAGACTTTCACGCAGATTTCCTGGGGTGCTGGCTCTTCCATTCTTTCTTCCTCTTCTTCCTCAAAGCTAAGCTATTGACGCCATTCTGCCAAATGAGAGACGAAGGCTGAGTTTCTAGAGGAAAGATGAATATTGCCTTGATAATATGGATGACATCTTTCTCTTTTCCTTTTGTGTTTTCTGCATGTTTGGAATATGGATGGATGTCTAGAGGCACAGTGGTCATACTCTGACATGAGGCTACAAGCTAGAGGACGACCATTGCCAGGCTAAGAACACTGAAACAGGAAAACTAAACTCATGGGTATTGCTGGTATGAACTCCAGGTTGCCCATTTATAGACTGTGCCGTGTAGCCAAAGTAAGTTCACATCTTCTTAAGGGATTTTAGAGTTGTCGGCTAATTGTAGGTGACCATCCCTATTACACCTGTGTTCCAAAATCTCCTCTCAAACTTGTGCTGCAAGCAGTACATGCAGATTTTGCCTAGCACTGGACACTGAATACTATCTATTGAGGAGCAGACTGTCATACATGGGCACCATAATCCCAGCCTTCAAAAGGCTGAGGCATAAGAACTATGCATTCTAAGCCTGCCTGAGCTACATAGTGAGACCCTGCAAGCACGCGCGCGCGCGCACACACACACACACACACACACACACACACACACACACACAAAACAAGAACAGAAACAAAACAACAAAAATGCTTGTGTTATCATTTGGGCATGAAGGGGTTGCTTGTGTTATCATTTGGATGTGAAGGGGTTGCTTTGTTATCGTTTGGATGTAATGGGGTTCCTATAGATTTGTATTTGATGAACACAGACCCCTGCTGGTGCTGCTGTTTGGGGAGGTTATGGAACCTTTGGGACATGGGGCCTCGCTGGAAGAAATGCATCACTGGGGTGAGGCCTTAAAGATGACGCCTGCTTCTGGTTCCTGCTTGAGCGCGCTGCCTCCTGGTCTGCCACCGTGTCGGAAACTCCCCTAACTCATTTCTGCCCAGTGACTCCGTTCTCCCTCTAACCATCCAGGAAAGCTTTGTCTCTCACCCACAAATACGTGTGAAATGAAACTGTCCTTGCAGGCAGAGCCTAGGATATAGATTGGGTCACGGGTGGTGCTGGCCTCTTGACTGAGTTAGTGTCTGTCTCCAGAAATGGGATGGCTGTCCTGGGGTTTAGCCCCCTTATCTCTCTTTCACAAGCCCTCATAGGTCTGCATACCTGGTCTCCAAGGGAAACCAAGGCTGTGCTGTGGTTCATGCTCCAGAACTCTCGCCGGGTCAGGCTGAAGCGAGCTAGATTCAGATGAGGTGGAGCTCTTGCCTAGCCCTCTTCCATTTCTAAATCATTTTCCTCCTTTTTCGGCTGAGAAAAAGGACTCTTCAGTGCCTTGACTCTGACCCAGACTCTGCTCAGGGCAGCATCCCAACAGTATCTTGAAATCATCTATTCCAGCTCCTCTTTTTATGAATGCTCTTCCTCACCAAACCAATCCTCAACCAGGCTGGGTCCTGATCCCCACAATGCCATGCTGCCTCAGCATTGTCTCTCTGCATGTCTGTCTCAGGTGCTCCGCGGAGCTGCCTCTACCGCTGCATCTTGCTGCTCAGGGCCTGCCGTGGTGATGCCGAGGGACAAAAGCCATAGCAAGGACCACCATGTTACACACAGCTAACATGACTAAGTGTGGCACAATCCAGATGATGTCACATAGCAAGCTCGTTCATACCCTGCCACGGTCCGTCCACATGTGCACGTGGGAGACAGAGGATAACTTGCCAGAGCCAGGTCTCTCCTTTCATCATATGGGTCCTGGGGGTGGAAACCTGGTCACTGGGCTTGGCCACAAGCACCTGTATCCACTGAGCCACTTTACCAGCCCCTGCAGTCCTAAGTAAGGAATGTTGCCCAGACATTTTGCGGAAGAGAGATGTGAGACGAGGGAAGAGGGACCCAGAGAAGAATGGGGGACTAGAATGCTGCACTCCTACCTGCTCTCTGAGTTCTCTTGGTCCCTCTCTCGGGAGAATTAGTCTAGAGAGTTCCAAACGCTGCTTCCTATCTTGTCTTCCATCTGTGAAAAGGCAGCAGTTATGCTTGACCAAAGTCACTGGTCACATGTCACAAGTCATGTGACAAAGAGGAACCGTTCATCACTGAGTGTGTGTCTCTGCTCCAACAACCTAGGAGTGAAGCCGCTCTGGAAAGCCCTTAGCCACACGTGGGGTGGAGAATGCTGTGGCAAGAAGAAAGCTGTGACCTTAGGGTGGGCTCGTGGCAGTCTCATGCTTTTCTTGGAGATATTTTCTATGACTGGATTTGACTCTAATAAACAGAGAAAGCAGCCATTTCTCAAGGACAGCCAAAGGGTCAAGGGACAAACTTGGGGAGACATTTAGCTACCGATGACACATCAAACTCTTCTGGAAACAGAGGTGAAGGTGAGTATGGACACATTGTCTGTCCCCTCTATCCCAGGGACTCACAATCTATCAAACTCTCCTAGCAGATGCTCATCTGGGCCTTGGTAGCGAAAACAGGATCCGAGGACCATCCCAGCTACAAAGGAAGGGAGAACAGAGGCTAGGGTTGTTCCAAGGCCCCTTTTGATGACATCACATAACAGATGCCATCATTTGGGGTACACATGCCCATTACCTGGGAGTTTTCTAGGATTAAAGTGGGATTTGATTTCCAGGGAATGGGGGGAGAAAATGCATAGACAGAGCCAACTCCTTGAGTCTGGCCCACATTCATTATTCAAGCCAACCCTGTCCTTGTTGCTTGAATAGCTGCCAAGTGCCAGGCACTGTGCCAGCTGCCAGGGGATAGCTTTCTTAGGTCGAATGTCACTGTGGCTTCTACTTTAACCACAAGGTTACCAGGATCCACAAGGTAAGTCAATCCAGAGGCACCTTCGGGAATCATCCTTGACTTCTGGCTGTGGTAGATGCTTTGAACAAGTCAAGGTCACTGCTCCCCTTTGGGATGTTGAAGAAGAAATCCCAGAACTCCAGGGTCAGACATGGAATAGTCATGACCAGATTGAATGTCTTTTTCTGGGGTCTCTATCAGCAGGGGATGAGGAAGATCCAGAAGCTCTACCCACAAACCACCCCTCTGCCTGGCTCCCTGGAGCAGACAGGGAGGGGCCTTTCCCATCATTTCTGATGATTAAACCAAGTTCATGTTCAGAATGTGTATGGAGTTCTTTGGGCCAAATTTCCATGTTAACTGTTCAGATCAGAAACACTCAGTGTCAGTTAAACTTGGTTGGATTATATGACAACACAGTCAAGATCAAGACCATGTGGCCTGATTTGATTTAACCCAGAGAAGAAATGCCTTTCCCTTCTGCCCAGCTATAACACTATACATATAAAGATACGCACGCGCTTGCTCTCTGCCAGAAATGTCAACCGCTTTTGATCTCTCCCTGTAGATATTAAAGCGCCCCCTGCTCGCCCTTCTGCTTGGCGGGGGCCCCATAAGGGCTCTCAAACCAATAAACAATCTTGGAGCTGCGAAGAGAGTGGAAGCCTTTCTGCCTTCTTGAGCCTGAGCTCTGTGGCCTGAAGGTCATGTTTAATCAGCCTCAAGGTTTTGGCTAACACCGATTTGCAGTTTAAAATAGCATTCCAATAACCTCAGCCCCTTTCTGGCCCCCTCCTCGGCTGTGGGAGGAGGGAGCCAGAGAGGCCTGTGGGTTGGGGGCTCGTGTGTTTGTTCGTTGTTAAGACTCTGAAGCAAATGAGCTGTGCTTGGCTGGTGGCCTCGGCAGAGAGCTCCCTGCTGGCTTCGGGGAGGGTATTGGCCTCAACACCGGGCCTAGGTCCTGAGCACCTCCTGGTAATTGAACAAAAGCAGAAGAATGCCAACTGGAGCTGGAAGTTGCGTTCTTTCTTCTCAAACTCTAAGGATAAATTCTGCTCTCAGTCGAGGATAGGGGGCCAGTTTTGCATCACGTCTGCCCTACCCACCACCACGGGCAGAAAGCAAAAGCAGCGACGTATCCGTGTGACCTATGAGCCTGTGGCAAATGCTTGTATTAATGCTAGCGATGACACAAGCCCCCAATGCTGCTCCACAGAGAGGTTGTCCAGGTTACATGGCCTCCTGAGATGAAGGCCTAGCCGTTCACTTCTGCTCTCTCTGCTGCTAACATTTTCTGACTTCTTTCCCTTGCTGGATTCCTCAAAGACAGCCTTGGCTGATTTGATTTCTCAGCTCCCCTCCCCTCCTTCTTTTTCCTGCCTGAAGTTCTAAGAATGACAATCAGTGCAGTGAGGTTATGGCCTCCTGAGGCCTGGGTGACCCACCCAGGCAGCCTGGACTTTTGTTCCTGATCCTTCTGGATGACCTAACATCTCTGATGAGGAAGGATTCCCATGACAGTGCTGGCTTTATCCTCTTCTCTGAGTACAGGGTATCTTCAAAGCTTTGCCAAGGGAGTGAGTCCAGGGGGCTGGCTAATCTTGATTGACAATTTGGTTGAGTGGAGAGAAGCCTAGGAGATTAGAAAGGGATGCTTCTGGGTAGGAAGTGAGGGAATTTCCACAGCTGATTACTGCATGGGGAGACCTACTACCCTGAATGTGGATGGTTTCTTCCAATAGGTCGGGACCAGGGCAGAGCCAAAGGGGAAGGATGAATCCCGCTGTGTACATATTGTGAACACAATACGCAATCTTATGGTAGCTTAGAGATGGCAGACCCAAGCTGGATGGTAACACACGCCTTAAATCCCAGCACTCAGGAGGCAGAGGCAGGTGGATCTCTGAGTTCCAGGCCAGCCTGGTCTATAGAGTGAGTTCTAGGACACACAGAGCTACACAGAGAAACTCTGTCTCAAGAAAAAGAAAATTCCTTGTTGCCTCTAGTTCTCTCAGGAAAGGGACACAGTGCTGAAAAGGTCTAAATCACACCAGAGCACTGCCTCTGGTGTCTCCCTACTGAGGCTTACATGGCGCATGCACAACTCCATCTACCTTGGCCGGCTTTCTTGAGCCATAAAGGATTGGTCCTAATTTTCTCCTTGCTATTTGCTTCTTAATTTTAAGGCCATATTACCTGGCTGGGTACTGCTGTGTCTAACAGATGTGACAGGTTGTTCATGTTCCTAGTGAACACACAGAGACACTTTTAATTAGGCTCTAGGCAGCCCTAGTCCCTCCTGTGTGTTCAAGACTTGGTCCCCAGATGGTGGTGCCACTGAAGATAGTTGGATTATGAAGGCATCCAGTCTTATAAGTGGGTTAATTCACTTATGAGTTCTTGTTTTTAGGATGTGCGACCCCATTTTGGAGGATGGGAGTCATTGGGGACAGGCCTTTTCAGGCTTCATCTAATCCCTGGGGCTCACCCTCTCTCCCAATGTGGTGAGCGCTTTGCTCCGCCCCGGCACAACATTCTGTCGCCATGATGCACCGCCTCACCACAGAGCCACACAATAGAAAAGCCAACGGGAGAATAAATGCTTCCCACTCTAGGCTTTCTTGTAAGCAGTTTGTTACTCCTCTCTGTGATTGGCTGTCAGCTACCTTTCCTCATAACCCTCCAGCAACAGGGTCCTGGTCTCGGACAGGGGATGATTCCTGGTCCATCCTTTGGGAGCGGCTGCGAGACTGGCTCCACTTAAGAGCCATTGTCCCAGTTAGAGACCCTCATCTGATCTGCCAGCAAGGGTGGTGGCTCATCACCAGCTCAGCTTAAATTGCGCAGTCATCCTGTCCTTCCCAGCTCAGGAGAGGTAACAACAACAAAATAGTCGTGTGCCCACCCAACAGGAGCTGACTTGTCAGACCTGCAGAGTCCTCTGCAGGTAAAGTGACTCTTCGGGGCATCTGGCCTCTCTGCTGTGGATTCATCAATTCGGGCAGCATCCTTCGTTTTAGCATGTGACCTCCAGGAATGCTGAAGGGACAATGCCAGTCCACCAGATATAAACATTAAAATATTCTTCACAGTCCTTTGGCCAGAACTAAGTACATGCCGAAAGAGACCTTGAAAACAGGTGGGGACGCAGGAACACTAATGATGAAGAAATCTATACCTCCGTCCCAACACATCACATTTCAGAACCTTCTCACTATCCCTACCTCATGCAAAGGGATGCCACTTCTGAACCAGTTGTTTGTGCTGAACCCGAGTGCGTGAGAACCCCATGGCAGAGACGGATGCAGCCCTGGAGAAATCATCATAGCTAATATCCATCTGAAATACTCTATATGCCAAGCATGCACTTAACGTCTACATGCCTTTTCTCAATCAAGTCTCTGAACAGCCCTTGTAGGAAGTTAGTTATGAATTCCTTAGTTAGTGCCAAGAAACATAAGGCCCAGAGGATCTACATGATCAACATACACGCTGGTCAATAGCCAGCAGACCTGTAGGTACATACATGCTGAGGAAATCACACTCTACCCAGGCCACTGGACCTGGAACTCTGCACTGGACACAAGTCAACTCCATGAAGTCACAAAATGAGGTTTTAGCCATCCCTGTCTTAGCTGATGAGTGACGGTTCCAGAACCACCCCAAATTCTTGGCACTTTGAGAACCTGTTCATCACCAGAGCTGAGTCCCAAGGGCCACCCTTCCCTACTACCTAGCACATCCAGGCTTAGTGTGACATACAGCCAACTCCAATCCTGTCCACCCCCCAAAGTGTTTGGCTGAGGAGCCCATTGGCATCCACGGACCTCAGGAAGGCATACTGGTATCCATGGCAGAGGTGGGCATACACCAAGACCCAGGGTAAGGAAAAAAAAACCCTTCCATGTCTCCCAGGAGACATTTTGTTCATTCTTGATCCAACATCAACACCTAGAGGCCTGTGAGAATTTGAATTACTAGTGAATGATCAGGCCTTAGGGACGATCCATGCTCAAAACCTATCCCATGCCCCATCAGGACTTGTCTGTGTTTGCAGGAAGAACTTCGTAGGTGGAACCAAAAGTCCCTCCCTCATCCCACCACCTATGGAACACCTAGGCATTGTGGGCATCCCAAAATGATGAATGTGTGACCCATATTCTCCCGCCCTGATGGGGAAAGCCTTGTTAACCAATAATCTTTGAGAGGTGGAACCTAGTTTAGGCGTGGCTTTCTGGGACCAGGAGACAAAAAACCTGTGCACTATCCAGGTGCGCTCTCTGTGTAGTTTCCCCTGTGGTCAAACAGAGTCTGGATTTTTTATGTCTGTGGCGTGAGTTTTTCCCCTTATAATAAATAAAATATATTTGTCTGTCTTTAAGCTAGCCTGTTTATCTAGGTAATAGCGACACCACCCTTTTAACGAGCAATGAACTTATTGAGCAGGAGGCAAAAGTCAAGCCACAGCGAGAAAGAGGGAGCCCTGTGCAGTCGGAAGTGTAGAACATGCCAAGATTCCAGGTACTACAATCACTCCCTGTGGGTGGAGTGGGCTTCTGTGAGGGGCAGATTCTGACAGACAGACAGACGTCATCTCGTCTGGGCCAAGGGTACAGGCAAAGAGAACAGCGCACGTGAAGCCCCTGAAGGTCTAGCCTAACGAGGCTAATTTTCCCAACATGTGATTGTGTTGGGCATGAGTAAAGGAGAGTAGATGTGGCTGGAGAAAGATTCCGGTTTGGGGATAACTCTGGAGGGAAATCTACAAGATACCCTCGGATAGGAACTCTGAAGGTGTTTTCACCTTGTGAAAAGTCCCAAGGACAGGGCCTGGGAAAGAGGAAGAGGCATCCAGACCGAAGGGATGGTTTTCTGTTGTTGAGTGACAAAGGTCTGGGCCTGACCTATGTTCTTGGGCTCTCACTGGCTGTGAGATGCTGTGTGGGAGCTGCACTTCTTACCTGGGCTCTAAGGTCCTCTTCCAGCCTCTCTGATCATTGCATCAATTCATGAGGACCAAAGTGGCTGTCCACTGAGGTCTGCCTCGGCACTGAAGCACTTGCCTGTCTCTGCCAGGGACCGTGTCATGGGCACCCGCTTGCTCCGCTTCTGTGACTCTGATTCCTCTTTCTGCACCAAGGAAGAAACTCTCAACTTTCTAAAGCTCAGCGAGGAAGTTAGACTCAGCCATTGTAGCGCATCACGCCCGTCTGTGCTCTATGCGCTGCCATACAGTTCGTGAACGGGGCAAGGGGCTGGAGACTGAAACACACAAAGACTCACAGACAGAGACACGGGTCGTCCTTGAAACAGGAATGCCCCTTTATTGTGGACCAGAGCCGCTTTTATAGAGATCCTTAACTGATAGCCACGCCCCAGCCAAAGGCACCAGAACCCACTCCCCTGCCATCAGGAACTCCTGAGGGTTTCGTGCTCAGAGCAGCTGCAGGCTGTCTCAGAGCAGAGGAAAACAAGTTGTTTACCGGACATTCAGGATCTGGGGGTTCACAGCTCCCAACAACCCATACCATCTCTCTAAATAAAGGCCGTTAATACGGGGCTCCACACAGACCTCACTCCAGTTCATTCTTGACTGAATAATTCTTGACAGAAGCAGTGGGCTTCTGGGGGGGCGGGGAGGGTAGAAGCTTGGAATTCTGCCTGCTTCAGGAAAGAGGGGTCCCAGGCAGCTTTTGGGCAGGTGCTTCATGTGGGAAAGTCACAGGAAGAAGAGGGTAGACACGGGTCAAGGTAGACCTACGTGCCGCTGCAAGCTGACCTATATTCTGAACCTTGATTGGTAAGCCTCAGAGAGTGGCCTTTCTGGAGTCTGTTGTAAGGAAGCTTACGCCAAGGGACTTCTTTCCTTCGGGGGCTGCGAGAACTGACTGGCCAATAAAGGTGGGGGTAGGAAGGGGTTGAACCTGACTGGTTGTTGAAGTCGGGGTTTCTTCGCCTAGGCTTCTGAGTCTGATGTATGTGGGAAAGGGGGGACGGTAAGTGATCTCCTGAAGGGAACAGGCCCGTCCCATGCACCAGCCCCACAGCCTTTTGTCTCTGATGTCCATTCTAATGCTAAAGCCCCCCACACACACACACACAAAATCAGAAAGCCATCGTCCAAGTTCTGACTGCTGGTCACTTCACTCCTGGCCCCTTCTGTCCAGACTTAAAGACTTTCTCAGGTTGAAAGTGGCCCAAATGATGGAGAATCAAAGGATGTGAGTGAGGGAACCCCCACACCCCCTTTTTTTAAAAACTAAAGTGGAAACCAAGATGTAGAGTACAGATCTCTATGCTTTGGTACAGGCACAGAGCTGGAAGGAAACGGGGTCACCTTGTTTTTGTTCACTCAAGACTCCAGACTCCAGCTGGTGAAGCCCAAATGAAGAGAGAAGCAAGGAGCTTTCAGAGGCATGATAGGGGGCATTCCTGATGCTCCCCAATTCTGGAATGCATCTGTGGAATTCCCCTTTCACCCAAACTGAGGCACAGTTACGTTTGTTCTGTTTCTGGAACGTGCCATCTTTCCCTACCTCTTGGCTCTGAGATGTCTTGATATATTTTAGCGGAAGCCTTTGAGACGAGGAGGGAAGTCTACGTCTGTCAGTGATGAATTGCTACATCATGTGATGTCAGCCTCAGACACCTCCAAAGGATGAAGTCAGGAGAATTTGTTGACAATCTCTCCTTGGTGCATCCTGGAGAAGTAAGTCCAGCCCTCTGCTCTCAGCCTTCCTGCACCAACCTGGCCCCAACAGAGACCAGTGCCCAGGTGGAGGGGAGCTGGAGAGGGTCCCCAGGCACCCACAGAGCAGATGCCTTTCAAAGCCTGAGGATTATTCACTCAGCATGTGTGAGGAGCTAATTAACTTTCAGTATTTACCTCTGGTAAAGCCTGAGGTTCCTGGGCTCTGCAGAGGCCTGAACCCTTCCTTCCCTTCTCTTTCTCAGCTTCTGCTCCTAACCAGGCCTGTAGACTTCTGACTCTTTGGGTCTGGAGGAGGGAGCCCTCTGGGATGGCCATGCCCACACCCAGGCTGCAGGCAGAGTAACCCTGGTGGAACAGGGTGGGGCTTGAAAAGCTAATTAGCAACTCTGGCTGCCTGGCCTTGATCTCTCTGAAGGTTGCTCCCTTCCTCTGTAAAGTGGGGCAGATATAAGGGCTGCAAGAAGGCTAAGAACAAGGGTTTCTGGGGGAGTGGCCAGAGACCCACCCTCTGTCCATCTGGCCCCATCTCCTTGTCTAAACACTCAGTAAAATGCCCACATAAAACAATCTCTGACCTCTCTGCCTTAGGGATGCCCCAAGAGATAAGAGAAAGTTGGATGGGGAGAACGGGGTTCCCAGGAGCAATGTTAGGGGACTGTTTCACTTCGAAGCATGTCTCTCCCTGACTACTGCCTCTTCAATGGTGCCTGGAGTATATACACATAGACTGGAGCAGCAGTAGCCACGTTATTGACCTGAAGCAAGCATCGGTGTGTGCCTCCAGCGCCACAGATGAGGAACTAAAAGTTAGAGATGCCACACTGGTCTGGATTGTCTCTATGAATTTCTTTTGATAGAAGGAAAAGAGAATTAACTGCTATATTTTGTTTCAGTCATTGGCTTTAAAATTTTAGCATGGACTCAAACCATCTGGCAGGCCTGTTAGGGCACAAACTTTTGGGCTCCATCACCAACCTGTCTACCTCAGTAGACCTGAGGTGAGGCCCTTGGAATGCAAAGATCAACTTGATTTTAAATTTCAGAGCCCAGTTCTAACTCTCACAGCGGGGTCAAAGACTCAGCTCAATGGGCAAGACTCTTGTTCAGGGATGAAGTGATGTGGGTCTGGAAGGGAAGAGAAAATTGCCAGAGGACCACTCTGCCTCCCTACCACTAGGGGCAGACTACATCTCAGGAACCCCAGTGGAGGTCAGTTGCTCCAAGGTCTTTGTGTGGGAGACTGACAGACTCATTACACCATGGCTTCAGTTCCTAACTGCCCCAGAACTTTCTATGTCCATATGCTATAAAAACATGGACATGGTATGAAAGGTTTAGCGAGCTGAGCCTTCCACATGCACTGCTGCCTTTAATTCGGAGGAGTGGAAACAGAAGTTGACATCAACTGGAAAGCTGCATACTCATCATAAAGAAACCAGCAAAGTGACAGAACTCACTCTTGGCCCCATCTAGATGACTGTTCAGTGAGACTTAGGCCTGGAGTTGCCCTTGCTCTGCCATGCTCAACTGTAACCCCCAGAGGCGGACTTCAGATATTTTAGGGAAGAGTGGGTGAGCTGGACGTACTCAGCCTGCCTCTCCCGCCCTGCCCATGAACCTTCACGCAGGGCTGGTGCAAACACCTCAGAGGGTGAGCAGCAGCAACTCCTCCCCTCTCAGTAGTGGGCTGTGGTCACAGATGCAACCAGGCTTCTTCTGAGGACAGAGATGCCCGGCTCAGCATCCCCTGCTGCTCCCAGGAAAGAGGAAGTTAGAAACCTCTAGAGAGTTTCCGTTCTGTGAGCTGCGCAGTGGGCTCCTGAGCTAACCTCGTTTGTCGGTTCTCTTGCATCTGGCGAACAGGGATGACTGCAGGTGAGAGCAGAGCTCCCAAGAGCAGCAAAGCCTTGGTGTGGGACCACTTGTCCCTCTCGAGTCTTGTGAACGTGGGAAAGTGACACCTGCAAGTGTCACACTGCACTATATAAATCACAGACTCTGCGAAGGCACCCAGCAATGCTAGCATGTTGCGGGAGGCCCAGGACCTGACTACCACTTCATCAAAGAGGCGGTGTGAGAGACAGACCCTGCTGGGAGGTAGTGGGCAGATAAATGCATCTCTTAGCCCGGTGCAGCCTCCAATCCTTTCCAGCCGGGGTCCTAGGCTCCACCCTTGCCTCTGCCACTTCCTATCTGAGGGCCGTAACTTCTGTCTGCCGAGTTTGTGGTTAAGGGTTTAAGCTGTTCTGTACTTCACCCGCTGTGTGAGGTGGGCCAAGTCGCTTCTCTTCTCTGTGTACCCCCCTTTCCTCATCTGCAGAATTATCTGTGCTGATAAGAACCCCCTCATGGATGGGCCTGTGTTGATTCCCAAGACCTGGAATAGCAAACTGCCACAAACTGGGTGGCGTAAAGTGACCCGAGTGTACCGCTCCACTGTTCTGGAGACTAGATGCTCAGAGTCCAAGTGACAGCCAGGCCACACTCCACTGAAGGGTCACCCTAACCCTGCTCGTGCTCTCTGACCCTGGAGTGTCCTGAAAGAGACTATACCGTGCCAGCCTCTGCTTCTGGCTCCATGAGGGACTCTTGCCACTGGACGTGGGGCTCACTGGGCAACACAAACAAGAGAGCCTCACCACAGTTGCCTACTTAGCTGGTCCATGTCACTGACCCACAGAATGGTGAGAAAGAATGCTCATTCTTAATGCTCAAGAATGATGGCCTCACCTGCCGACATGCATGTTTCATGCACCAATTCCACTGAGTGGCTGTTTACTGGCCCCGTGTCAAGTGCAAATTTTGCCTTGCAGAGCACAGTGCACACCCCACCAGAGCTGTGCAAAGTGCAATAGACAAGCAGTCTCTTACGCTCTGGGGGTACAGCGGAGAAAGTGCTCTCAGCCGAGATGCAAGGCCTCCAAAGTCATGTCGCCACAGTGCAGGGCTGAGGCCGAGGAGGAACAGACAGCATGCAGAAAGAGGGCTTTAAAGGCAAGGCAACAAAGTGAGCATCCCTACAAGCACTTCCTATAGCTACTCCCCCTGACCCAGCATCCGCTTACCATCCTCCAGCAGCACTGTGCCCTCTCCCCTGTGTGCCGTCTTTTCTCGGCCAGATTTCTCACATCCCACAATGCAATACCCTCTTACCCATTAGATGCAGATATGTCAAATGATGTGTCCCCCCTCCATGGTGGGTGCATCACTTAACATATTCCTCCATGGATCTTCCCTCTCCTTTCAAGTCAAGTTAACAGAATGGGACCAAGAATCAGATGGTGTGCTTTCAAATCATGACCCATCATGTACAACTCTGTGTGTAACTTAACCTCCCTCGATTCATCCATAAAACTACTTAAGGATTTCACAACAGTTAAATGATAAATATGTGTATAATTTATATTAAATGATTAAGTCTCTCTCTCTCTCTTTTCACACACACGCACACACACACACACACACACACACACCAGTCATCTATTAACCTCATAGTGTTGTGTAACAAACCACCCAGAAACTCCTCAGTGGCTTAGGTAACAATATTCCTTTTGTTCACATATCTGGAAGTTGGTCAGAAGCTGCAGGTTTTTTCTGAACCTGGCTCCACACTGTAGCTCATGGGACTCTCTGCTCCTTGCCTCTGCCCTCCTTGATCCAGCAAGCTACTTAGAGCAGCTCTCTTAGTGATGGCAGAAACACAAGGCCACTGCTTCTGTCACCTATTCTAACAGCCCATGTTAGCTAACACTGGTCAAGGCACTGAATTCGAGGTCAAGGCAGGGAAGTATATGCCATCCTGGTGGAAAGAATGGCTAGCCCACCCCCACCTGCAAAAGTCTGTGTGCGTGTAAAGGGGACAGGAATTGGGGCCACTAACTCCATCTGTACTGAAGAAAGGAGAGACACTGGGTGAGCAGCCCCTTTGCACTGAACTCCACACTGCCTATTCTGTATTTTCTCTCTACCTAACAACAGCCCATTGTGGAAGATGTCAATCCATTTTACGTTGAGATCAAGAAAAGGAGGATTGGCACGGTTAAGTAACCTGCTTAAAGATGCACGGCTAACAAAGACTCTGCATGGCTGAAATACTTTCTTCAAGTCTCTGATCAGCTGTCACCTCCCAAGGGATCCTCCCTTGACCACCCTATCTCCAGTGGCATTCCCTTTCTCTCTATGTATCCATATTCTTTATTTTCCCCCAGCACATACCACCACCTGGCATACTGTCCATTTGCTCATTGTCTCTTCACAGCTCTGTTCCCCGCTGAGGTCTGGACCCACCCTGTTTCATTCACTGCATTTCTACTGGTCGTGATATTGTTGGCACAAGATGAAGTTACTCAATAAGTATATCCGACAAAGAATTGGGTCATGAGCTGGGATGTACTCATAACCCAATGGAATTTTAAGGTATGCACCCATCTTATTAGGGCGGCAGCTGGGGGTCAAAGGGGAAAGTGACTTGCCCAGTGTGATGGCAGTGTTAATTGTCAACCTGACAAGATCTAGAGTCACCTAAGAGACAAGCCTCTGGCAAATTAAGATAACCTGTAAGGGGTTATCTTAATTAGGTTGACTGAGGTGAGGCCATACACCCTAAAAGTGGGCATCATCATCCCTAGGCTTGAGTCCCAGACATCGGGAGAAGAAGTCATGCAGCATGTGGGAGCTCATGGCTCTCTGCTTCCTGACTGTGGTGCACTGTGACCAGATGTCTGAGGCTCCTGCCACTGGATGTCCCCATTGTGATGGAAGTGGCCATCAACTGTGAGACAAAATAAGCCCTTTCTCCCTTACATTGCCTAAATTAATTTATGGCAACAGAAAATGTTACTGATAAACCAGGTTCTTTGTTGTTGTTGTTGTTGTTGTTGTTGTGTATCTCTGTGATACTGAAGACCTTGGCATCCCTCTGCTTCCTACTATCTCATCCAAAGATCCCAACATGGAAATAGCCCCAGGCTGCACCTAACTCAGGTCTCAACCTAGCCCCACACAAGTCCCTGGAACACGGCTTGAGGGCCACAACCCCTGTTTGTAGCTCTGACAATCGTGCTCAGAAAAAAACAAGATCAGAGGCTGGTTGTTGACCTCTCTCCATGAGGTATCGTGACCTTGGGTGATTATCCCCAACTCGTTGGCTTTGGCCTGCAGGAGCCCCACTGATATAGGGCAAGTTATAGGTCAGGGCTCTAATTTGACCCCAGGCAACCCCATTTCCCTGTTCCATAACCAGGGACTTCTGGAGAAATAGCCACCGATGCATGATTGCAAGGCTAGTAAAGGAAACAGCCATAGCTGTGGTGACGCTGATGGGAACTCAAATTCACGGCCGGGGGAATGCAAGATGGGTCCCAGCAAAATGCAGTAGAGCAGTTTCTGAGAAAGCTGAGCCCGTGCCTAGTCACCAAAGACAAAACAAAAACAAATATATGCAAAACTTGTATAGGAGTGCCCGCAGAAACTTTATTGATAATAGCCTAAAGAAGAAGCATGTTCTTCCTAGGAAACAGACGA
This sequence comes from Myodes glareolus, assembly GCF_982192425.1. Lineage (NCBI taxonomy): Eukaryota > Metazoa > Chordata > Mammalia > Rodentia > Cricetidae > Myodes > Myodes glareolus. The sequence continues at coordinate 21,650,302 of NC_142047.1, read as the reverse complement.
GCCAGTGGACCTTCCCTGCAAGGACTATTGCTCACATAAAGAGCTGCAAGCTAGTGATGCACTCAGCAGCAAGGCTGGCTCTTGTGTACCCTATGGTCAATGCAGCGCCTGCGTTATGCATGCTTCCATTTACAGAACATTCTAGAAAAGGATGAACTCTAAGGAAAGAAACCAGATCAGTGGTCACTGGGGCAGGGGTTGTGGGGGAGACAGAACTGGCCTGTATCTCTGCTCAGGCAGTCTACACAATCCCATGTTTATAAGAAAGAATTTCACCAAACACCAAGTATACCTCCATTTAAAACTTCAAAGAAAGCCGGCAGAGGAAAGATTCTGTTGCTACAAAACAACAGCTGGCAGATTGCCCACGCAGTGCAAAGCAGGCTCTTTCCTAAGAGGCCATGCGGATTCCCAGAAAGCTCCAGTGATGCTCTCACCTACTGGGGCCAGGGCCAGGGTGGTCTGTGGCTCCCACGGCATGCCTCTGAGAGACACTGGGCACCCGGCCTATAGACAGCCAGTCCTCCATAGTGGTCTGTTGTGGCCTCCACTGAACAAATACTGACCCCTACTGTCTCCATTTCTCCTCCTTTCTTCCTGCTCACTCTCAGGGACAGAAAACTGTAGCCCATCTCCAGTCTGAAGGCTCTTTGATGGAGTCGGGTATGGGGTGCCAAGGGTACCCCCCTTCAACCGCTGCTTCAGGAAGGGAGAAGCTACTGGATGGCTTTGACCATGAATGAAGCGGCTCCTGGCCCAGGGCAGATGCAAGGCCGACACAGCCAAGATAGAAATCCCGGAGGTTCCCAGGAGCCTTTGCTCCCACTTGATGGAGATTTAGGTTTCTCTGCTCCCAGCCTCCATGTAAGGAATGAATCCTAAGTGTCCACAGATCTGGCAGGCCTGGGTGAGGCAGGGGCAGACAGGTATTGCTTTGGTAAGCCTGGCCTCCTTGGGGCCTCAGTTTTCATATCTGCTAAATGGGCTATCAAGCCTGTTTCTCTATGTACTCGTTTGTTATGTGAGTGGAGAACCCAGGTATTATAGAAAGGAATGAGTAATGCAGCTACGTTCCCCTCTGTATTCACAGGTCCTTGGTGATCAAGGAAACAACACTCCATGGACACGCGTAGGCCTAATCTCTGGAGGGTCTAAGAATGGTCAGCTGCTTCCTCCGCCTCAAAACCTTCAGCATGGGAAGGCAGGAAAACGCTAACTCGAGATGAGTGTGGAAAGTGCAGAGCGAGGGGCCTTTGGCATAACTCCCCCTACCCTCCATCCCAGAGCTCACCAAAGCAAATGTGGATGCTCCTTGGGATAAGATTGCTCCAGCTTTGGCCCTCTTGAGCATGCTCAAGGTAAGAAGCTGCCCAAGAAAGACTGGCATGCTAGTTTTGCAAATGTACAGTTCTATGTGTAAATAAGTGTGCATGTGTGCGTGCATGTGCACATGTGGGCATATGCATATGTGTGTGTGCATATACATGTGTGTGTGTGTGTGTGTGTGTGAAGAATACAGGGTTGGGAGGATCTCCGTACACCTCCCTGATCCACAAACACATGTGCTCTACCTGTCGGACTTGGTGGGGGGTGTTGAGTGCAGGTGTGCATACGTGAAAGTTGGTCTGTCTGCAGTAGTCCGTGGCCTACGTGGTCCTTTGTGTCCCCACTGGTGCATGCCTCCTTGCCTCAGTTACACAGATGTGTGTGCTTCTATAGCCATTTTGGGCTCTGTCTGGTAACACAGCGTGTCTCTACATGTTGACGTCTGGAAGTGTATTCTTGAAGAGTGGCAGTAAGGTGCATATTCCCCTCGATTCCTAAGGACCCTTGTTGAAGAAAGGGCTGATGTCTTGGAGGCTAAAGGACATTACCTAGGTGAACAACAAGCAGACTGCCTTCTTCCCTGGGTCAAGCCAGAGCCTCTGTGGAGAACAACAAGCCTAGCAGAGCAGGGCAGGGTGAGGTGGGGCCCAGCCAGCCACACACCTACGAGTTCTCTTCATGTGGTGGCCAGGGCCTATTTCTGTCTTGTTTGGCTCATCCTGGCCGGGTGTTCCCATCCAATGATGCCCTGTTTCTCCACCCAGCTATTTCGGCTGAGGAATGTGATGTTCTGTCTGAAGCAGAAACCCCAAAACCCCCATTATGGTTAGCTGCCTGAGGCCCTGAGCAGCCACTCACTTATTTAGGTTTCTCCTGGTCTATATTTGTCCACAATGACATGATGAACTTGGAAGGGAGGGCCTCTTTAGGGAGGGGGGGCATCATCTCAGGCCTCCCCTCTGTCTAGAGAAGATCCTGACATCTCCTCCAGGGGGTGCTGGCCTTCTGCTGTGCTCCATCTCCTTGGGCTGCTGAAAGCTGGCTTGTCCTCTTCTCTCTTGCATGCATGCCTTGGCTGGGCCACAAATCCTTGCCCTACAGTAGTTTCCTGGAGCCCAGTAAGAATAGTTAAAGTACAACATCTAGAACCAAATTGTGCTGCTCAAGTCTTGTTCAGCCATCTGCTGGCTAAGAGGCCTCAGATGGGTTATTTATCTCCCGGGTGTTGCTCTCCCTTTAACTGTGAGAGAGATAGAATAATATCTCTCTTGGATTATGGGACGAATCTTTACACTCTGCTGTTGATCTTGCTAACAATGGTATGGAACTATTTAATTGACCTTTTTTTTCTTAGTGGCACATTAAGCAGCAGAACAGGGCCTGGAGAGATGAATCAGTCAGTAAAGTGATTGCTGCAAAAAAGTGAGGACCTCAGAATCGCCAGCTCTCGTGAAAATCTGGGCATGCTGGCATGTGATTTTAATCATGATGCTGAGGAGGTAGATTCCCGGCGTTTCCTAACCAGCTATTTAGGCAGAATCATTAAATCCTGGGTTCAGTGAGAGACCCTATCTCAAAAAATAAACAGAAAAGTGCACCTATAAATGGAAGTTTCTTCCCTGCCTGGTCCTGCAGCTGTTCAGTCCCAAATAAATACACAGAGGCTTATATTAATTGTAAACTGTTTGGCCTATTAGCTCAGGCTTATTATTAACTAGCTCTTACAACTTAAATTAACCCATTAAGTCTTGCCTATGCTTAGCCACGTGGCTTGGTGCCATTTATCAGTGAAGCATTCTCATCTTGCTTCCTCTGCATCTGGTTGGCGACTGCATCTCTGCCTTTCTTCTTCCCAGACTTCTCTTAGTCTGGTCACCCCATCTATACTTCCTGCCTGACTACTGGCCAATCAGCATTTTATTAAACTAGTATGAGTAACAAATCTCCACAGTGTACAAGAATGTTATCCCACAGCAGGCACATGGATAGTTTTATGTCAGCTTTACATACTCTAAAGTCATCTGAGAGAAAGGAGACTCAATTAAGAAAATGGGTTGTAGGCAAGCCTGTAGGGCATTTTTTTTTTTATGTGAGAGTGCTCATCCCATTGTAGGTGAAGCCATTCCTAATCTGGAGGTCCTGGGTTCTATATGCAAGCCATACAAGCCAGAGAGAGCAAGTCAGTAAACAGTTCACTTTCTTGGCCTTCACACCAGCCATGATCTGCTTTCCAGATCCTGCTTTGTTTGAATTCCTGTCCTGACTTCCTTCAATGATGTGAAATGTAAATCCTTTTCTCCCAAGTTGCATTGGCCATGGTGTTTCATCACAGCAATAGTAACCCTGACTACAATGACACCTGATATCAACCTCTTACCTCCACTCATGTGCATACTCGTGAACATATACACACGTACCAAACAAATATGAACATGGACATACAAGAACATGAACATATGCTTACACTGCACACAAGAATATGTACACACACCAGCTATACATTCTACACATGAACATGGAACACACATATACAATACATGCCACACATATATCACACACATACCAACAGGTACATGCACACACACCTATCACACATAAACACACATGTACACATATACACAATGCATGTTAACGTATACATACACATGCATATTATACATACCACCTACACATGTATACACAATAGCAAAGTAGTCAGCGTCATCAGTGTTGAGGAGTATATGAGACAAGCCAGGAGGACTTTGATAGATGGTATGTTCAAATCAGATGGCATGAAAAGTTGCAGTGTTGGCTTCACTTTCTGTTGGCTACGTGGCCTTGAGCAAGTGACTTCACTTACCTGTGCCTCAGATCAGTTCCCAACTCTTCAATGCATTGTGGTCAAAGCTTAAACAAAAACACACAGACCATGTGAGGAACATCAGTGCCAACTGCATGTCACTGTGTGCCAGTTCAGGGAGCTGCCTCTGACTGGGGCTCCGACTACCCCAGTTCCCATCTTACTCAGACACTGCCTCCCCATTCCTGTCTGTCCCGTGACTTTCCCAGTATCTGCAACACTTTTTAACTCGTGTTGCACAACTTGGTTTCTGAGGCTTGCTATCAAAAAGCTCTATTCTGCAGTTACTCAGCAAACACTCGGGACACGTCACCTTCCCAGCAGTCACCAGTGATAATGTAGTTACTGGTTCCTGTTGAATAGTAACTGGTTCACGGTCTCACCCCATCCCAGCCAGCATGAAAGGCAGCATATATGACCAGACTTTATCTCCCCATGCCAGCCTCTCATGGAAAGAGTCAAGGTCCTTGCTGTTTCCCCTCTGGCTCCTCCCATTCTTTTCCTTACCTCAAGACCTCCGTCCTAGCCTTGGTTCTATGAGTAGACTGATGGGCTACCCACTGTATAAACTGCCAGTGCCAGCCCAGCCCAAGCCTTCAGACCACCAATCTTATCCTTCCAGAAGGAAAGTGACAGCGGTGCTGGCACTGAAAATCCCCGTGGGGACATTTGAGGCCCCTCCGTGTGGACCTCTGCTGTCGAAATCAGGGTAAGGATGACTCACTGCCAAACTGCAGTACCTACATGGTTCAGTGCCTGGTAGTTATTGGAAAATGATAGGCCCCATACTCTGCCGGTGCAAATATGTACCCCTACATGCTGTGGGGTTAACCAACAACCCACCACAAGCTGAGCTGACGACCAGGGAACCAAACCAACAGCAATTCATAATTAAAATGTCAGAACAACAGCAACTGGAGATCGGGAGCCACACAAGGCAGCCGGCAGTGCCCTGGTCTGGATGGATCCTGCCCAAGCAGGCCCCCAACACTCCTGCCTGTGGGAACATGCCCGGCACGGCATGGCATCCCCACTGCTCAGCCAGATGCTGAATCAAGTCTTCAGAGCGCTCCCACAACGTGCTAATTTTCATTTATAAACACCAAATTTGAGTACCTTGAGTGAGTCACAGGTTTATTAGCGAGTGCCTCTTTGTCTATAGAACTGTGTGTCATTTGGCAGGGTGGAGGGGGGAGTGTTTCTAGCCCAGTGTGCTTCAGTGAAAATAGTCACAAGGTGGGAGACGAAAACGCCTGACTGGGGATGCAGTAATGCTCACAGTGTGCACCTCAGAGGCCCCTCCAAGCATGGTGGGGCAGGCTGACTCAGCCACTGTGAATGAGGGACTGGCTCAGAATGTGCAGCTGGGACTTCACTGAAACGGCTGGTCACAACAGGCTGCTCACAACAGCAGAAATACATTCCGGAGCTAACTCGGGCTGGGTCTTGCCTTTCTGCTCTGTCTGCTTCCTCAGTGCATTCGTCTAGAGAAGCAAATGCAGGCCACGGGATGCTATCAGGGCAAGACCTTGGAGAGGAGAGGGTCAGATGAGGAGGAGGATGCAAGTGTACAGAGGAAACTAGAAGAGGGCGGGGCCACTCCAGCCTGGCATCCAGTTCACCTCAAGTTCAACAGTCCGGTTGACATCACCACCTTTGAAAGAGTCTTGCATCCTCTTTTCTGGAACTAGCCGACTAAGTATCCCTACCATGTTCACTTAAAGGCTAGGGGCAAACAGTCTGTAGGAAGGGTGGGTCTGAGGGCCGAGGTGGCAGTGGGTCTCAGAGGTTCTTGGTCAGTTAATGTTTCTGAGCTTCGATGTCTGCACGGAACAGCCTACCCCAAGGGTCTTAGTCATGCCACTGGCACTCACAATGGGGCTTCGGTGGCTTTGGTGGGCTACAAGCCTACTGTGCCTTCTTACAGAACTCAATCTTCTGGTAAGTCTCTGGCCTCTATGACGCATTCTTTCAGCTGCCCTTCCCCCTAACCTCCCTGCTTCTTCTGCCAGGAAACTTAGACATTGTAACTCAATGGAGTCAGACTGCTTTGTCCTATACTTCCAACAACCACCCTAAAACTGAGCTTGCCCCAACCGCAGGGTCTTTGGCAGAGTCTTTTGTAGCATCTTAAATACCCACATTCCCAGAGAATACTTGAGGTCACTAGATTCTTGGGGTTCCAGTTTTCTGCTACAGCATCCTTGAAGAAGAATCCCCAAAAGATGGGTGTGGAGCTCATGCCTGTAATCCCATCCAGCATTTGAGAGTCTGGGGCAGGAGAATTGCCCTTAGTGACAGTACATTTTTGACCATGTAGGGAGTTTTAGGATAGGTTGGCTACAGTGTTAACACCTATTTCAAACACTAAAATTCCCTACTTTTTAATTGAGCCCAGACGCCTCCAGATTGCTGCCTGCTCCTCAACCATGGCCATTTCTACACCAGCCTCACACTGACCTCTGTTTTCTTCAGACCATAATCTAGCTGTGTCCCGATTTTGTCAGGCTCCATAGTAATGCGATGCTCTTTTCTGCAAGACAACTCAGCAGAGGAGGTGGGCCAGCTCCCGAGGGAAGTACCTGCTACCACTTTGGAGACAGACTTTGGCAACACCTCCCAATCCAGAGCAGGTACTGGCTGTCATCGGGCAAGGGGGAGGGGCCTCTTGAAAATGCCAAGAGCTCAAAGGCATGTAGAGTCCACATCCTCAGGGTTGCTGGGACAGATACCCCCATAGTGTCTTTCAGGATCCTGTGACTTCCCAAAGTGACCCAGCCCTTTGCATACCAGCTGCCTTGGCTGTGCAGCTCACCACCTCGGACATGTGAGCAAAGCCACTTTGTGAACTATTATTGAGGCGTCCTGGTTCTTGCACGAACCTATTGACCCCTTGTCAGTAGTCTTCAGCCACTTATTCTTGCAGGCTACAGGGATCACCGCTGGCATTATCCAGATAACTCGGCCACCTTCATAGGCATGGTCCATCATGACTTTCAAATGCCCGCTCATCACCCTCCACCAGGACACACTCAGATGGCTGCTTTGTGTCAACCAAGATGGCATCTTTTCCTGTCATGTGGTGAGTAAGGCAACCTCGAGTTCCTTCTTATCTCCTTCCTACTCAGATTTCTCCTCCATCATCCGTTTAACCATGCTCCCTGAGAACGGGATAGGACAGAAAAACGGCCTGGAATGTCAGTCTGCCATTTGGCATGAGTGAGATGAGGCCATCCCTTGGTTCTCATGAGAATGACTCTAATGTGGTCCCTCTGCCACATGTTGCCTGGACACACAGGGAACTCAGCAGTGGATTTCAGAGTGTCCAGCACTGTGTCCCCAACTTCTCTGGAGGTGGAGTCTATGGGGCCTATCTATCCCCATGGCTGCAGCAGTACAGCTGGGTGCGGCTGCCCTTCTCAGGACTCTCCGACTGGTTTGTAATGTTGGCTCTGAGGTCCTATATGGGAGCTGGCTGCTTCTCCCTGGAGCCCTAGATCAGCATCAGGTGTGAACTCCAGGGCAACCTCAGAGAGAGATTTTCAGGGTGATTAAAGGCAGCAATTACTCTCAGTCGCTCTTAAGAATCATTTCCTGTTGCCCTATTACAAGGGAGAGACTGTCCTGGAAGGCTGCCTAACACCTTCTTTAGAGAAGCAGGTGGGTGGACGCCAGACTAGCCTGGCCAAGGTCAGATGGAGTTTGTGTGAATCCTCTAGGTATCTGCTCTGCCAGGACTGCATTGCTGCCTCAGCCAGGTGCCAGACTCCAGGCCTGACACCCTGCTGCTGTGAGTGGATTGCTCAACACTTGAGTGCCAGAGAGTTGGGGGGGGGGGGGGGCTTTATCGCCACAGGCCTCTAGATCAGAGAGATCCTGGAGAAACAACAGGACAGCAGCCTTTTTGTGAGCCCTTGAGGGTCGGCTGGGGACTGGGACTGGACCCAGTCTGCACAGCTGGGTTGGAATCAGCACCGGGCGCCTTTTGTGTTGACGGGCTTCCTCTTCACTTTAAGCCTTTTATTTAGAAGCAGTTTTATACTTACCAAGAAGCTTAAGATCACACAAGTGATGCCTGTAGACTCTTTGTCCAGATCCACCACTTCCCTGTTCTTAAGGTAAATTTTATAGGTGGATGTGGTGATGTACATCCAACACTTGGTGTGCTGAAGCAGGAGATTATTCGTGAGCTCAAGACCAGCCAGGACTCCAATGAGTTACTGTGGAGTGGTGGTTTTTGTGACTCCTCTCGGAGAGGAGAGCAGACAGCGGGTTTGGAACAGCGCTTTGGAAAGTGAGAAGGTATGTTCATCAGATCAGTTTAGACAGGGCCATACTGACAGACTCTGAAATCTTTTTTGTTCTTTTTTTAAACAAGGACTCACTATGTAGCTCTGGCTGCCTTAGAACTAGCTGTGTAGACAGACAAAACTGACCTGGAACTCATGAAGATCCCATTGCCTCCACCTCCTGAGTCCTGGGTTCAAAGACACGAGCCACAATGCCTAACCAACTCTAAAATCTTAGAGGCTTAAGGCATAACTGCTTTTTCTCCTCATGCTACATCCTCTGGCCCTCTTCTTTGGCCTTTGCCATTTCAGTACAGGGCTTCCCAAGTCACTGTGACACGGGCACCAGAGGCTGGGATTCCACCCTGGTCTTTACTGCTTGAGCTCGGGAATGACACTCAACTCTGCTCACAGTAGATGGTAAACATTAGCTCACAGCCCTCCCATGACTGTTAGTGAATGGAGACTGTCTCTGTCACAGAGTTCTACAGTTGTTACTGCCGGGAAGGGTGTCCACTGGAATTACAGAGGCAAGAACAACTCTGCTTCTGTCTCTGACACATTTTCACTGGGAGTAGGGTTGGGGCTTAGGGAAGTTATAATGCTATAGGTGAGAATCCTGCATGTCTGAGGAACGAGGGAAAGTCAATAACCAGAGGACGTGTGGAGAGAAGGTTATAGCCCCAGCGGACACTACTTTACCTGTTAAGCTACCCAGATCCTGAAGGTATCTATCTGCCTCTCGCTCAGTAGCGTGTCCACACAGTGTGTTGCCATCTGCCCAAGGAATTTCCAGTACCCTGCAGCTCCACCCACAGCTCACTGGGTTCCCATCCTCTCAAAATGTGCGAAGAGGCTGGCCCCTTTTGTTGTTGATTTTCAGCTTTCCGTGGGTTTTAAGGGGGAAAAAACCAGCAGAAGTGAATTATGAAGGAAATTGAGTGAGACTGTACTGTCAAAAATAGGAACCATGAGAGTCCAGATGGAACTCCCAAGAATGCAACTTAGTACGTATTCAATAATGTTTAAGGCATTCTGGATAATAGTTACACAAACCAATCTAGAAAATTAACTGGAGTTGGGCAGCATCACGTGCTGCAAGCATTTGCCAAATGCACCTTCAAAACACAAGCAAATGTGGCTGGAGTAAGAAGAGCATCTAAGCTTCTTAGGATCCTGTCCAAGGACATGTAGCCACTGGTGAAGCTCTTGGGTGTCATGGCAGCATGAAATCACGCTGAAGTTAAGTGTGGCCTGATACCCTCTGTGTCTCTCAAGCAGAGGTTTCTGGCCAGGCACCAGTGCGTGAGTACACCCGAGCAGGGGTGCTGATCTAGATCTCAAGTGGGTGCTGACCATGAACTCTTGGCAAGCCCAGCCTCAATTTCCCTAGGATACCTAGGAAAACAAAAGCCTTAAGGCTGGCTGTTAAATAACAGGGACCTGTCAACATGGGAGAGCATTTACCCCAAGATAAAGCCTTGTCCCTGTAGGGAAGTATTGGGGATTTTTCTTTCCAGGCTTCCTCTCCCTTTCTCTCTCTCTCAGCACACCACACCCATGCTCCAGCATCGCTCACCGAGGCTGGTGGCTTCTGCCTACTTGAGTCTATATTAATTAAAGAGCAGGCTCAGATAGGAGAGCCAAGTGTCTTACTTCATAAAGCAGAGAGCGTGAGCGATTTTAATTTACACAGGGAGTATGACCAGGGTCTGTGTGCGGCAGGAAGAGCCTCAGAAATCGTCTTGGTTTCTCAATCTGATAGCTCAAGACTCATAGTTGCCATAAATTCTGATAAAATGTCTTCCCGCCGGCAAAAGATAATTTTTATAAGCTTTTGGAAGGGACTAAAAAAGCCATAATCTACAGTCTTCTATTATTTAAAGACCTGGCTTGAGGGATGTGATTTGTAAGGGTTTTATATATAAATAGCGAGCATATATTAATTCTATGTCTCAATCCATCATCCTATCTAGGAAGGAGCAGTGCTAAGTCTCTGGTTGTCCATGAGTGGTCCCTTGTCTGGTCTGGATCTGGAAGGGGCTGTATCTAAGCCTTCCCCATGACACACAGAGCTCCATGCCCTGGAGAGGAGGTGCTTGGGCTGGCATCCCCAACTCTCCCCTGCCCCTGCCTGACATGTCTGACAAACAGGATTCCGCTGTGACAAAGGCCTGGTGGTGATGAAGGTAGCTTTGTCATCTCTGACAACAGACATATGGTGGGGATTTTCGTATCTCCCCCTAGCCCGTGTTCTCTAGCGCTGGGGTTACCATGCCAATGCCGTGCCAACCATCCAATAACAACAAGCTTAAAGACAGAGCCAGAGAAGCAGTCCTCACATCTGACTCCAGCAGCCCCTGTCCCCCACTGGGGAAGCACAGCAGGTTTCAGATGCTGCAGTGTCTGTGTGGCTTTCTCCTTGCAGCACCAAATAACAGGCAAAATGATCGCAACGCTGCTTAGCAGGAAGACTGCCCAAGTCCCGATCCATCAGCCTCCTAAAGGGCAAGAAGAGATGATGAACACGGAGTCATATCATTTATGAGCTCTCCTCCCCCACTTCATTCAGTCGAGAAATCAAAGTGTGGCTTAGCGAGACCCAGAAGGTGCAGCTTCAGAGGCAGAGGCAGCATTCAAGTCCCTCTCTGCCTGGACATGGTGACACACACCTGTCCTCCCAAAACTGGGAGACTGAGGTGGGATCAGGCATGGGGAATCAGCGAGAGTAACCCAGTGAGAAGAGAGCTCATCTTTACAAAAGGCTAAAATCCATGTCTGGCAGATTCCCGTAGCCTCTCGCAGTTTCTTTGGCAAACACTGCCTTCTAGATGGAACAAGTAAGCAATAACACAGGGAGAGAGACTGGACAGTGTTTTAACGGGCTGACTAAGTGGACTCCTGGGTGTGAGGGAGATGTGGAGTGACACTGTGTGGGGGACGGGAGGTCCTACATGGGAGTGTGGGATCAGAACACTAGAACACTCCCTGAGGGCCCTGCATAGAGCTAGAGCACTCACATGGCCACTGGATGGAAGGTCTGTCCTGGGAACCATAGCCTGTACAGGTAGAGCATCTGAACCTCAGCTTGGGAGCTGCCTGCAGTCACTGTATAGGGATAGATTTTGTTTATTGATTTAATTTTATTTTTTAGACAGGCTCTTACTATGTAGCCTTGTCTGACCTGGAATTTGACTCATTCCTCTTACTTCTGCCTCGTACGAATGATGATTGAAGGCATGCATAGGTGTGCATATCATACCCAGCTTCACAGTACGTTTGAAAACTTTAGGACCCAAGTGTACAAAAGGACCTTGATGATCTATTGAGGGAGGAACAAAAGGGATTTCTCAAGAGTGGAGTAGCAATGGCCAGCTTCCCATGGTGCCTGGACATCCTCCCTAGCAGGTCCTATGGGCAGATCACAATTATAAGATCTTAAACATCAGTTTCCTCGCTGTGCTCAGAGCTCCAGGGTCATGGCTCACCACAGTACTCTAGGACCCTCTCTTTTCCACCCCCACAGCCTTCCTGAGCCTCGAGAATTCCCCAGACACCAAAATTCAAATCTTCAAACCTAGAATGGTTCCCTGAACTGTGACTGATACAAAACAAAGCTGGACTTCCCAAGAATGAGCGTCTTTTCCTCAAAGAACAGAAGCTTAATTCTCTTTGTGTGCAGTAAGGAACCACTCCAATTATTTACTCCCCCTTCTCTCTGGGGTTTGAAGATGATCCCTTAAGAATCTGTCCCATCCACCAGTTGGACAAAAAGTACAGGAAGCTGGAGGGCAGAAGGCTGTCTCCTTCTCTGTTGGCTGCAGCCTCCCAGGCTCCCACATAGAGGCCCCCTCTTGGTGTTTATTTATTATTGAACACTCAAAACCTTTGCTGGTTTGAGGTACTCACTGGAAGATTCTCCCGTCACCTGGTACTTCCAGTCACTGGGGCTGCAGTTTCCTCTCTAGGCACAGAAGGAAAGCAACTGTTAGCAGGCTACTTTGATGGGAACAAACTATGGGGAGGAAGAGAAATGGGTTCCCAAGGCCCACTGTTCTCCTTGTCCCAGCTGCCTCGGAGTGTGCAGATCTGCACTGAGAAAAGCTGACCGTCTGGGAACGCCTATGTGGGGTGAGCAGGGACATGTCCTTCCTCCAGCTGTGTCCAGCTTCCTACTGGATCCCACAGGGCTCTGGACAAGCCTTACACTTCCCCCAGGAACAGAAGAATCACCTGCTTTTATTTCTGCTTCCTGTGCACTAATATCAAGACCCCACGAAGGTCAGGCTTGAATGTAGTAGGAGCCCAAGTCCCTAAGACTGTGTAAGTCATTGCCAGCTCTCAGGATCTCCTGCCAGAGCCTGATGCCAGTGTCCTAGGTGGGATCTAGATTGAATGTCTCCTAACGGTGCACCTTAGCTTTGGTCACCATCCCATGGCACTACTGGAAGGTAGCAGAACTTTTAAAAGATGGACTTTAGAGAGAGTCCATTGGAATAGGCTCTTGAAGGGGTATCTGCCCCTTGGCCTCTTCTTGTCTCTCTACTTTCCAGCTTCCTCTGCTAGACCTTCCTTCACGATATACTCAAAGCAATGGAGCCAACCAACCATGGCCTAAAACTCCAAAACTGTGCACCTGTAAGTGATCAGCTCAGGTATTTTGTCATGGTAGCAGAGCACTGACTAACACAGTAAGAAAATTACCTTTGTTTTAAGCCAATGACATATTGACTGCTTTTAAATGGCAGCTAGAATCAACTTACTGGCACGCAGAGATTTTGTGTGTAAACCAAGTCCTATATATGAGAAGGCTCTGGAAGATGGGGAGCTCAGAACATCTCTGGGATGCCTGGCCCTCACTCAGACAGGGCTCCCTCTTTCCCTGAGGGAGTCTGGGCTCTATCAGACTTAGCAAACGCTGGATGCGAACACACTGGAGTGTCTGCATCTCCCAGGACATGGACAGTGGGGACCATTCTCTATAGACCCCAAAGCAACCAAAGTGGCTGAAGTATGGGAGCTCACTCTGTAGTTTGGCACAGTGTTAGCAGCAGACCTCAGGGTTCCCTAGCAGCTCACAACGCTCGGTCTCAGAATGCTTGTGCCTGAAGCCATCAGCTTCTATGCATCACAGAGATCAGAGTGACTGTCACTCGGTTAGCATCTGTTTCCCTAACATGCAGTCACTTTCCACTATGTACCTGAGATGCATCGTGCTGTCTTGATTGCCCTCTCCCAGCTCAATGCCTCAGAAGCAAAGAGGCTGCAAGCAGGGTTCCCGGCACCACAGCCTAACCAGTGCTGTTTGACACCCTTCAAGCCCAGGGCTCCAAGTTGTCTGTTGGAAAACACATTCCCTCGCCTGTGCACTAGGACCCAGAATCAGAGGAAAAGCCTTTGTCTGCAGAGCTGGAGTTGGCAATAGCTCCAAGGAAGGCGTCTTGAAGCTGTGCAGACTCACTATTATTCTAGCTGTGAAATGGGTGTACTGGTACATAGCCTACCCGTCTCAAAAACAGTTGGAAGAGTACAGAAACTGTGACGACGTCAGTTCAAAGGGCTTCTACCTTTAGGAATGGCCAAGTCACCACCCGTAGTCTGAATGAGTAGGAATTGCTCTCTCAGAGAACAAGATAGCCAGAGGACAGCACTTGGGGCATTGGATCAGCGCTTTGATTATGCGATCAAGGTCTAAGGGCTGTTTTATCTTTCAGTTCCACCAGCCTAAGTACACTAGCTTTGGACTGCACGTTTTTTGTCTCCTGGTTCCAAAATGGCTGCTGGCTATTTATCCTTATGCCTTCATCCAAAGCAGAAAAAAAGGAGATTAAAGCAAAAGCCTTCTCAGAAGGAGGCTTCGTCGTTGTAATTGTTTAGCTAAACCTTCCCTAGCCGACCAGATGGAAGCTGGATTAGCAGGAAGGAAGGGGGTATGAGGTGATGGCTTCAGATAGGCGATGGATAGTGTCTGCCGTAGAGCCACAGACTGTGAGGCAAGATGAACTGAGCCCTGCCTCGGCAGCTCATCCTGCTCCGAAGGAGGCTGTGTCTTTCAGATCTGCCCCTGATTTCTCCAGCCCTCAGGGAAAAAGCCTTGGACTGAGTCAGACAGCCCCAGAGGAATCTTGCCTTTGACAAGGGACTGTTGGTCCACTTTTCTTTGCATGGCCTTCATCCAGGACCATCCTTCTGTGCTAGACTTGGTTTTGAATGCTTTCATCCTTTTTCATAAGTTTGTTTCATTTTAAATTGTGTATACTTTGAAAATGGATGTGCACATGCGTGAGACCAAAGGCATCGGATCCGCTGGAGCTGGAGTTCCAGGTAGCTGTAGGCCACCTGATGAGAATGCCAGAAACCGAACTGGGGTCTTTGGGAAGACTACTTCAATCTGTGACAGCAGAGTTACCTCTTGAGTCTTCTTTTCTTGAGCCTAGGTTCCTTTGGGAGAACAGCTATGGAAAGAAAATAGCAAGATATTTGGTTTCACAACTAGATGATTGTATTGAAGCAACACCTAAAGGGGGAGATTGTTTTCCTAACTCATGTGTCTGTCCTCCCCTCTCCCCTCCTCTCATTGGTGGGTTATTGAGGGCAATAGCCTGGGGCTGTTCCTCAACAGTGCAAGGTGATTTCTTAGACATGGTTTTTAATCTTATTTTCATATTATATAGTTTTACAGTTTTTAATGCCTTTAAAATAACCCCATCACTTTGTGTGTGTGTGTGTGTGTGTGTGTGTGTGTGTGTGTGTGTATCTGTCGTCTGTGTATTTGTTGTTATTGTTCTTGCTAGACACTAGACAGTGTCTCACTTTGTAGCTCAGCCTAGCCGGGATTAGCCTCCAGCTTTGATCCTCCTGCCTCTGACTCCCGAGTGCTGGGAGCGTGTCTACCGTCACACAGGATCCAGCGTATCACTTGTATTTTTGCACCCCAAAACTTGAGTTTTCACATTTTTTTCTAAGAAAACCTAAGTTAGAAACTGTCTGGTCCCACTCTGACCTCTCCTCTTCCTCCCACCCATCCCCACTCCCTCTAACCCCTGACACAATCAAGTTCATCTCATCTCTTCCCATTTCTCCATTGGATGCCTTCAGGGTACAGCCAGTAAGAGCTGCCATAGCTGGTTATGAGGCAGAGGGCGGACTGAGTTCTGAGGGCTCCAGAGCCCCAGCTGGCACCTCTGGCAGTGTTTGCTGGAGGCTGGGGATGGGAGGTCAAGAGCTCTTCCTGCCCCCCAGGACAGAGGCGTCAGCTACAGGCCTTCTATTTTGATCCCATTTGAATTCGCCCACCTCTCAGAGTCTCGTGCTAATACTCCAAGAGCCTTTAATGAATGGCAGTCAGCATCGAGGACTTTTTAAAAAGTTGCTCATATTAATTTTACA
This sequence comes from Myodes glareolus, assembly GCF_982192425.1. Lineage (NCBI taxonomy): Eukaryota > Metazoa > Chordata > Mammalia > Rodentia > Cricetidae > Myodes > Myodes glareolus. The sequence continues at coordinate 21,634,459 of NC_142047.1, read as the reverse complement.
GAAATAAAATCTAATTGAATCCCTCCTGGATTTCCCCCCATTAACTTAATGTTATGGACTTTTAACGGATGTTTTAATTAGACGTTCCTATTAATGGGAATATGGCTCAATTTGCAAGTTAGGGCCTGAGCTGCCAATATTCCCATTTGGATTTTTAATGAAGGCAGAGAAATATGAATGAGTTGCACTGGGTTAGTCCTTGTGCTCACTGGAGGCTGATAGGGTCACAAAGGCCAAGCTTGGGAGGAAATGGGGAGAGAGTGGGGCTTGGGACCGCAGGGGAGTCAAGTCAGTCCCCGCCATGGCCAGGTGACAGTGATTCTGCACATTCTGCGTCCTCTTTTGGTCGTTTGGGGGGGGGGGGGGGTAGAATGGTCAGTTGGCAGCTGTATCAGCCTCATTTGCTGTGTAACAAAAAAATTCCCCAAACTACATGGCTGTCTAAACAGCCTATTATTATTTCCCAGGTTTGCACGGAAGTTGTTAGTGCTAAACTTAGCTGGGTCTTTCTTCCAGGCCACCATGTTTGCTGGGCTTGATGGTGTAGGGATCTGAGGCCTGCTCCGATCCACAAGGGCTGTCTGAGCAGGGGTGGCGTCTGGGTCACCTGGGATGACTATAACTTTTAACCAAGTGTCACTTGCGATCCTGCAGTAGAAAGCAGTCTTCAGGGAAGAGCCAGAAAATCAACTCAGTGCTCAAACGCTGGTCAAGTCTCTGTGAATCGCCACTGGCCAGTTAGCCGAAGCAAGCCACGTGACAAGCTTGGCCGAAGGATGAAGACACCATCTTGTACAAATCAGTATGTTCCTGTAGCAACGCCAAAGTAGCAGGCTGCGTGAAGGGCAGAGGGATGTGGGGACGGAGCTGGTTTGCCAGCTCTCAACACCAAGAGAGGCTCCTAGCACAAATTCTTGGAGCACACTACACACGAAAGAGGTGTGAACACTGTGGGAAACAGTGATGATCTCCCTGACTGAAGCTGTCTTCTGTCCCTGGGCCCCTCGAATCACTGACTGCCAAAATTCCAATCAGGAGTGACCACAGCTGAGTAACTCTGTTAAAGCCACAATCTGTATATTAATGTAGAATCTCTTGGTGTTGGAAGATTAAAGTGAAATTTAATCCCACTAAAATGTTTATGATCAGGCACATTCAGTATTGTTCTTTTGGGCATAGGGATGTATTGGTGATGTATGTGGCTGATGTGCATAGAGCCCAGAAGAGGGGATCGGGTCTTTCTCTACTGCTCTCTGTCTATCCCTTTAAGATAGAGTCTGCCACTGAATCAGAGACCCACAGTTTCAGCTAGGCTGACCAGTGAATTCCTGGGGTTATAGGCAAGCACGGACATGACTGGTCCTTTATCTGGGTACTGGGGATTCGACCTCAGGTCCTCATGTTTGTACAGCAAGTGTTCCTAGCCACTGAGTCATCTCTCCAGTCCCAAAGTAGTAGGTCTAAGAACTTCACACAAGTGAAACACAAGAATAGACCTCATGCATGGTCAGAATGATGCAAACTGAACTTCATGAGAGGCAAGGGAGTAGAAGCCAGGTGAGATAATGTCAAAAGCAGTGATAATCTTCCTAACGCTGCAACCCTTTAATACAGTTTTTCACGTTGTGGTGAGTCCCAACCATCAAGTTATTTTGTTGATACTTCACAGCTGTAGTTTTGCTACTGTTGTGAACGGTAATGAAAATATCTGATATGCAGGATGTCTGATATGCAACCCCTAAAGGGGTTGGACCCGTAGGTTGAGAACTGCTGGTCTAGAGAAACACTCCTTAAATGCCTTCCACGCATGATTCCTTTGCACCCAAGAAACAGCATGCAAATGTAGGTCTACAAACAAATACATGAAACAGACACGCAAATAAAACATTTACTGATAACAAACCATAAAACAATTTATTTTAAAGCAATTTAGTACACATATGATTTTTGCCATTGATTAAAAAGTGATGCAAGTTTGCATACCAATGAGATGAATGTACTTGTTTGCTATTATGTGGAGAATTCAACCATGGGTAAATACTGGATGCTGCAGGACACACATCTTCTACATTTTTCGGAGTTAATCGGCATTCTGATTTTATAGTCATCAATGTTGAGAATGCCACTTCAGAAAAATACCCACTACCAATGGCAGGAGTACATTCAGGACCATCTTAGAAACTGTTGGAATTATGACCTAACTCTAAGCCAAAAATCATGTCATGATTTGTTTAATTTTTGTTAATTTATTTTATGTGTATGGATGTTTTGCCTGCTTGGATGTCTATGTACCACCTGTGTACCTGGTGTCCACAGACTCTAAGAGAGGGCATTGGATCCCCTGGAACTAGAGTTACAGATGATTGGGAGCCACCTATGTGGTGCTGGGAATCAAACTCAGGTCTCCTAGAAAGGCAGCAAATGCTCTTATTGGCTGAGCTGTCTCTCCAGGCCCACATGTCATGTTTGTTTGTTTTTCCTGAAACTCAAATCATAGTTATTTAAAAATATCAAATGTTGGACCACGAGACTTATCTGGCACCTCAGGATGTCAATCTCACCTACCTTTCCTCATGAAAGGAGTGATAGAGTGGTCCATGATGCTGGCGGGTAGAGTGGTATAGTTGGCCATCGGGTTTTCCTTCATTACATCAAAGGAGGTATGATAGATGATTTTATTTAGAACTTCCTCTGATATGTCTTTTTCCAGGAATTTTACAATCTTCTCAGTTTCTCTCTTTGGGTCCTGTATGTGGAACAGGTATGCAAAATAAATAATTTTGGTTTTCCGTTAAAAAAAAATATCAAATGTTCTAACCCAACCCAAAAACATACCAAATTTGGTACTAAACACACTGCGGAATGACAGTGAGAAAATATTTAAGGTTTGGGTTTTGTCATGTGTGGTGGCACGGTCCTTCTATCCCTGCACTAAGGAGGCAGAGGCTGGCAGAGCTCTGCAAGTTCATGACCTTGCAGTCTACATAGCGAGTAACAAGCCAGGTGGCACTACATGGTAAGATTCTATCCAAAAACAGTAAGTTTTCGCTTTTCTTATTTAAATCATTATTTTTCTAGAGTAGGAAGTTTTTTGTGTATAGTGAAAACATTGCAGTCTTTACATATAGTAAAAAAAAAAAAAACACTGCAGCCGTAACATGCAAGACTGGCGTTTCAGGCAGTGTTTGCCTGCCTTGTGTGATGTGACTCATGCACGGTGCAAAATCAGTCATGTTCTGAGAACCATGCTACGAGGCAGTCACAGCATGCCACATACGCAAGAGCCGCCAGAAGCACCTCAGACTCACTACACTTTTGATCTTGAAGTAATGTTCTATCATGACGCCTTCTGAAACTTGGCCAATTTTTCTGTCGCCCCTGCCTTTAGTTAAATGACCCCTAAGGGCTCATGACCCACAGCGTAAGAAGCTGGAATCAGGGAGAACCGAAGACAATGTAGAGTGTACTCAGAAATTCCAGGTGGCATTGACTGGATTCCGGCGCAGCTATCCGTGTGATGGGATGGTGTAGAGACTCCGAGGTTCCACTCGTGGCATCCCTGGTGCCTGGACAGGAACAGCTGGAAAATAAGGCTGACCCCGATCCCGGTAGGTCACTTGGACTTCTAACACTGTAGAGGCTCAGAATTCCACAGCATACATGCTCAGACCCAAAAGTAGATGTTCAAGGACTGAGCGGGGCAGTTCCGCTCCTCAGAGTACCGCTGATCGGCATAGAGTACCAGTGACCACTGCAGGGCATCATCAGGCACTACTGAACACTAGAGTGTTGGGGGGCATCACAGACCATCAGAGCACCGGGTTCAAGAAGGAGAGACAAGGACCCCACCTCCCGTTGAGAGAGTGAAGAGGGTCTGTGGCTGTCTTTGCTGTCACATTAGACAATCGTTACCGTTGTTACTTGTGTATTACCCCCATGGGAGATGAATGTGGGGCGGAGGCAATGGCAGAGACAAATTTATAACTGTCCTTGCTGAAGGGAGTAGCTCCGAACATCAGAACCTTCTAAGTCCCAGTTGGGGGCCCTGGCCCCTGCCCACTCCTCAGTGGTAGATCTGAAGGCAGATAGGAAGCAGGCATTTGTCAGGTTTTGCACCTCATATCCTGCATCCGCTAAGTACCCAGAGCTCCAGAACCATTCTCCAACCATGCCCCATGCTGGCTTGGCCGCTGCCTTGCCTGCTCCAGGGCACCTCAAGTGAGTGTGTGGGACACACTGCCCAAAGCTCTGCAGCTGAGGCGGGACTGCCTGTGACCCACCTGCACCTCCTCTGTCTACCCCCACCCCCTCACCGAGGTTCCCGTTCAGTTGCTGTTTGTTCTGTTTGTCTTTTCAGGGTGACAGACTCAGGTAGCGGTAGCAGACTTGCACTTCAGAGCTCAGCTCTGAGGGTACAGCTGTCAGTTCTGCGTCTCCCAGCAGCATGGCCTTCAGAGATGCATCTGATTGGCCAATGCCTCGGTCCCTGTCTGTAAAGTGGAATACTAAGGCACACCCAGGCCCGGGTGAGCAAGGATAATAATACCTGCTCACTGTCTGGCCTCTGGAACTGTCACGCATACTTTTATGTCACCAAGTATAAGGTACCTGATAAGAATGCCAGAGTAGGGCATACAACAAACCCTTGCCTTCTGGATCTGGTCCCCAGAGCCAATCTCTCCTGTCATTTCTTAATTAATTAATTAACTTCTTAAAACAATCTTTTCTCATTTTACATAACTATTCCAGTTCCCACTCCCTTTCCTCCTCCCCCCTCCCCACCTTCCCCCCACCCCACTCACTATCCACTCCTCAGAGAGAGTCAACAAAGTCTGACACATCACTTTGATGCAGGACTAAGCCCCCTCCCCATATTTAAAGTGAGCAAGGTATCACTCCAAAAATAAGGAGCTCCAAAAAAACCAGTTCAAACACTAGGGATAGATCCTGGCCCCACAGCCAGTGGCCCAAGCCACACAACTGTCACCCAAATTTAGAGGGTCCTATATAGTTTGGTCTTATGCAGGTTCCCCCACTATCAGTCCAGAGTCAGTGAAATCCCACTACCTCAGGCCAACTGTTTCTGTGAGTATCCCCTTATGATCTTGACCCTTTGCTTGTATTATTGCTCCTCCGACTCTTGACTGCTCTCTGGAAGCTCAGTCAGTGCTTAGCTGTGGATCTCTGCATCTGCTTCCATCTGTTGTTGGATGAAGGTTCTATGATGGCAATCAAGGTAGTCATTTATCTGATTACAGGAGAGGCCAATTCGGGCACCCTCTTCTCTGTTGCTTAGCGTAATAGTTGAGGTCATCCTTGTGGATTCCTGAGTATTTCCCTGGTGCCAGGTTTCACACTAGCCCCATAATGGCTCCCACAACCAAGATTATCTCTTCCCTTGCTCTCCCTCTCTGTCCTGCCCCCATCTTGACCATCCCATTCCCTCATGTTCTCCTCCTCCCTCCCTTTCTCTTCTCCCCCTCCCCTTCTGCTCTCTCTTCTCCCTACCCCATGCTTCCAATATTCTCAGGAGATCTTATATATTTCCCTTCCCAGGGGGTTCCATGTATGTCTCTCTTAGGGTTGTCCTTGTTACCTAGTTTCTCTGGGGCCATGGACTATAGGCTAGTTATTCTTTGTTTTATGTCTAATATCCACTTATGAGTGAGTACATACCATGTTTGTCTTTCTGGGTCTGGGTTACCTCACTCAGGATGTTTTTTTCTAGTTTCATCTATTTATAAGCAAATGTCAAGATGTCATTGGGTTTTTTTTTATTACTGAGTAGTACTTCACTGTGTAAATGTACAGCATTTTCTTTATCCATTCTTCAGTTGAGGGGCATCTAGGTTGTTTCCAGGTTCTGGCTATTACAAATAATGCTGTTATGAACATGGTTTAGCAAATGTCCTTATGGTATGAGTGTGTATCCTTTAGGTGTATGCCTAAGAGTTGTGTTGATGGGTCTTGAGGTAGATTGATTCACAGTTTTCTGAGAAACCGTCATACTGATTTCCAAAGTGGTTGAACAAATTTGCACTCCCAGCAGCAATGGAGGAGTGTTCCCTTATGCCACATCTTCCCCAGCATAAGTTATCATTGGTGTTTTTGATCTTAGCCATTCTGACTGGTGTAAGATTGTATCTCAGAGTCATTTTGATTTGCATTTTCTTGATAGCTGAGGATGTTGAGCAATTCCTTAAGTGTCTTTCAGCCATTTGAGATTCTTCTGTTGAGAATTTTCTGTTTAGTTTTGTACCCCATTTTTAATTGGATTATTTTGTATTTTAACATCTAGTTTCTTGAGTTCTTCATATATTTTGGAGACCAGCTCTCTGTCTGATGTGGGGTTGGTGAAGATCTTTTCCCATTCATTTGGCTGCTGTTTTATTGACCATGTCCTTTGTTTTACAGAAACTGCCCAGTTTCAGGAAGTCCCATTTATTAATTGTTGCTCTCAGTGTCTGTGCTACTAGTGTTATATTTAGGAAGTAGTTTCCTGTGCCCATGCATTCGAAGCTACTTCCCACTTTCTCTTCTGTGCAGTTTAGTGTGGCTAGATTTATATTGAAGTTTTCGATCCATTTGGAGTTGAGTTTTGTGCATGGGGATAGATATGGATTTCTTTGCATTCTTCTACACGTTGACATCCACTTATGCCAGCACCATTTGCTGAAGGTGCTTTCTCTTTTCCATATATAATTTCAGCTTCTTTGCTAAAAATCAGATGTTCATAGGTGTATTGGTTAATATCAGGGTCTTCAATTCAATTCCATTGGTACACATGTCTGTTTTTGTTTCAATGCCAAGCTGTTTCCATTACTATAGCTTTATAGTAAAACTTGATGTCAGGGATAGTGATGCCTCTGGAAGTTCCTTTCTTGTACAGGATTGTTTTTGCTATACTAGGTTTTTTGTTTTTCCATATGAAGTCGAGTATTATTCTTTCAAGGTCTGTGAAGAATTGTGTTGGGATTTTGAAGGGTATTGCATTGAATCTCTAGATTATTTTTGGCAAGATTGCTAATTTTATTTTATATTGATCCTACCTATCCAAGAACATTGGAGATCTTTCCATTTTATGATATCTTCTTCAATTTCTTTCTTCAAAGACTTAAAGTTCTTCTCATACATGTCTTTTACTTCTTTGGTTAGTGTTACCCCAAGATATTTTATGTCATTTATTGGTTTACAATTTACATTTACAATTAAAGAGTTATGTTTCTCTGATTTCTTTTTCAGTCCTTTTATCATTTGTATACAGGAGGACGACTGATTTATTGTTGTTGTTGATCCATCTTGTATCCTGTCACATTACTGGAGGTGTTTATCAACTGTAGGAGTTCCCTGGTAGAATTTTTGGGGTCATATACATATATATTATCATATCATCTACAAATAGTAAAAGTTTGACTTTTTTCTTTCCAATTTGTATCCCCTGATGTCCTTTTGTGGTCTTACTGCTCTAGCTAGAACTTTGAGTACCATATTGAATAGATATGGAGAGAATTAACAGCCTGGTCTTGTTCCTGATTTTATTGGAATCACTTTGTGTTTTCTCCATTTAATTTGATGTTGGATGTTGGCTTGCTGTATATTGCTTTTATTATGTTTAGATATGTTTCTTGCATCCCTGATCTCTTCAAGACCTTTATCATGAAGGGGTGTTGGATTTTTGTCAAAGGCTTTTTAAGTATCTAATAAGATTATCATGGGCTTTTTTTCTTTCAGTTTATTTATATGGTGGATTACATTGACAGATTTTTGTATGTTAAACCATCCCTACATCTCTGGGATGAAATCAACTTAATGAAGGTGGATGATATGTTTTGTTTCCTTTGATTCGGTTTGCCAGTATTTTATTGAGTATCTTTGCATCAATGTTCATGAGAGAGATTAATTCTTTTTCTTAGATTAAAAAATTAATCTTTTTCTTGGTTTGGGTATCAGGGTAACTGTAGCCTTGCAAAAAGTTTGGCAATGTTCCTTCTGTTTCTATTGTATGGAACAATTTGAGGAGTGTAGATATGAGCTCTTCTTTGAAGTTCTGGCTAGAATTCTGAGCTGAAACTATCCGGCCCTGGGATTTTTTTTAGGTTTGGAGACTTTTGATGACATATGTGTGTGTGTGTGTGTGTGTGTGTGTGTGTGTGTGCATGTATATGTATATATATATGTGTGTATGTATGTATGTATATGTATGTGTATATGTATATGTATATATTCCAGCCTAGCTATATTCTGCCCTGCCTTAGGCCAAAGTAGCTTTATTCATTAGCCAATAAAAGCAACACATATACAGAAGTATATCCTATATCAATGTTACTTGGCCTTTTCTTTTGCAGCTCTTAATAGTCTTTCTTTATTCTGTATGTTTAATGTTTTGATTATTATATGGTGAGGGACTATTTGTTGTTGTTTTTCCAGTCCATTTGCTGTTCTGTAAGCTTCTTATGCCTTCATAGGCATATCCTTTAGGTTGGAAAAGTTTCTTTTATGATTTTGTTGAATATATTTTCTGTGACTTTGGAGTTCTCTTTCTTCTATCCCTATTATTCTTGGGTTTGGTCTTTTCATGGTGTCCCAGGTTTCCTGGATGTTTTGTGTTAAGTATTTGTTGGGTTTAACACTTTCTTTGTTCAATGAATCTATTTCTATTTATACTATCTCTAGACTATCGTCAACTCCTGAGATTCTTTCTTCCATCTCTTGTATTCTGTTAGTTATGCTTGCATCTGTAGTTCCTGTTCGTTTACCCAGACTTTCCATTTCCAGAATTCCCTCGGTTTGTGTTTTCTTTATTTTCTCTATTTCAACGTTCAAGTCTTGAATTGTTTGAACTGTTTACCTCACCTGTTTGATTGCTTTTTTCTTGGTTTTCTTTTCTTTCTTTAAGAGATTTATTGATTTCTTCCAATTTCTTATTTGTCTTTTCTTCCATTTCTTTAAGGGAAGTTTTCATTTCCTCTTTAAGGGTCTCTATAATCTTCCTAAAATTATATTCAAGGACATTTTCTTCTGCTTCTTCTGGGTTAGGATGTTCAGGTCCTCTTTCTGAAGGACCCCTAGGTTCAGGTGTTGCCATATTGCTCTCTAGGTTGTTGGATATATTTGTGCATTAGAGCCTACACATCTCTGTCTCCAAGGGGTGCAGGTGGGGCCTGTGCTTCAGGGGGGTCTCTTTTCCCAGAGCTGGTGCAGATGGGGCCTTGGTTTGTGTTGGACACCTCACAGTCCACTATGGTAACCAGACTGGCTTTTGTTTGTCTAAACAAGAAGATAAGGGTGCATACTGGTGCCTGAAGTGACTCCACAAGCAACCGTTGGCCAGAGGCATCCAGGGGTCTCCTGGGGCAACCACAAGCCATAGGGGCTCATGGGGACTCCTGAAGGCTAGGTAAACTAAGCCTGAGAGGAACCGGGAGGAAGGAGGACTGAGCTCTAGAGAGCTGGTCCACCACTCACTGCTGAGAGCATCTTCCAATAGCAGGTAGCAGAGGGGAGTTGCTTCCTCCTAGACCAGTTGAGCTGTGGATGTCTAGCAAGGGTAAGGGCCTCCTTGACTCTCAGGCCTAAAGCCTTAGACACTGTGGAAAGATGGAGGTGAGGGCGATACACCAAGACTTTTAATTAGAGTAATCTGTGTTAAAAAAAAAAAAAAGCAATCTGTGTTCTTTTGTGAGAAAAGTTAGGGCTAGAAAACTAAGAGTTACAGACACGTGTGAGATGGTGATGGATGGATGTGTGTACAGACATAGGTGTGCCCACTAGTGTGAAGGCAGGCATGACACGGGTCTAGGCATAGGCTGATGCTTTGGAAATGTAATATTTTTGTTTTTTGTTTTAGTTTTTCATGACAGGGTTTCTCTTTAGCTTTGAAGCCTGTCTTGACACTAACTCTTGTAGACCAGGCTGGCCACAAACTCACAGAGATCCGCCTGCCTCTGCCTCCCCAGTGCTGGGATTAAAGGTGTGCGCCACCACTGCCCAGCTGGAAATACAATTTTTATAGGTCGAATAGGGTCTAATTCTGGTAACCTCATGTTACAAAGTAACACATGGAATGCTGATACAGACATATCTCAACACACACTCACTTGGACATGTTTAATCTACGCCTCCATCTTTGAATGAGACATTAACCATTGCATTATCGGTGTTTCTGCTTCGTGACCTTTCCTTTGTTCTTTGAGCTCCTTAATCCCAGCCCTTCCCTGCACACTACATCTCGAATGTGGTACAAGGCCCTCTTGGGTCTAATGATTCCCTTCTACGGGGGTCAGTCTGGTTTTACCCACAAGGACCGAACCACCGCGTCATGTCGCAGAGCTGGACAGTAAGAGGAATCCCTTTGGCAGTGTTTTTCTTTAACTGGCCATTTACTGCTAGTATTGATCCCAGAGGAGATGGTGTCGCCTGGAGCTTCAGCTTCCTGGTATGTGAGTGGAAGCTGCAAGATGGGCTTCTGACAGATGGACAAAGATCTTCCAAGGCCCCTTGCTGACACTGTGGTTGACACTGCCGGGTGTCTTCCTCTGTCCCAGCCTTTCTTTCCCTTGCTGGTCCTTCGTTGGCTGTAATTGGAGGAGGGATGTCAGCCCACTGTGCACGTGACATGGATACAAACCTTTGTTTTTTTCTTAGGGTTTTGCTATTTTGCTTTGGCAAGCCTGGAACTTGCTATGTAGACAAGGCTGTCCTTGAAGTCACAGAAATATGCCTGCCTCTGCCTCAGAGCGCTGGAATTAAAGGTATGTGCCACCATACCCAGTCACACAAACTGTTGTCGGGGTTTCTGTCCTGCCCGGTTCCCGCAACCATTCAGTCCCAGAGAAACCACACAGAGGTCTACATTAGTTATAAACTGATCGGCCCATTAGCTCAGGCTTCTTATTAACTCTTATAAATTATATTATCCCATTATTCTTGTCTATGCCAGCCACGTGGCTCGGTACCTTATTCAGCAAGGCAGTCACATCTTACTTCTTCTGTGGCTGGGTCATGACTGCGGACCAAGCTTTCCTCTTCTCAGAATTCTCCTGTTCTCATTGCCCTGCCTCTACTTCCTGCCTGACTGTCTTGCCTATATTTCCTTCCTGGCTACTGGCCAATCAGCGTTTTATTAAAATACAATTGACAGGGTACAGATCATTGTCCCACAGCAACAAACATCTTTTGACTCAGCACCTTTTTAATTGCGAAAGTAAGTCAAGTGAAATTCATAAAATTCAAAGCAGTGAAATAAAAGGATAGAGGAATCCTTTCTCGCCCTCAGGCTGAGTCCGCCAGTATTACTACTGTATTCATGGTTTTCAGGGAAGTTTCATTTACAGTTTGCAAATAAAGAAGTCAGACTCAATAGAGTTTAGATCTGATGTGCTCATATGACTACACTGAGGAGGGGACTGACAGGCATCTGGAAATGGTGTCATCATCTTCCTATCTGCCTCTTGTGGTGCAGCCAGCAGCAAGAATGTGACCGTTCTCCAGGCATTCCATCCGTACTGCTCTGCAAATGACTCGGAATTCTGTGGTTGGCCTAGCCTGGGCCATGTGTCCATTCCTTAACAAGCATTGTGATTCTGATTAACGATGTAACAGGTTCATGTGGGGACTGGGAATAAAATTAACCCCACATGAACATATAGCCTGAAAGGGAAGGAGGCCCAGTTCCCCCCAGAGGAACTTGGGGTACTCTTTCTAATAGGAGGATGCAGTGAAGACTGGGTAAATAAACCAACCCATGCCCCCACACAAATAGAATCAGATTCCATTTCCCCCCAAACAGTATATGATAAAAATCAGAAGCTTCAGAGAGGAAAGGATGTTTACTGTCGTATGCCACACGTTGGGGTGGCTTTTGTTGCGCTCCAGCCATGATAGAGTCATATGTTCCAGGGTAGTAGCATGTAGATTAGTGTAACATGAGGGCCGGCTTGTTGGGGTATCTGTCCCGCCCAGTACCCCACAGCAGGCAGGCCCCAAAGAAAATCACACACAGGACTCCATAGGATTATAAACTGATTGGCCCATTAGGTCAGGCTACTTATTAGCTCTTATAACTTATGTTACCCCATTATCCTTATCTATGTTAGCCACATGGGCTCAGTACCTTTCTCAGTGTGACAGCTTACATGTTGCCTCTTCGGTGGTCTGTACAGGAATGCCAGAGGAACCTCCCTGCTTCCCAGAATTCTCCTGGGAGAATTCTCATTGCATCACCTCTACTTCTTGTCTGGTTTTCCCGCCTATACTGCCTGCCTGGCCAATCAGCGTTTTATTAAAATATGATTGACAGAATACAGACAATTCTCCCGCATCAGATTAGAAATATTAGGTAGGAGGAACAGAGATAGGAAAGAAACACAGAGACATAGGATAGTACCGGGAGGGCTGTGTAGAGTGAATACTGGACTGAATGTACCCGCATTTATTTTTCATATGCTTTTATACTCCAATACAAGGGGGGGATGAAGGCAAAAAACTGCTTCAACAAGACACAAAGGACAACCAGAAAAGTTACTTGCTTCAATACTTGAGACATCAAGCCACTATTTCCTGAGTAAAGCGTTTGATGTTTGGGGCAGGATATGCAGCAAATACACCCTAGACCAAGTACCCTGTAGGCAGTCACTCACTATGTCTAACCTCCTATTTTAAAATAAAGGAGCAGGAAGAGGCTTGAATTCTCTGGCCTTAGATCAGAGTGGAGTGAATTCACCTCTATGGGCCGTCTTAATGTCCAAAACAGCAGGTAACCACACCCTAGGTCAGGGTGTCTGCTCTGTAGCCACACCTGATGTTAAGGACTGTGAAAGAGAAAAAATAAGCTAAAAAATTTCTGACGTTTAGTCAGGGTGGATCAGGCTCACATCTGTGTGTCTCCGCAGCTTACCACCTACCTAAACAGCAGCAGTACAACTGCACCCCAAAACTGAGTCCCTGTTCCTACAGGAGCAACTTTCTGCCTTTATGTCCTGCCCAGACACCCCACCATTCCTAACACCTGAACCACCTCTAAAAAATAGCATCTCTCGGCAGACATGTCCCTTCCAAAGAGAAACACAGTGACTCCAGACATCGACCAGGCAGAAGAGACACGGGCCCTCAAGGATTCTGAAGAGGAAAATGGTTTGAAACTCCATGAGTCACCAAATACCATAACTGTCAGAAGATTGTGTCCTTGACCTGCCTGTTCTTACCTTCTCCAATCGCAGCTGAGCCCACATGTGAGGAAGAGTAGTCTTCATCACAGACCCTAGCTGGATTCCAGTCCTCAGTCTCTTAGAACCCTGATTTTCCGACCCTTTTTAGAGAATTTTCCCTCCATTCAGAGGAGCGGTCTGGATGGAATGACACATTCTGGAGGTTGCCACGCTGTGTAGAAGTCAATAGGACAGGAAGCTTCTCTCCCGATATTCTGCAGCCTGCCGTAGGCATGCGACTCCCATGTATCCCATTGAATATCATCCTAGGAATTCTTATAAAACCAAAGATGGAAGCATCAACTCATCAGTGGGCTTTCCTCACCCACCTGTGGTCCACTGGCTCCCTGCTCTGAGGCCCTTTCTCATGACCACACAGCTCGAGCTGCTGTACCCGGGGCTTTCAGAACATTGTTCTTGTATCCAAACCAATGGTTTGCCACACACCTCCCAAAAAACATCCACGCGGGTGTCTTTTTCCATTACTTACAACAGACCTAAGTCAGCCAGGGTCCCCAGGACCATTCCAATTCTGTAGTTGTCCAAAATCAAAAGGGCAATGCGTTCCATACTTCTCTCGTCCCAGCTCACCTTGACACACTCAGGACGCTCACATTTCCCTACAGCTGGACCTCCTAACACAAAGCCTATACTGTCTTCTCTTTTGTGTATTTTGAAATGGAGATTCCTGTGTATCCCGAACTGATCAAACCCCTGATTCTCATCCTCCTGACTCAGCCCCTGGAGCTCTGGGGTTTCACCCACGTTCCTCCATGGCTAGCTTCAGAGTCTGTCAGTACAATAGTGTTGAGTGTACACACGCAGATGGGCCCTTTGTAAACAGAATGGGATATAGAGACATGAAGCGCAGCGTCCCAAGAATGCCAGCTGCACAGCACTGTGGAGTCTTGACTGTCCCTTCCTAGTTTCTCAAAGGAGCTTTAGTCCACATGATGATCCCTTCAAAAGGTCGAAATTTAAAGGACGCTTTCTACCGAACATGTATTGATTTGGCATTACCACGCAGCTAAACCTTTGTGAGTCAGAGACTGTATTGCCAAGTGTTGCTTGCCCATAGGTGAGAGCAAATTCTGGAGCTTAAGTGACCAAAAGTGGCAAGTTTCACCTTCTGCCTGACCCACAGGACCACAATGTCATCTACGCGGAGGACACTCTGAGGTCTGATGAGGACAAGGTCCAAGTGGAAGGAGACTTCAGCGCAGGCTGACCTTGAGGACGGGAGTCCGTTCCCTGACTTTCTGCTGCCCCCGTGGGCCTGGTAAGTGACCTCTGAAATTCCTTTGATGGGCTGGCTATAGCAGCCAGGCCTATGTGCTCTGCCTCACGCTCCATCAAGGAAGCCTGCGTGAAAGCTAGGAAGTGACCTCAGGTGCTGCTTCTCTCGCTGGCCAGAGGGGTGGGCTCTCCCATGGTTGGACCGCAGGCCAGTGTGTCTCTGGTAACATGGAAGAGCTTTGATTAGCAAAGAGTCTCAGCCCGAGGCAGTCCACTTGGGGACAGCTCCTTTATTGCTCCTTCAAGTAGAACCTCCAATTACATTAACAGAGAGGCTTCATCAGGGACTCGGGGATTTTGAAGTGACTTTCGGATGTTCTGGAATCTTCTCTTTAGAGTTCCCTGGGCTGGGCCTCTTGTTCCCAGAGCACTTTGGGAAGATCCTTCCCGGAGTAGAGGAGCAGATGTTGATTTGCATATATGCATGTTTCTGGGCTCTGATGAGATTAGGAGGTGCATTTTTAATCAAAGCCTCCAGCGAGGCTGGGCCCTGCGAGGCCGGCTGGGGTGGGGAGAGGAAATGTCACAGCATGGAGGGTGTGGGCAGAGAGAAAGAGGCTCTTGAACCGAACCAACCTTGTTTATGAAGTCAGAGAGGGTCTGGCGGGTGTCTGTGGGTGGAAGATGAAGGCTCAGAAACCAGGCCATCGGCTCTAATCCCTTACCCTGCTATCTACACAACACTGGACAAGTCCTATCCCTCCCCCCAAGTCTCCAGTTCCTCTATAAAAAGGAGGTTGACATGGCCAGCCGGGCTCCATAACTGTTCCAGGTTATTGTGGGGTCAAAAATAAATAAATAAATAAATAAATAAATAAATAAATAAATAAAACATGCCCAGGAGACACTTTGCAAATACCCCACTCCTGATGCAGGTGAGAAGAATTGCCTTTGATGGTTGTGAGTAGGCTATCCCCCTCCCCTATCCTCTAGGCCCATTGCTGAAGACGGGGATCTAGTTCCACGTTCAATGGCTAGATGGCTTTCCCCCAAGCTGCACACGTTAGAGGCAGGTGGAGGGTGGAAAGTCTAGCAGCTTTCTGGAGAACGGACACTGCCCTCTTTTTTGGACATAAGATTGAGAAGTGTTTCCTGGGGGTGGACGCTGGGCTCCTTGATGTCTCTGCTGCACCAAAAGGAAGCTTTGGGAAAGAGAAATTGTGTCTGCAACTACTCCCCGGCCACATGGGTACCTCAGGGCTTTTGCCGCTGCTTGCACCACCCGCTCGGCTCTTCCCTGATGTTCGCACCCAGCCGCCAAGTGTGTCTCAGCTGAAATGCTACCACCTTGCTGCCCACTTGGTTGCAACAGCTGCTGGCCCTTTCTTGACTCTAACCCAGGGAGTCTAACTCTCAGTCCGTTGCTATTTTCCACTAGATAATCTTTTGTTACAGGAGCCGTTTTGTGCCTTGTAGGACAACGCCTTGACTCCACTCACTAGGTACCAATAACAGCACCCCAAAGGTTAAGTGATCAAATATCTCCCAGGATCACCAATCTACCCTGGTGAGTAAAACTTCCCTGTGGTGAACCCCTGATCACAACCCACGTTCCTTTTCTCTACACAGCGTAGAATCTCCTGAAATACGGTTTTCTGATTACTGGTGGATCAACATCACCCCCCATCCCCAATGCAAAATGAGATCGACCAAGGCTTGTGAGGTTTGCTCTGCTCCCCTGTGCCACCCAGCCCACCATAGAACTCCCCTCCCCTGGCTAGGATACCAGAAAACACTGTACAATAACTATGCCAGCGAGAAAGCAAGGCTATATCAGGGCGTGCCCACAGCTAGCCCATCACTATCTATGTGCATACTTGGGTGAGAGTCACAGTGGACCATCTTTTGGAGGGCATTGGTGCAAAGAGCCTCTTGGGGGAAAAGCCAGACTCCGCTAGGAGAGCAGCATTCTCCTACAACAGGTCTACTAAAGCAGGGCATCTCTGTTGTGTTCTGGATGAGTTCCAACCAGACTCCCGCCTCTCCTGCTTCCTACCATACTCAGAATAAAAGAGTATGCACTTGCATAAATGGTGGAGGTCATCCATAACTCCACACCCCTCTGGCCTTAGCCACCATTTATGTTGGTCCTCTAAGCTGGTCTCCTAACACACTATCTCCTGTCCCACCGACAGTCTTCTGCCTTGGGGCCTTTGCACTTACTGTTGCCATTTCTGTCAGACCTCTCAGATCATGTTCATGGTTCCAGCCATTCCTGGCTGTTCTGCATCCTCAGTATCTGCAGGGACCAGCCCAGGTATCGCTTCTAAAGAGACTGAGCCTTTTACCCTATATATTCTTAGTGCTCCTTCACACAGACACCCCCCCCCACAGTGGGGGACCTCTTCCCCAGTCATCTTTACCACAGGGACTGTGTTCCTTGGTCTTCCTCTCGGGTAGCCACTGTTGTTCCTCTGTGGGACCCGATGCTTGCCAGATACCTGGCCTCATAAGCACGCTGTAAGTACCCCGGCCAGAGGTGAAGGAAAGAGAGGACCTGCTTAACCCTGAGTCCTTTTCCATGGTCTCAGAATGGGTTTAACACTCAGAGGCTGCACTGACCTCCTCCCGCCATGTACTTCCTCTAGTGACCTGGCCTGGCCGCCTCTCCATGCCCAGGGCCCTGCCATTCCTCTCCCCACCATCCCCTGCCCAAGGAACTGTGGAGGCTGGGTTAGGCTGTGATGCCCCAAGGGTTAACAGCTTCAGCTGGCCTGTTCAAACAGCACACCACCAAGTGGGTTTCTCCGGCCAGCAGGAAGGGCCGAGAGCAGCAGAGCTGGGCAAGCCGAGGTTTGTTTTTCTGCAGACTGCCTTCTCCCACTTGAGCCCTTCCCCAGGACAAATCCCCAGCCCATTTTTCCCTGGCTCTCGCTCTCTCTCCGTACAAAAACAACTTTATCTCTAAAGAGCAAATAACACCCAGCGCTCATAACAGATGCCACGAGCTGTTTCTGTTTTGATTTTTGAAAATAAAAATTCAACTGAGTTCAATAAAATTCGGAAGCCTCTTCCCTCAGTGGAAATTAAAGGAATCCAAGACGCCCGAAAAGCCAGCGACCTTCCTAATTAAAGCTGCGGCAACGGCGGGAATCCGCTTCCTACAACCAGCCCTGCTCTGGCTGAGCAGAGAACAAAGCCTGCCCCATCAATATTTCATTCTCTCTTTTCTTCCGTGATAACAATGCCGAGTGTTCTGAGTGGGCCCCAAAAAAGACATGCAGAGCTATGTTAATTAGTGTTTAAATAATTGACACCCCCCAGAAGTGTGCCAAGTGGGCTGTTGGCTCTGCTTGTAATTGCCTGGGCTCATGGGCACAGCCCGACTGTCTGTCTGTCTTTCTGTCCAATTTGGCAACTATGGACCCAGAGAAAGACTGATCTCAATTCTCCTAAATCGCCCCCATGCCCAGGTTTTAGGTGGTTTTTGTTTTGTTTTGTAGGTTTGAGTCTATAAGATGTGTACATTAGGGGCAGACTCGCAGGAACTGAACTCTGTGTTTTCTGTTTCCTGGTTCTGGGCCCACCGACAGCCCCGGCTTCCCTTTAGACAGTCCCTAGATGCCTCCCGAGTGTTTCTGAACACCTTGCCTCTCATCCCATCCACAAATGTTAAATCTGCGTCCACACAGTGCTAGCCCCACCACCTGCAGAGCCCTGTACGGCTCAAGTCCAAATCCCAGCGCATACAAGATCAAGATGGCCTACACCGGTCACCTCCACCTCCTGGAAGATATGAGTCCCTGCAGCTTCTTGCCTTCTGCCACTCCTCCACTCACAAATCCCTCCCCCCGCCCTGAATCTTCACGTGTGTCATTAGCTGACACTGTCCCAGATGTGTAGAGGTCATACTCAGGCCCTGCATCCCAGGCCTTGCCTGTGTAGGCACCTTTCACCCAGTTCTCCACAGTTAACAACATTGCCATTCTCACGCAGGCCTCCCTGCGCTTGCACAGGCTGTTCCCTCTGTTCTGAATGCCCTTCCTTTCCCTGCCTGGAAAATCCTGCAGTTCGGCCAACCCTTAGCTACAGGGTCACGGCAGTAATTGGATCTTCCTGGATCTTCAGCAAGTACTAGCTGTGTTATCACGGGGTGAGTGGTGTCTGAAGCCTGCTCCTCAACTGAGTGGGAAGAGAACCAAGAACACGACGTTGAAGGTAATTTCTAATTCCCATGCAAGATCTAGTCCACATCAGTATTCAGTTACATGAGTGAAGTGATGGACAACGGATGGACGGGTAGATGGATAGAAAAGTAATTGACAGATGAGTAAGGAGAGGATAATGGATAGATGTGATAAAATACAGATAAGTGAATGGAATAAAAGATGAATGAATACGCCAGGCGGTGGTGGTGCACGCCTTTAATCCCAGCACTCGGGAATCAGAGGCAGGTGACTCTCTGAGTTCAAGGCCAGTCTGGTCTACAGCATGAGTTCCAGGACGGCCAGGACTACACAGAGAAACTCTGACTCAAAAAAAGAAAAGCAAACAACAACAAAAAGATGACTGAATACATGTATGGCTACGTGGATAAAATAATGGGTGGAAGGATGGGTGGAGTTGATGATAGTTGTGAGGACATGGGTAGAGGCAGAGGATACCTGGGTAGGTGGGAGGGGCGTCAGCAGGTGTCTGGTGGCTATATAGATAGGTGAGTTGATAGACAAACGGGTATCCATAGTCAGCTGGACAGATGACTTCTACCAACAACCTTCCCCTTCTGCCTACCCTTGCCATCCTTCTGACAGACATGTCTTCTCTGGCTCACAACCACAGGCTGGACTAAGCTTCTTAAGTGACAACTGGACAGACAGACTCTTCTCTTGAGGACTGAAGAACCTTCAAGTCTCAGAAAACCTGACAGAGCCATGCTTCTCAAGTGGGGGCCTGAACGGGAAGAGCGTGTCTCTCCTCTGAGCTCTCTTCACGCTCTCACGCTTTGAGTTCCCAGAGGCGCCCCACTCTCTCCTTTGCAAGGGGGCCTTAAGTTTTAGTTGCCTCTCCCATTGCCGGGATTAAATGCCTGGCAAGCAATTTAAGGAAGGAGGTGTTTGGTTTGCCTTGCAGTCCTAAGGGATACAGTTCATCACTGCAGGGAAAGGCGTGATGGCAGGAACAGGAGGCGGCTGCTCACGTCCCACCTTCAGTCAGGAAGTCTAGAGTGAACAGGAAATGGGTCTGGGCTGTGACATTTCAAAGGCTGTCTGCTGTGAGTCACCTCCTCTAGCAAGGTTCCACTGCCCAAAGGTTCTGCAGCCTTGCCAAACAGCACCATCAGCGGGGCACCAAGTACTCAGGTACATGACCCTGTGGAGGACACTTCACATCCAAAGGTCAGCATCCTGTCTTTCCCAGAGGCCTCAGCCAGCTCCAGAAGCTCCTGAGGCCTCGGCGTGATCAGCTTCTAAGCTGCTGAGAAGTGGGAGAGAAAAGATATTGCATACTAGCAGAGGAGAGGCGTTTTAAGATACAGACTGTGGGGCAGTCAATGGCAGTATCCCTGGAGGAACAGAATCCTGGGGAGATGAAGAGGGCCCAAGGCTGCCAGGTATCCAGTTATAGTAGCATATAGTCAACCTCTGCTGTCTTCTGGGAAGACCCATCTTAAGTCAGGAATATGACCATTCATTAGTGAGAAGAGATGGAGAAACAGTCCTGTCTAAGGGTTCCTGGTCCCTTTGGGAGCCAGCATGGTCCTGTAATGAGGACCCACTGTAGAGCAAGTTTGGTATAGAGACTAGTGGGCCTAGAGATAAGAAAGTCATGTTCCCAAGCCCCCAGGCTTTGTTTCCATACCTCCCAACTGTCGAACTCCCTGCAGGATGCTCTAGAGTTGAGGTCTGCAGGGACCCAATCTGCCTCTGGTCACCTCCCAATAGTTTCCTTCCCATAGCCTCCAGGCTCTATCAGCTTACCATAGGCCACCAGGAAGCATGTGTAGGATTTCTCACATTTTCTGAGACTTCAGACTCAAGTAGTCATTACTAACCAATCACAGGAGCCAGGCCTAAGTCTTCTTGGCTCCTGACCAAGGATCAGTAGCAGCTAAACCTCTCATCACCCAGTACAACAAAGGGAGATGGACCAGCGAGCCTGGCTGAGCTGTGTACTGGCTTGACTAAGGCACAGCATGCACACGGCGCAGGCACCTCCCATTGCAAGACCTCTGTTCATGCTCGGTTGCAGACTGGAATGTTGGGTATCTTCTGCCTAGGGACCTTCTCTACTTCCTCCAGATACCCCTCTGGTTCCTGCTTCTCTGATAGGCCCCTGCACTGCTTTGGACATCTCTCCATATACAATTCTGCCTGTGTGTCTCTACCCAACTTGGGAGTCTGGGGAGGACGTTTTACCAGCATGAATTAGATCAGACAGCATCTAACTGCCCCACCCCCAGGTCCTCTAGCAGTATACCTGCTACACTGCCCACTCTGCAATATTGGTGGCTTCTCTCAGTGACCCTTCTCTGTCCTGCTTCCAGGGTGAGGTGAGTATGTCCCTACCCCTTCACCTTTCTCCTCCCCTTCTCTCTGACTCTCTTCTTCTCCCCTCCCTTCTCATTTACTCTTCCCTCTCACCCCCTCCCTGACCTCCACAGACCCCCCCCCTTGACACGTATAACTATTCAGTCTGAGCTGAGATCTTTCACCAGAGCCTCAGGCCGGCCACCTCATAGTAACACCATTTTGATATCTTAAAACCCCTCCAAACTCAGCCTCTCCAGGCAGGGTGGCTCGCAGCACACTCTGGTGCTAGGCTCTGGGTTCAAACCCTGGCCCTGACACTAGTGATTAAGTACCTAGTTATGGGCCAGACATTTAGCCCTTCTTGGTTTGCTTCCCTGACTCTGAAAATGGAAACCACGGAATGTAGTTAGGGAACTGAGGAGAAGCCCCCAGACAGAAAGAGGGGGATGTCCCTGCGGTGATTGTCTTTCCTTGCTCTGCCATCCCCTCACACCTAATCTTCCTCAGCCTTCCCATCATGCCCAGGATGCTTCAGAAGCTGAGCTCCAGTATGTGCCGATCCAGCCCTTCCTTCTCACAGACCAGCATATATTCGCCCTGATAGGTACTAGGTAAAGCATTCACTTCCTGCCTCTACCTGCACCCCCACCTCCGGCCTCCACAAGCTCTCCCCCCTACCTCCCGCCTCCACCTGCTCCCTCCACCTCCTGCCTCCACCTGCTCCCTCCACCTCCTGCCTCCACCTGCTCCCCCCACCTCCTGTGTCCACTTCCCACCCACAACTCCTGTCCCAACTCCTTCCCTTTCTCCTGGGCCCAACTGCCTCTCTCCCTATCTCACAGCCCCCAGTAAGGCCTCCTTTTCACCTTCTCTCTCCACCCAGCCTGAGATCACAATGATCTTACCAGATGCACTCAAAGCCTGCCACAGCCCTCATTGCCCCAAGGATGAGTCCCAAGACTGAATGCCCCCCAATTCCCTCAGGATGGTACCTCTGCAGGTGTCCCTGTCTCTGCCCATTCCTCTTCCATCCACAGAGGTTTGAGCTCCTGACTCCCACACTCCACACTTCCCTCTTCGAAAACTGCTGGAACGCCACTTCCTTCCTTGCCCCCTCCGCCCCTCTGGAACTTTCCTGAATCCTGCTCCTTGACCAGGTCTCCATAGCCCCCTGGCTTTGCCAGCGGCTGTGCAGCCCCATGGGCTCTGAGACTCACACGGTGGCGTGTTAACTTCCCATCACTGCTTTAGACATCACTATAAAATTTATGGCTTAAACTGTCACTTGCTTATTGTCTTGCAATCTCCTGAGCCGGAAGTCAGGGTACCAGGCAGCTCAGAGGAGCTTCAGCTGGCGACAGAACTCAGCTCCCCTTGACTGAAGACCTGAGGTCTTCAATGTCTCTCTGCCAGCCATAGCTTCAGTTTAGGGCAGACAAGGCCTTGCCATGCAGTCATTTTGCAGCCATACCCTCCTTGGCAGATTATTTCTTTATTATCTCTCTACGAGAAGGTTCTGGCTACTCTTTTGGGCTCTCTCTTCCTGAGTAAGCCAGGCCCTCCCAGGATAATCGCCCTTTTATTGAACTTAAGAGTCAAGACATTAATCAGAACCGCAAAGTTCCTTCTCCTTTGCTGCAACCTCATCACAAAATAAAAGCTTGCCATCTTCCCCAGGTCGGCCAGGACTCAACAGAAGGGGATCTGACAGGATGGGGACACCCAGGGGCAGGAATCTTAGTGTATTGTTCCATTAGGAATCTCCAAGGGAAGGTAAGTTCCCTGGTAAGGCAAAGGGCTTACTGAACTCAAGGTTTACAAAGGTTCAATGCAGTCCTGGCATCAGCTTGGCTCTGGTGACCACTCTCCTGGCTGTCAAATCATGGCAGGAGTGTGTGTGACAATGATCACATCACAGACAGCAAGAAAAAGGAAAAGCAAGAAAGCCAGGTTCCCCAAACCTGTTGACGGCCTCCACTGTCTCCCAACAGCACCACCCTGAGGACATGTGAGTCTTGGAGAAAAAGGCATGCACAGGTCATAACAAAGGCCATCTAGAGCTCTGTCCTGTCCCAAGAGAGGCGACTTTCAGTTCCTGATACACTGAATGTGTGGGAACCGACTAGGTAGCGCTTTATTATATATGCAAACAAACGAATGAGAGAATGAATGAAGACTAACGGCTGCCCACTGCTGTGAGGGGAGGAATGGAATAGGGTTAGCTGGGTCAAGAAGCCGTCCCAGGAGCTTCCATGGGGTGCCATTTCTATCAGCTCCTGCTGTAAAGATGCTTTGGGGGACCACCTTTGCTGAACAATGCCCGGGTCGCTAGTTGCTGGAGCTAAACCAGAAACTCCACAAGTTTCAAAGGCTACCTGCAAAGAGAGACATCGCCTTTCTGTATCACGAGTCAGTTTTGCTCTTTTCCTTCTGCCCCCATGCTGGCCTGTGGTGTCCCGAGAGAGTCCACGGAGGCTCCTTGGAGACACTGTGACCTTGTCAGGAGTCAGGGATCGATGTGTGCAGTGAGCTGCACACAGTCGCTGGCTGAGAGGCCTGTGGCATTCTTTATTTATTTGCATTGAAATATTTAGCGGGATGGGAGGCATCTATAATAGATACTCCAGCCACTTGGTGGACCCCAGCGGGGAACCTGGGTGGCCTCTCTCCCGGGCATCCTACTCACTAAGAACAGCTCACCTGAAAAACATTGCGTATCAGGCCTGCTCCATGGAATCCAATTCAGTCCCCATCCATCAGGAGAGATGGAGAGTCGGGCGAAGTCTGGAAGAGACTTGCTTGTTGAGTCCCTACTGTGGACTGGACCCCTTTGCTCGTATCGTCTCATTTAGTTCTCACAACAGCCTTGTGATGTAGGAAGCATATTCTACAAGCTGCACAGATAAAGAATGCTCAGAGACGTTAAGTAATTGGCCGAAGGTCACACAGTTTCTTAATCTAAAATCTCAGATGTTTTTACTATGTCATGCTTCCCGTCACTTGACCTGGGAAATTGCTGAATGTCCACACTGAAGTAAATGTGATCATGGAAGGATAGACATTGAGCTTGGGATAGAAGACAAGAGATGAGACCGAAAGGCCTGTCAACGAGTTAAAGATGGAGAAGCCACTGATTCTACATACACTGAGACTCCCTTGAGGAGAGTGTTTATAGGCTCTTCTGGACCACAAAGCTCAGAGGTCTCCATGTGCTCTGTGTCTTCTAACAGGCTGTGTGACAGAGTGCCCTCAATACTCCCATCTTAGAGAAGGAAAAGCCGTGTCCCAGAGGAAGGAGACTTGAGCTAATACTATAGCCCAGTTTGGGGAACACAGTCAACCCTGCGACTTCCTGCCTTGCAGCAATGTGTCTGGGCCCCAGAAGTGGCCTGTAGACTGAGGCAAACATCTAGAAGATCAGAACTTCCCAAGGTCAGACCCAGGGTCAGTAATAGCCATGTCCAAGAACCCTGTCCTTAGGTAAGAATGCAAATGGGCACACACTGTGAAAGGCAACATGAAGAATCCTAAAAAACACAAACAGAGCCCCCACCCTACGAATGTAGATGTCACACTTCCGGGTCTTCATAAGCGTCTAACAGAACTCCCACCCTGCACAATACAGATCTCACACTTCTGGGTCTACAAAAGCATCTAACTGAGCAGACCCCAGATACATGAACATCCATGTCAAGTGTACTGTTCACAGTAGCCAAGATATGCAGTCAGCCTGAGGTCTACCAAAAGGTGAGCGGTAAAGAAATCTGGGATGTGTACAGTGGATTCTAGTGAGCCATAAGGAAGAATGAATATACAACAGGCAAGACACTGAATGGAGCTGAAGATCATGGGAATCATACTGTGAAGCAAAATCATGTTTTCTCTCATAACCTGAATCTAGATTTGTGGGGCGGGGGTGTAAGAGAAAGAGGGGGGAGGGGTGAAATTTAGAAAAGATTATGAGGGAAGAGAGAGAAAATATCACAAACAGAAACAGAGTCATAATATATATGCATGAAAGGATCACAATGAAATTTGTTATTGTGTGTGCCAAGATTTTAAAAAGAAGGGAAATGAACATGTACGTGTGTGTGACATGTGTTTACATGTGCCTTTCATTTTTAGTTGAGAGAAATTGTCAAAATCATAAATGCCGTTGGTTGAGAGCCTCAGACTGAAGAGGAACATGAGCCCCTACCCCGCTGTTTCCTATCTGCCAACAACACCCCCTTACTTCCTCCCTTGGGACCACCTATTCATGGGATACTTGCTACTATTTAAATGTAGCAGCCTTTGGAGGCTGCAGACAACGTAAGATGAATAGTACATGTTTAAAGTACATAATTTGTCATGGTGTGACACACCATGAAATGGGTACAGAGGGGTGCACCCTGAAATTGATGGGCGTTTAGACAGTTTCTAGTTTTTCACTGTTCTAGATAAAGCTACTAAGGCCAATCAGGTACAAGCCTTGTATAGATCCCTGCTCTCGTTTCTCTCAGCTGAACACACAGGTGTGCAACGCCTGGGTCAGACCACGGGGATGTGCAAAGCTTTTGAAATTAACTGCACAACAGCTCTCAAAGTGGGTAAGCCAGTGTACACCTGACAGCATTGCCCGGCTCCAGGCCAGTGTCTTGGTCTGATGACTTTAACCATCAGATAGGTGTGTGCTAGTGCCCCGTTGTGGCTTTAATTTGCATTTATCTAATGAGCATGAAGTTGCGCGTGTTTCTGTGTGCTTATTTTCCATTCGCTTCTCCTCTGTTCATCATGTACAGACCTTCAGCCAATGTTTTCACTGGTGCTTATTACTAAACTTTGGGAATTCTTTACATAGTCTACATCTGCCAGATATAAGAGTTGCAGACATCTTCTCACATGGGGTTCATCTTTTCTTTGCAAGTAGCAGAAGTCCTTAATTTTTATTTTCAGGCCACATGGTTTTGCCCACTAAAGCAAGTTACAAGCACTTTGTTCTCCTTTATCTTTTTCTATAATTCTATTCTTGGTTTATTTGTTTGTTTTTTTGAGACAGAATCTTACAATATAGACTAGGCTGGCCTCAAACTCCAAGAGCTCTACTTGCCTCTGCCTCCCCAGTGCTGGGGTTATAGTTGTGAGCCACTGTACCCAGCTCAGTCTTAGGTTTTAGGTCTTTAATCTATGATCCATTTCAAGGACTATGATCAACCTTCATATAGGACGAAAGGTATGCATCAAGGGTGTTTTTGCATATGGATATCCAAGTACTCTGCCATTATTTACCTAAAAAGTTGTCCTTTATTGATTCTACTGTAGAGAGTTTGTTGTCTGTGCATGTGGGGTCAGCTGATACACTCCATTCTGTTTCATCAATCTGTTCATCTGTCCCGACAGCAGCACACACGGTCCTGATTACGGTGTGTGTTCATCTGTCCTGACAACAGCACACACTGTCCTGATTACAGCGTCTGTTCATCTGTCCCAACAGCAGCACACACTGCCCTGATTACGGTGATGTTAGAGCTTGTATTGATAGCAGAAATAAGGTGTTAATACACTTCAACTTTGACCTGCAATTTCAAAAGTAACTTGGCTCTTCCAGATGATTTGCATTGGTGTGTGAATTTTAGAATGGATTTGCATTAAATTAATTGATCAGTTTGGGGAGAATTGGTGTCTTAACAGTACTGAACCTTCTAATCCATGAACATGGTACACACCTACATTTATCCCACGTTTCTCAATGTTTTCATTTTTCAGGGCAAAGATCTCACATATTAGTGTTTAGATATCCTTAAATATTTCTATGCGATATCTTATTTCAAATCTCAATTTTTCATTTATGCAATGTAAGTACTTTATTGATTTTGAACATTGATCTTGAATGCTGCAACCCCGTTGCTGTAGCTGATGACAGATTCTTACAGATGCTGTTGGATTCTTTACATAGTCGATTGTGCGATTTTCCAGTAAATAATTTGACTTCTTCCTTTTCAATCTGGACACTTTTTAGATGTTTTTCTTACCTTATCACACCAGATAGACCATTCTAGAACAACATTAAATACCTATGTATATATACTTTTTGATCTTAAGAACAGAACAATCAAGTTCTATCATTATGTTAGTAGGGTCAATTGAGACATCTCTGTGGCTAAAGGTGACTGCTATCCCCAGAACTCACACTGTAGAAGAAAATAACTCATTCTTACAAGTTGTTCCACGACCTACACACACACACACATACACAGAGAGAGAGAGAGAGAGAGAGAGAGAGAGAGATACACACATGCACACACATGCACGCGCATGCGCACACACACTGTGGCACATGCAACAGTCGCACACAAAGAAAGGAGGAAGGAAGGAAGGAAGGAAGGAAGGAAGGAAGGAAGGAAGGAAGGAAGGAAGGGAGAGGAGAAAGAAAGGGAGGGAGGGAAGGAGGGAGGGAGGGAGGGAGGGAAGGAGGGAATGAAAGACCTTTAAACAATTAGCTGGGGAGGGGTGGTTAGAAAGATGTCTCAGTGGTTAAGAACATCTGTTCCTCTTGTAGGCTCGGGTTCAGATTCCAGCACCCACGTGGTAAGGTGGTTCACAATCATTCACAACTTTAGTTCCAAAAGATCAAATTCCATATTCTGACCTCCATGGGCACCAGGCACACATGTGTTGCACAGATACACAAGCAGGCAGAACATTTGTACACATAAAATAAAATAAATAAATCTAAAAAATTAATATCTAAAAAACTACCTGTACATTTTCATGAACACTGTCATCAATTTGAGATGTTTTCTTTTATTCAGAATTTGTTCTCTCTCTCTGTCTCTCTGTCTCTGTCTCTCTGTCTCTCTCTCTCTCTGTGTGTGTGTGTGTGTGTGTGTGTGTGTGTGTGTAATGGGACCAGGGTATGATTTTTAGCACGTTCTGTGGATTTACTGACATATCTATTTAAAATGCTTGTCAACACAATGATGTTTTTTTGTTTCTATTTATTTCTACTTTAAGTTTTATTGTTCATGTTTTTCTTCCTACTTCCTTTATTATTATTTTCCAAGTTCTTAAGATGGAAACTGAGTCACTGATTTCAGATCACTATCCCATTAATGGTAATTTATTCATATACACAATTTTAGATGCAGCTCATATTGTTTCTCTTGATTTACTTTCCTTTCAAAAATTCTAATTTTCTTTCATTTCTTCTTTGATAGTTCATTGTTTAGCTTTCAAATATTGGGTGTTTTGTATGCTTTTCCACCACTGAGTTTTAATACTAGTTCTATGTGATCAGAGAACATACTTTGCACTTCTTAAGCTTGCTGACTCTTGCTTGATGGTTCTTGCTGAATGCTGTGGAGTGTACCCACTGTGGCTGGATGGGGTGCTCTGTAAATGTCTGTCAAGTTCACTACTGTGGCTGGACTTCCCAGAGCTTTACTGATTTTCTTCCTTATCGACTGTGGAGAAATGGGCATCAATATTTCCAAGTCTGGTTATGGATTTGTCCATTTCTGCTCGCAGTTCAATCACTTTTTACTTTTGTCTCTCGGAGCTCCATTATTAAACACATAGATGTTAAATCCACTCGATGCTTTTGAGAACTTGATCTGTCATCATTATGAAAGGAGCTGCTTTGTCTCTGGAAGAGCTGGAGCAGCATTTAGTCGAAGACGAATAATTAACATTACAAAGGCAAAACCCCTCTACATAGCCTACCCAGTACTGCCAGAGGTAAAGTTTTTCCAGACTGTCTGGAATGCCTCATTGACAGCCCTGGATGCACGAGAGTGTTTGGTTTTATCTTTTGGGGTCCCTTTCTCCTACCTCATGGAGTTTACTAATAGACAGTATGCTGAATGGTGAGGCCCCATCTATAGATCTGCATGCAGGGCTCTCTTCTCCCACACTCTTCCTTCTGCACCTCAGCTGCCTAATCTTCCTGGGTATTTCTGCCCCTCTTCCAACTCAGGGATCCACTAGACTCCTGCCTGTACCATGACTCAGAAACTCCCTGGAGGGATCCCCGATCTAGATGATGACAGAACTTACCTGCCTTTCAGTGTCTTCAAAATTGTCCTATCTGTTTAGTCCGGGTCTGTCATTGTCTTGGTTTGAACTTAAACTCAACTCCTGTGGCTCCGTTTTGGTCTGGAAAAGGAAATCTCCACAGACTTGAAAAGTGTTCAGTTTTAGGAGTCTCTCTTTCCATACTCACAAAGCTTATTTGGCTAAAAGAGTCAAGATATCTGCATTCTTTGCAAGTACTGCTTGCAGCTGGGTCTCATACACTGAATGGATGGACGTCCCCTTCCATATTGCCGTAGTCAGAGGAGTTCATATCCAACTTTGTAGAAGGTTGACTTCCTTGTCTAATTTTACTCTTTCAGGTTAGGCCTTTACCATCAAGTCAAAGGGAGGTCAGCAGTGTCTGGGGGAGGCTAATAACCCGGATCTGTGCCATGACAGTAGTGAAGGCGGTTTGGGAGGGCATGGCAGGGACTCAGTTCTGGACCTCCCCATGTCTTCTTGATTTGTTACCATGGGATAAAAGGAAGATTGCAAAATTAGGTAAGTAGAAAATGTTAAAACTTGTCAAGTAAGGGCAGAGTTGTTGGCTTCTGGTCTTGTTTACCACTGATGTTCTGTAAGTGCGAGAAAAATCTCTTTTTTTTTTTTTTGACGTGCCCAGTTATGTAGCTGCAGCAGGGGCAAGACCCACATGACTGCAAATGCGTCCTCTAACTTTTCCAAGGTCTTGCAGTGGCCTGACCACTATGGAACCCATTAAGGATGCAAGAAATAATTGATGACTTCTAGAGTCGGACAACACCTGGACAAGCCTTTGGATCTAAGAGGGAACACGAGCCGCTCCCTGCTGTGGTCCCCACTGTGAGTCCCCATCCTACTGCTGTGGTCCCCACTGTCCAGTCCCCATCCTCCTGCTGTGCTCCCCACTGTGAGTCCCCATCCTACTGCTGTGGTCCCCACTGTGAGTCCCCATCCTCCTGCTGTGCTCCCCATCCTACTGCTGTGCTCCCCACTGTGAGTCCCCATCCTACTGCTGTGCTCCCCACTGTGAGTCCCCATTTACTGCTGTGGTCCCCACTGTCTAGTCCCCATCCTATCAGGACATCAGGATGGATATCAGAGACTCATCTCTGTTCCATCCTGTGAAGCACAGATAAAAGGCAGAGGTGGGGCAGCCCTACCTTCTCTATGACAGATAAGCCCTCCTGAAGGGTGGCAGGAGTTGTTCAGGAACTTGGGGTCAGTTTCCAGACTTCCCATGCCATCCTAGAGGCCCTGCCTCAAGGACAGTTTCAGTCACACTATGAAATGTGAAAATCTTGCCGTCATCCCAGCTTCTCCCCTCAGGAAACCTCCCAAATTGGTCCCTTCCTTCTAGTGCCAGAATAGATATTGGGCCAGGCCCCAAGCATCGTCTGGAGTTGGGAAATGTGGCTGATGCCCCTAATGACAAAGAAGCTGCCTGAGTTCTGAGATCTGGATGCCCATACAAAGGACCAGAGATGGGTAAGTCACTCTAGCCCACACCGAGTTCAGCCTTAGTAGTACCAAGAGCAGTTACTGTGTGGCCTAGGCTTGGATGCATTGCAGGCTCCTCTTGCTAGCTCTGTGGTCTGTTCTTGTTGGGTGTCGTCCCTAAATGGTTTAGAGACTAAACGCGAGGCAGATGCCCGGCATTCAGTGGGCAATCCCAAAATGCCTTCCTTTCCTAAGCTGGGTCCAGAGGGACCCCTCTTCACTGCCACTAGGAGAGTCATCCAGTCCCCTGCTCGGATCAGCCTAGTGCGTTTGAAAACTTCCAAGGTAGGAAAACTTTGTGGTCGCGGGGAGGCTGCGTCTTGTCGCGGGCTTGAAAGGCCCCCTCACGGTCCCCCGCGACCACCACGTGCTGCCTAGCGTCGCCCGCAGGAGCAGTGGGAGCCGGGCGCCGTGCTAATGGGGCCTGCGGCGGAGCCGGCGACGCCATGAAAGCCGCGCGCGCAAACGCGGGCTCTTGTTGCGGGAAGAAGGGCCAAGCCTGGTTTTCCGCAGCCGCTTTGAGAGCAGCAGCGCTGGGATTTCATGGCACGGCTTCGGCGGGAAAATCAATCAGCGGGGCCGCCGTTTGGAGAGGCAGCAAGAAAGGCCACTAACGAGGCCAGATTGTAACAGTTCTGCGAGCAGCCACAGTGCTCACCTTACACGGCGGACGCGCGCTGGTAAATAATAAATCACAGCGGCCAGCGGGCGGCGGCGGCAGCGCGGGCAGCCCGCGCGTTTGACTGCAAAGCAGCGGCGCATCAATTATTCACCGCGCCAGATAAAACGCCGAGGAGGCCGGCGAGCAGGTGCCCGCGCCCAAAGCGGCCTTTTGATGGCCGCAGGTCGGGCCGGGCGGCGGCGGGGTTGGGGGCGCGCAGAGCGCTGCGGGATCGAGGCCGTGCGCTCCCGTGGCGCGCTTTGCACAATCCCGGGCTGGGAGCAATTACAGGCAGGCCGCGGGGTTGGGGAGAAGAGATGCGTGTGCATGTGGTTAGGCGCGCCTCCAATGCCCTGGGAGGTGAATTGCACGAGCTTGGGCATAACTCGTCCAGGCACTTGTGCGTGCCTGCCTGTGGTGAGAGCCTACTGGTTACACAAACACACCGGTTGCGTTTTAGGTGTCTAATAGCGACCTAATGCCTATGAACTCTGGTATCAATAACTTTGCATGTGTGCACATGAGCTGTGTCCATCCATGTCTATGGGAGATGTGTGTACTAAGGTACAAAGGAATATGCCTGGTTACTCCCACTTTCACCTGTGCATTACTATACAGGACATTTTTTCATGTATGACCGGGGCGTGGTGTGGATGTGGTCACACATCATGTACCTGTGAGCTCATCTGTGGTATGCGTGTGGATAGCAGACATGTAGTTTCATCTGCAGATATGCATGCAGACACACTCAGAGTACGTGCTTGCTTGCAGACATTGTGTTTATGCATACACATAAATACATACAGAATGTGTGTGTGTGTGCGCGCAGTATGTGCAGTGGACACACACAGGCCATAAATGTCCAAATGTGATATGCATGTGAATAGATATGGTTATGCATAGGCGTGTGCACAGTCCTGCATGTGTAGGCATGCATCCATGACTTTGAAGTTTGAACACCAGGGGTATGCATATGCATGCTTGGGCAATTATGCATGCAAGTGCATGGGAATAAACAAAGGAGGGGATTGGAATTATTAAAACTCAGGCTCAGAGACAAGAGCCCCTAGGCACAAGGTTCAGGGTTCTGCACAAGGGTCTCCAGTGGGCTTGCTCCACGAGTCAGGGCATGCAAGTGCTGGGAGAGCACTGTAGCTGGAATACGTGGCTCTGGAAGAGAACAGGAGACTCATTCTGTAAGAACTGGGGAAGCTGCAAACCAGGTTCAGTCTCGCTTGCCCAAGGGGAGTCGCATTGCTAAGATTCGGTTTCTGTGTGAGTCTGACTACGGGCTGAATGTGCCGCTGAGAAACACACTTTCCCTTTAGCAGGGCAATCTGATGGTACCCAGCAGCGCAGGGTGCCTGCCATGCCTTTTTAGCTTCCGCAGAGGCTTCCAATAACCGAGTGTCCGCCTAGCTCGGAACTGTTTGTAGAAATAAAGGCAGGTGCCCTTCTCCCTAGAGACAAATATATTCCTAACTGATAGTGCCTGTACCCCCAGTGACGGTGAGCATGCTCACTGCAGGGATGGTGACATCTGCACTGATCCTTCCCCGGAGGAGTCTCTGTGGGGTTCCTAGATAGCACAGAGAGGGGGACATCTCTGGGGCTGGCAGACGACCTGTACTGCTTGGAGCCAGACCCACAGCTCTGAAAGCAGCCAGGGCTCCTGGTTTCCAAACCCACCTGCAGTAAGAGCCCAGAGGAGTGTGTGAGATACATTCCTCACAGCCGTGACAGAAGAACTGCCTTGGCAACTTAAGGAAGCAGGGACTCATTTTGCCTCACAGGTTGCGGTCCATCATGGTGGAGAAGGCGTGGCAGCAGGAGGTGGAGCCCAGGGGAAGCAAAGTGAGATGCATACAGCTGCCTAGCTCACTCGCTCAATGCAGTCCAGGACCCCACCATGGAGCGGTACTGCCCTCCGATTGGGTCCCCCCCTCCCATCTCAGTTGACCCAGATAGAAACTCCACTACGAACATACCCAGAGGTTTGTCTTCTGGAGTACTCTAGATCCTGTTGAATTGACAGTCACTATCAATGGGCAGAGTGGATCAGTATACAAGAGTAGCTTGTAGGGCAGCTGAATGCTGGATTACACACACAGTCAGAGTTTCTGCCCGCCCCACCTCCTGGATAGCTCTTGTTGCTAGTTCCTGCTCTGATCCCAAGAGCTCCGATTTAGAATGGATTTGGGAAGAGACAATCTCATAGCACGATTGGCCGAGGCCTTGCAGAAGGAAGGCATAACAATGTCAATCTCTTCACAGAATCTGACAAGAAGCTCCTTCACGTCTCAGGGCCACACCACAGAAGTAGACCAGACCCACACAACCTGGAAACATCTCTCCTTGTCAGTTCCTGTCTCAACCCTGGCAGTGGCAAGCCTCATTCTCATGAACTACCCACCCACCGCCCCCATGATGTAGGGTCAGGTCTGTCTGCAATGTTGTATAACTTTTCCTGGGGAGACAGGGACAAATTTACTCCAGAAAGGGTACCAGAAAGGGCCCAGGCAGGAGAAAGGGTTCCACCGGAGTTCAGCGTGGCAAGCCA